>NC_041739.1:31844119-32147175 GCF_004115215.2 Ornithorhynchus anatinus
GATACCAAGCGCTTACTATGGTGATCTTAGTACAGTACCAAGGCATTGAATCTCTGTTTTACAGTTGAGGAAACTGAAGCTCAGAGTAGTGAAGTGACTTATCCAGGCTACACAGCAAGGATGGGACAGAGCTGGAATTAGAACCCAGGTACTCTGATCTCCCATGCCTTGGCTTTTTCCACTAGGCTATGCTTCTTCCCTATTTATTGAGTACAAACCAGGTGCACGGTATTGCACTATAACTCTAAGCTCATTATGGCCAAGGAGTGTGTCTGTTTATCATTATATTGTACTCTCCCAAGCGCTTAGTACAGTGCTCTGTACACAGCACTCAATAAATATGACGGAATAATGAACCTGAGGGAATATATAACCAAAACAAAACAAACGGCTCCTGGCCTAGAGGAGTTTACAATCTATAATAGATTGCAATGATGGGGCTAGGGATTAGGAAATAAGAAGTATAACCTCCCTGAGGTCAAGAAATGTGTGGCACGCTGCTGTATTGACCCTAATGCTTTGTACAGTGCTTCACACTCAGGAGGCACTTAATAAGAATCATCGCTCGACTGACTTCACCGGAGCGTCGCAAGGAAATTCTGCTTTATAGTCCAGCATGCTACCAGTTGCCTGGAAATTTGGTGACTCATGCTGTTGGAACGTGAGATTTTTTTTTGTTATTTGAAGTCAGTAATGTTCAAAACTGCAAACATCATTTTTAAATTTCAAAGCAGCAGCACGAAAAGAACGCGAGAGACGAGATATCCAAATTTTTACGCCTCAAATGAATAAAACGACAATTGCTTTTTTTCCAGAGAGGATCCCATTACTAATAAATTATAGTTATTGCTATTTAAGATGCTTAAATAGCAATATATTCCTCATTTTTATGCTATAGTAAAGTCAGTCTAATAAAGTGCTTCAGCCTATGTGCTTGTTTTGTCAGAACTGGGGTTTTTTGCAAAACATCTTTATAATTATATTTGTACTAGATTGCAAACAAAGCACATATTTGCTCCTCCAGTTTCCTCTGCATATTAATATACTCTTTTAAGTCTTAAAGAATAGACTTGAAAGCCCCACCAATTCCACATACAATGAAGTCATCATTTTCCTCCAGTCAGGCAAAAACTCCCTATCGACTTCAAGGCTGTCCACCGAGTCTTCTCATCTGACATACTGGTATCTTCGAGATCTATTAGGAGAGGCAGCATGGGCTGATGGAAAGAGGATGGGGCTGGGAGACAGAGGACCTGGGTTCCAATCTCAGCTCCACCACCTACCTGCTTTGGGACCTTGGGCAACTTACTTAACTTCTCTATGCCTCCGTTCCCTCAACCGCAAAATGGGAATTCAATACCTGTTATCCCTCTTACTTGGATTGAGAGGACCATGTGGGACATGATGATGATGTATCTACCCCAGTGTTTAGTACAGTGGTTGGTGCGTAGTAAGCACTTAAACACCACAATTTTTCCTATTATTATATATTCACCAGCTTGCACTGGGACCTTTCAAATGCCTTCCAGACTTTACCTTCATCTCAACTCTACTTCCTTGATTCTTGGTTCTCAGTCCAGCCGTTTCCTTGTGTGGAGCGCTCCCTCCAATCCCCCAACCACAGCATGGCCCGCGCTTCAAAGTCCTCGTAAATCCTCACCTTCCTCAACAAGCCTTCTCTCACTTGATTTCCGATATCAGATTTCTATGACTGTGAGCCCTTCATCGGGCAGGGATTGTCTCTATCTGTTGTCGTATTGTACATTTCAAGCGCTTAGTTTAGCGCTCAATAAATATTACTGATTGAATGAATCAACTCAACAGCCCATCTAGCACTTCTGTAGTTTATCCCCACCTTCAGCATTTGCCTATATTTGCTTATGCAATTACACGTTCCATTTTTTTTTTATTTTGATTGCACTACTTGCACATATGTTTCTGTTTCCCCTTTTAAGTGGTAAACTTCTTATGGGCGAGGAATGTGTCTCAGGCTTCTGTTGCAATAGCGAGAATGGTATAGTGGTATTTATTAAGTGTTTAAGCTGGGCAAAGCACAGTACTACACAGTTGTGGTATTGTATTGTGTGGTAGGGACACAATAATAATCACATAGGACACAGAGCCTGTCTAAAGGAAACTGAAGCCCAGAAGTTAAGTGAACTGACCAAAGTCAAACAGCAAGTAAGCGGCAGAACAAAGTTTAGAACCCGATTAGACTGGGAGCCCGTCATCGGGCAGGGATTGTCTCTATCTGTTGCCGAATTGTACATTCCAAGCGCTTAGTACAGTGCTCTGCACATAGTAAGCGCTCAATAAATACTATTGAATGAATGAACCCAGATCACCTGACATCCAGGTCCATGCTCTTTCCAATAGGCCACACTGCTTCTACTTTTCAGGGCTTTAAAGGTGCATTGTACCTAACGAGCATTCCGGAAATGCCGTTAGTGCTATTATTACTTTTATTATGACTCAACAGAAGAGATGCACAAGTTGAATAATCCTGGGCGATCCCTTGGCCTCAATTTTTAGTTCACTGAGTATGTTAATTATTTATTTGACTACCTGGCATAAAAGCTCCAAGTTGGTTAGATGAAAAAGATGATTTTGCACAGGCTAGAATTTACCCAGGTAACATAATTACTGGAAATCCAGAAAACCGGATGCAAGCAGAAATGGATGAAAATCTATTGATCGTCGTCAGGAGCCTGACGTATTTTCAATACAAAAATACTTACTCAGCTTCCTTTCTTCTTAAGCAAATGTCGAGGTTGCCCACAACTGAAAGAACATGCGCAGAAGAGGACAGAGTGAAAGCGCAGGTGCTTTCCTATTAACTGAGGTTTCATTCAGTAATGCTCAGGGCTATGAATTCCTGCTGAGAACGTCTTTTCACACCACAGTCCCGAATCCCATAATACCCTTAAATCACAGAGGGAGTCTTCTCTTTTGAGTTAAAGTGCTAAAATGTGAAATATCATACCCAACCAAATAACTCGTTCATCTACAAGGGGCCTTTACCTCTTGAAGTGAAAATTATTCTGTGCTTTAAAAGAAAGTGAGAAACTATGGGATATAATGATATTCAGTTTGGGAAAAAAGCAAGAAGTATCTATATGATTTAGGCACTCAATTAATGGCGCCTATAAAGTGATCACATTCTTATAGCTGGATAATGTGATTTCCAGTCTTAAAATGCATTTCACCATTGATCAAGTAGCACACACGCTAATAGTGAACCATTTCCCCTGGTGCAGAAGGAGGAAAACTCCGCATAATTCTGTAAAACTTCCCCCATCGGGTTTATGCCCTATCCCTGGACAGACTGAACTCTGTGACTGTCTCCTTTGCCTGTGTCATTTAGCTGATAGACGCACAGATGGAGCACGAACAAAGGAACATCAACAGTAATAGCTCTTAGAAACTAGCAGGCACTGAGATGCACAACAGAACTTCTCTTGAAGGATCAATAACGCTCTGGATTCTGTACTGAGAGGAATCAATGATCATATTAAGATAGTTGTCATAAACTTCTCGAAGACAGGAGTCTTGTCTCCTAATTCTATTGTCTCCCAAGCACCCAATACAGTGCTCGGCACCGAACAGGCGATCAATATAAATGATAGATTGTTCGTGACTTAATTATATTACTCCAACAACCTGGGAGAATGTCCATAATTATTGTCTTTAAATTATATGGTTGTCCCAATTGCTTGGTGAGGTTACAGTGAGAAAGTAGCGCATTAATGACAGTACTGTATTTACACGGTCAGTCTGCGGAGTGGAGATAGTAAATGCAGGGCGGCTAATTCCCTATTTTTTAATTTAATGAGAGAAGCATTTGAAACCAATGGACCTGCTATAACCTATCAATCTCACTTGACTTACAAACTTCTAGTGTTCCACACACACTGAAACTTCATTAACCCTTAACAAGTATAAACCTGGATGCTCAACATCCAAATGGATAGATTCATTTTTAGTCCGTGTCCCTTTAATATTAAATGATCTACATACAAAAAGCACTGGGGAGTGGGATAAATGAATATATAATTCCAAGATCCAATTGAAGGGATGATAAGAATCGGTGTACTGATAATTTGGGAAGGTGTGCTGGAGGAGTTGGAATTTAAAAGAGTTTTGAAGGTGGGGAGGGATGAAGTTGGTATTTGGTATTTGTTAAGCGCTTACTATGTGCAGAGCACTGTTCTAAGCGCTGGGGTAGATACAGGGACATCAGGTTGTCCCCTGTGGGGCTCACAGTCTTCATCCCCATTTTACAGATGAGGGAACTGAGGCCCAGAGAAGTGAAGTGACTTGCCCACAGTCACACAGCTGCCAAGTGTCGGAGCCGGCATTCGAACCCACGACCTCTGACTCCCACGCCCGGGTTCTTTCCACTGAGCCACGCTGCTTCCAATAAAGTCTGGCAGTTATAGGGAAGGATTAGGAGGAGTTCAGTTATATCGCGTTTTAGGAGCCCACCCGAGCCATCCGCATGGATATGCAACTGAAGGCAAGAGAACATGTGAATTTTGATAGTTGGAGAGTGGTCCGGTCAAGGGAAGCAGATTTGGTCAATTATTTACAGGAATAGTATTTGAGAATACTATTGAGAAGCACTGTGGCTCAGTGGAAAGAGCCTGGGCTTCGGAGTCAGGGGTCCTGGGTTCGACTCCCGGCTCTGCCCCTTGTCAGCTGTGTGACTGTGGGCGAGTCACTTAACTTCTCTGTGCCTCAGTGACCTCATCTGTAAAATGGAGATTAACTGGGAGCCTCACGTGGGACAACCTGATGACCCTGTATCTACCCCAGCGCTTAGTACAGTGCTCTGCACATAGTAAGCGCTTAACAAATACAAACATCATTATTATTATTGTTATTTGTTAAGCATTTACTGTGTACAGAGCATTGGCCCCAGTCCCGAGAGAGAACAGATGAGTTTTATTAAAAAAAAAAAAAAAATTAGTCCACATCCCCCGCACTCCTCAAGAACTTCTAGTGCTTGCCCATCCTTCTCTGCATCAAGCAGAAATTCCTTACCACTAGCTTTAAAAAACTCAGGCACCTGTAGACTGCAAGCCTGTTGTGGGCAGGGAACGTTTCTACTGACTGTTCTATCGTTATCCAGTACTAGCCCACATGCTCAGTTCAGTGCTCAGCACACAGTAAGCACTCCAATACGATTGACTGATCAATGAGTTGTCCCCCTCACATCTTACCTCAATGTCCTACTACAATCCAATCCACAACCCTTGGCTCCTCTCACACCTACCTACTCACTGTACCTCGCTCTCGTCTACTTGCCACCAACCCCTTGCCTACATCTTCCCTCTGCCTGGAACTGGAACTAGACCACACTAGAGAAGCAGTATGACCTAGAGGAAAATGCACAGTCCCGGGACTTGGAAGACCAGGGTTCTAATCCTGGCTCCGCCAAATGTCTGCTGTGAGACCTTGGGCCAGTCACTTCACTTCTCTGTGCCTCAGTTCCCTCATCTGTAAAAATGCCCGTGAGCTCTATGTGGGACAGGTACTGTATCCAACCCAATTATCTCGTATATACCCTAGAGCTGAGTACAATTCCTGGCGCATAGTAAGTGCTTAAATACCATGACAAAGAAAAATAACTCCATATATGGCAGATCACAACTCTCTCTATTTTTAGTGTCTTATTCAAATCACATATCCTCCAAGGGGCCTTCCCCGAGTAAACAGTCCTTTTTCTTTACTCCCTCTCCCTCGAACCCACCTATCTATTTTAATCTGTGCCCTTTAAACTCTTGCCAACACCACAGCACCTATGAACATTTCAGTAATTTCTTTATTTTATATATTTCTATATTAATGCCCATCTCCTCCTCTAGACTGTAAGCATACTGTGGTCAGGGAACGCGTCCACCACCTCTGTTTCAGTGTAAGGTATTTGTTAAGCGCTTACTATGTGCAGAGCACTGTTCTAAGCGCTGGGGTAGATACAGGGTCATCAGGTTGTCCCACGTGAGGCTCCCAGTTAATCTCCATTTTACAGATGAGGTCACTGAGGCACAGAGAAGTGAAGTGACTTGCCCACAGTCACATAGCTGCCAAGTGGCAGAGTCTGGATTCAAACTCATGACTTCTGACTCCCAGGCCTGGGCTCTTTCCACTGAGACACGCTGCTTCTCTACTCTCCCAAGCATTTAGTAGAGTGTTCTGCCTAGAGCAAGCACTCAATAAACACCACTGATTGATTGGCTCCTATTTTTTTCCCTTGATTCAGTCAATCGTATTTATGGATCACTTATTGTATGCAGAGCACTGATTTGGGAAAGCACAGAGCTAGAATAAGGTTCTGAATGGCTATCACATACTTTTATCCCTCACGGACATTTCTGACAAACCCTGTTCTATGGGAAAACTTGGGTTATAAATTCACATTTGGATCCGTACTGTGTATATGCACACAACTGCTTACTCCGACACCATATTCTAACCAGACAAGCATTATTGGAAGAACATTACCCAGTTCACTAACAGTATTCTTTCTGAAATGAGTAGTAACTGTACATATTGTGCAAGAACTGAGTGAATCCCCTTGCTTGCATGAGCATAAATAGACAGGAAGAAGTAGATTTAAAAAAAAAAAAGAGTTAGAGGAGAAAAACATATGTGTTATACAGTCTGAAATAAGGAGATATTCTGCCTGACCTTCCCCAGACTTTGCAAGAAGCAGAGAGTTTAGGCAAGGGAATAGACTTCTTATGGTATTTGTTAAGTGCTTACTATGTGTCAAGCACCATACAAATGCAGGGATAGATACAAGTTAATCAGTAGGGACACAGTCCCTGTCCCACAAGAAGCTCACAGTCTAAATAGGCTTGGATAATAATAATAATAATCATGTTGGTATTTGTTAAGCGCTTACTATGTGCAGAGCACTGTTCTAAGCGCTAGGGTAGATACAGGGTCATCAGGTTGTCCCTCGTGGGGCTCACAGTCTTCATCCCCATTTTACGGATGAGGTAACTGAGGCACAGAGAAGTGAAGTGACTTGCCTACGGTCACATAGCTGACAAGTAGCAGAGCCAGGATAAGAACCCACGACATATAAGGCTATAAGGCTGTTACAGAAGAATCGTGTCTCCCCATAAATGTTCACAGAGTTGTTATTCCGCTTCACAGCGTCCTGTGTCTACTCAGATCCTAATTGTTGAATGAGAGATTTTGGGAAGGAGTCAAGTGTTCTACCCCCTCTCAGGATCGCATCTGGAGAGCTTCTGGTACTCTACCACACTTGGCTACGGGAGGGAGAGGCAAGCAGAGGCCTACCCATTCCATTCCTAGCTTGGCCAGTGGCTGAGCCAGTGGAAGGCAATCTGCTACAAGTCAAAACTCACCCGTGCTGGGCAGCAGCGGCACGGGAGGGAGTCGAGGGCGGAGACTCGAATTTTCTGCGTGGAAGGAGGCGATGGGAAACCTCTTTCGAATCTTTACCAAAAATACTCTATGGATATAATACCAGAACGTTTGCCGATGGAGAGCGGGGCGTGCCGGGACAGATGCATCCGTGGTGTCGCTATGGGTTGGAAATAACTTGATGGCATAAGACAAGACAAAGAATGTTGTATGGAGTAAGAGAAGATTCTACAGTGACTTAACTCTGTCACAGTGCAGGACTTGAGAGTCCCACTTTAGCTCAGAAGTGGTAACACCTCTGCATCTATTATGGCCTGAAGGGAAGAGTCAGAAGGGAGTCAGAGGACCTGGGTCCTAATCCCGACTCCACCGCTTATCTGTTGTGTGACCTTGTACAAATCACTTAACTTCAGTGCCTCAGTTCCCTGATCTGTGAAATGGGGATTAAGACTGAGACCTACATGGGCCATGGCCTGTGTCTAACTTGATTAGGGTGTACCTAGCCAGTGCTTAGTCCTGCCTGGCACATAGTAAATGCCTAACAAATATTAAAAAATCCAGTATGTAAAAGCATATGGAGTTCAATATAGGAAGCTGGTACAGTGAAGAAAAAAAATCAATAAATAAGAGTGTGGATAAATTAATGGACAATAGGCTCATATAACTGGCTACCAAAGGGATGAGCAAGATGAACAGTCTGCCTTGTTTGAAGTGAAGAAGAGGGCTGCACATTCAACATTAGCTTCCCATTTTAATCCTATTATAGTATTTTTCCTCTCGAGTAATTGTGATGATAATTTTGTTGAAGACTATTCTTTAAACGAAACCTCTGTTTTAGGGTAACATACTTTTCTTTAATATAATGAAAGCTGTTCCCACTGAGAATGTTTTGACAGAATCATACAATTGCTTTTATTTGCCATTTAATTTACCACTAGATCAATAGAGTCAGATATAACCGTTATTGGCATTAAAACTCCAAAATTCTAGGGGAAATGGAGGTTAAATTGTAAACAAAATATTTCATTGGCATTGATCTCGCAGGCATGCTGACAGGACTTGTAAAAAAAATTATCAGCCACAGTATATAAATCTCACCAGAGTGACAAAAAGAGATGGATTTGATTATTTTGTTTTGAGAGGGTCATTCTTTTAATGCCACAAGTGTTTAACAATTTATAAAAGTTTAAACGGCCTCTAATTTCCTTTAGCTGCTGCCCTATTTCTGGTGTTATTCAGGGTTAGTCAGACTGTGGTAGTGACAAATTATTTTGCCTTCATTTAGGCAACCTGAAATTCTAGGACGTACTGCACACTGGAGCCTACAAGTAGCCCAAAATGCACTGTGGGGATTGAAGAGTTGTTTGCATTGCCATTTTGATTCGCTTTTATTTGCCCCAGTGCTTTGTACAGTGCCTCACATAGAGGGAGTGCTTAACAAATGCCATAAAAAAATAACAATAGGACAAAGGCGTAGAATGAGATCCACATTGAGACCCAAATCCCCCATTTTCAGAGGCAACCCTCGCGCTTAGGATTTCTCCTCGTACGGTCAGTTGGGGGAATGGGATCCTCTCAGGAGGCCACTGGGCGGGAAGGTCATTTTGCCCATGAAGAGGGTTCTGTCACATTCACTACCTCCTGAGAGCATGAGTGTAAGTGAAGCAGAGCTTCAGGACACGGTTCGGTTCACTGATGGATACTTCGTCTGGTCATCCATAAGGGTCTTCCAGATTAGCCAAAAATAATACTAACAACTATGGTAATTGTTAAATGCTTACTACATGCCAAGCACTGTTTTAAATGCTGGGGCAGATACAAGTTAATCAGATCGGCCACACCCTCTTGACCCCATTTTCCAGATGAGGTAACTGAGGCACAGAGAAGTAAAGTGACTCGTCCAAGGTCACACAGGAGACACGTGGCAGAGCCGGGATTAGAACCCAGGTCCTCCGACTCCCAGGCCCGTGCTCTATCCACTAAGCCTCGTTGCTTCGCCAGCAAAAGAGCTTTTTGACTCTTTAGAGATGCTGAATCTGTCAATAGGATGCGAAATCACGCATGAATGCACAGAGGAGGAGGAGGTTAATGAAATCAAACATGAACAAGGCCACTTGACAGAATTGTAAACTCCACCTCATAAACCTCCTGAGAGTTACCTGGAAGAATGACACAATTAATGGGGCCATAAACTGGAAATTAACTGCCTCATGAAAAGCTTAACTTTCAAAGACGTTTGAAGCGAGAAAATGTAATACCACTGGAAAAGGTACGTTTTAAAAATCTACTTTCTCCCAAACAACCCTTACTATGTTTATCCACAAGCCTAGTTGTAGCTAATCAGTAAAATCCGAAGGGAATAGCCAGAGTGAACCGAATTCATTCCGCTCACTGACCCAAGAGCCTGCCTTCATGGGCCGATTAATACCTTAATCCCGGTAAACATTTCTAAAGGGAGAAAAATTACTCTTGCCAATTAGATGTCACTTACAATGTAAGCAAACTTAAGATGGCTAATTGAAAGTTGTCTATAATTTTTTTAAAAATCCAGTCACCAAAATAGACGGTGTTTTGTGCCAATGATTGACATGATTCACTGAGAATTTTCAAAGCCATCTTTGAGGGTCATATTCAGCAAACTGCAACTGAATGTTCGGAGTCCAGTGGATGGAATAATCTAACCTATTAAAGAGACGGCGTGAAAAGTTGGGCCGGATTTAGACGCACATTTCCGAATCAGTATTTTGCAACTATGATTTCTCACATCCAAGTGTGGCGTGGCATGAAGCAGCAATGGTGTAGTGGATAGAGCATGGGCCTGGGAGTCAAAAGGTCATGGGATCCAATCTCAGCTTTGCCACTAACCTGCTGTGTGATCTTGGGCAAGACATTCAGAAGATTGGAGAAGCAGCGCGGCTCAGTGGAAAGAGCCCGGGCTTTGGAGTCCGCGGTCATGGGTTAGAGTCCCGGCTCTGCCACCTGTCAGCTGTGTGACTGTGGGCAAGTCCCTTAACTTCTCTGGGCCTCAGTTACCTCATCTGCAAAATGGGGATTAAGACTGTGAGCCCCACGTGGGACAACCTGATTCCCCTGTGTCTACCCCAGCGTTTAGAACAGTGCTCTGCACATAGTAAGCGCTTAACAAATACCAACATTATTATTATTATTACTTCACTTCTCTGGGCCTCAGGCATCCCATCTGTAAAACGGGGATTGAAACTGTGAGCCCCACGTGGGACAGGGACTGTGTCCTACCCGATCTGCTTGTATCCACCCCAGCTCTTAGTACGCTGTCTGGCACATAGAAAGCACTTAACAAATACCAGAATTATAATTATCATTATCCATACCTTAGTCTTCAACTTGGAAAATGAATTATCTATCAGGTTTCAATCACTTTCCAACAGAGAAAATATACAGTTTCTGCCTTGGGCCTTTCACTATCCATCCTTTCGACTTGTGTCAAGGATTCTTTCCCAGAAAAAAATGTGAAACGTCCATCTGTCGATGGTACTTATTGAACACTTACTGTATTCAACTAAACATCCAAATCAGTGTAAGTAAAACAAGGACCCTTTCCACCTCCAATTTCTTTCCTCTCCCCCAACGGAAAGCGGGCCCAGTACACCCTCACGGAGGCATGGCAATTGCCTTGGCAGAACGCTTTTTTCAGTGCTGCGGAGCAGAAGACCGCAGGTCCAAAAATTCAGCCAGTGGCAGTGCATTTCAATAACTGAGGGGGCTGATGAAGACCTTAGCTCACTCGGGGTCCTTCGGGAGTTTTTGGTTTGCAGCGGTCAGAAAAATATAATGAGTCATAGTGACGATCCAGATCACTTAAGGGATAAGGATGAATTTACCCCCATTGCAAGGGGTGTCTACCAAGCAGCCAGCCTTAACATCTGTGAAGTTACTTACACCCCTTCTCGGCTTTTACCTATAATGATAATTGTGGCATTTCATTCTATAGTATTTACTGAGCGCTTACTATGTGCAGAGCACTGTACTAAGCGCTTGGGATGAACAAGTCGGCAACAGATAGAGACAGTCCCTGCCGTTTGACGGGCTTACGGTCTAATCGGGGGAGACGGACAGACGAGAACAATGGCGATAAATAGAGTCGAGGGGAAGAACATCTCGTAAAAACAATGGCAACTAAATAGAATCGAGGCGATGTACAATTCATTAACAAAATAAATAGGGTAATGAAAAGATATACAGTTGAGCGGACGAGTACGGTGCTGTGGGGATGGGGAGGGAGAGGTGGAGGAGCAGAGGGAAAAGGGGAAAAAGAGGGTTAAGCTGCGAAGAGGTAAAGGGGGGGGGGGTGGCAGAGGGAGTAGAGGGAGAAGAGGAGCTCAGTCTGGGAAGGCCTCATGGAGGAGGTGAGTTTTAAGTAGGGCTAAGAGCTTACTATGTGCCAGGTACGTACTAAGCGCTGGGATGGGCACCAGCAAATCGGGTTCAGCACTGTCCCTGTTCCGCATGGGGCTTTCAGTCTTAATCCCCATTTTACAGATGAGGTAAGTGAGGCTGAGAGAAGTCAAGTGATTTGCCCAAGGCCACACAACAGACAAGTGGCAGAGCCGCAATTAGAACCCATGACTTTCGGACCCCCAGGCTTGTGCTCTATCCACTACGCCATGCTGCTTACCTACTAATCAATTCTATTTATTGAGCGCTTACTGGGTGCAAGACAGTCTAAGTGTTTGGGGGAGTACAACACAACAATATTACAGATATATTTCCAGGCACATAAAAGGCTTGAAGTCTGGAGGATGAGTTTACATATATATTAGTGCATAGAAGCTATCTGTATATGAGAATTGTTTGTTCAACTTTTGCATCCCTTTTATTCTACCAAGTGTATTTTTATTTTTCGTCCTGTTTTTACCATTCATTCATATTTCCGGCTGCCTGTCTTTCAGTTTCAGTCAATCGTATTTATTGAGCGCTTGCTGTGTGCTTTCTAACAGATTTTAAGTTCCTTGAGGGATATGTTTTTGTTTTATTGCTCTGTCCCAACCACTTATTACGATGTTCAACACACAATAAGCATTCGAATACCATTGATTTTTGTTTATTTTATTTTCCTCTTTCACCTCTCCCGTCCATTGTGCCTGGGCAATAGTAACAGAGAAACAGATCATTATATCAAGGATAGAAGATGGACAACAAAAGTTTGTTTATTTCCCAGGAGGTGCAAGGAAACTACATTCTGTCAACTTGGGCCTAAGCAGTCATTCAAAGAAGATTCTTATAGGAAATGATTTTTTGTGTGTTTGTTTTGTTGTGAGTTGAATGGTGTCTTTTTTCTCCCCATTCAACTACCCTTTCAGCATGTTCAGCCTGAAAAAAAAAAATCCCAGAAATAAATAAAAAACACAAAAAAGGCAAAAGAAACAAAAAGCAAATAACCCCCCGCCCCAAAATGAAAAATATAAAACAAAAAAACCCCTCAAAACCCCCAAAATAACAGTTTGTTTCCCAGGAACCAAAAACATGCAGGGCTTTGTTTTTCAGATGTATAATTATAATAACAATAATGATAATTGTAGCATTTATACCATTCACTGTACTGAGCGCTGGGGTGGATACAAGCAAATTGGGTTGGACACAGTCCCTGTCCCATGTGAGGCTCACAGTCTCACTCCCCATTTTACAAATGAGGTAACTGAGGCACAGAGAAGCTAAGTGTCTTGCCCAAGGTCACACAGCAGGCGAGTGGTGGAGCCAGGATTAGAACCCGTGACCTTTTGACTCTCAGGCCCGTGTTCTATCCACTGTGCCATGCTGCTTCTCCATTTATCCCGTATGAAGCCGCCCAATCCAGGTCAGATGCCCCCTGCCAAGATGATGGCAAGCTTGGCTTTTTGACAGTGGGTAAGCAAAACCTCATTCCTGTCTTGGGTGGCTCAGAGATCACATTAAGTGCGCTTGCTATATCACTGCTTCTTTAATTCTGAAGCCAGGCTTGAGTCACATTCTCTATCCATAAAGAACTTACAGTCTAGAGGGGGAGGTAGACATTACCTCTAGACCTCTAGAGAAGGTAGACATTAATAGGAATAATTTCAAAAATATAATCTAAGATAGGTAAGTACATAAATGATGTGGGGTTTGGGTATAGATTGAAGTGCACTTCTCCAGCTCCAACCCTCCTGGAAGGTCTTTTTTTTTAAAAAAAAGAATTGAACGGTATTTGTTATGCACTTACTATGTGCCAGGTGCTGTACTAAGTACTGGTGTAAATATAAGCCAATCAGGTTCGACAAAGTCTAGGTCTTATATCGGGCTCACAGGTTTAATCTCCATTTTACAGATGAAGTAACTGAGGCCCGGAAAAATTAAGTGACCTGCCCAAGGTCACACAGCAGACAAGTGGCGGAGGGGGATTAGAACCCTGGTCCTCCCGACTCCCAGGCCCATGCCCTAGCCACTAGGCCGCACTCTTATCAGTTAAATGATAGTCAACCGTATTTATTGAGCGCTTACTGGGTGCAGAGCACTGTACTATTCATTCATTAAACCATATTTATTGAGCATTTACTGGGTGCAGAGCACTATACTAAGTGCTTGGGAAAGTACAATATAGCAATAGAGAGAGTCAATCCCTGCCCAATATGTTGTCTTGTTTTTGTCCGTCTGTCTCCCCCAATTAGACCGTAAGCTCGTTAATGGGCACGGATTGTGTCTATCTGTTGCCGAATTGTACATTCTAAGCACTTTGTACAGTTGTTCTGCACATAGTAAGCGCTCAGTAAATACTACTGAATGAATGAACTCTCAGTCTAGAGGGGAAGGAGATAGACATCAATACAAATAAACTGACATCAGTATAAATAAATTTCTAAGCACTTGGGAGAGTACAGTATCACGGACTCATTCCCTGCCCCCTCACAGTCTAGAGGATGAGCTTACAGTCAGAAATCTTCTATCAACTTCTAGCGGTTCTCCCAGTTGAGCCCTCCGCTTAAAGTCTTTTCTATCACTCCAACTCCCGGAGAAGTTCTTGAGACAAATCGGCGTTATGCACTTTCTGGTTCCTAATTCAAGGGCTGCCCGTTAGGGCTTATGAAGATTTTATAAGGTGTCACATTCAGCCCTTCCCCAGGTAACTCAAGGGAAAAAAGTATCTTGAGATCAAAAGCTTTAGTTAAATCACTGCTGGGAATCAACATTAAACACCTATTGGGTTTATGGGAATTACCACTAATGAGGCACAATAAAAATTAGTGAGTAGTGAAAACAATCCCTTATCAAAATATTCTCTATCATGTAGCATTTCTAGTTTTATAGTTCCTTCTTTGAGTGAAACTCCTTATAGCTGGTAAGAACATTTACGTCCACGTTTCAAAATTCTCCATATTCTCAAACCTACTCACGCAGCTAACACTTTATTGTATATGTGAGAAACTCATCAATTTTTGATAAGAATGTCCTTCCAGCAATCTATTCCCATCATTCTAAGGATAATTATGTGCCTCAGGCCACCATTCTGAACCTCACAATTTCAGTGTGTGCTTCAGCATTTTTCCCCCTCTCTGACTTAAAGGACTGGTTATTTCTGATCAGCTTTCAATTGCTTGTTTATTCATCCAAGAAGAACACTCTAGTAAGTACTATTTAGGGGCAAGAGGATAACCAGGAAAATACCAACTATTCATATTTTTTTTTAATCTCCAGCTGACCTTTAATTTTAGGGCTAAACACCATCAAAGTGACATATTGGTTCTAACAGTCAAGACGCTGAAGGTACAGTCTAAAATCCAGACTCCTATAAGCATGATGATTATTGTTACCGGATAAGCCTGCTGGTCTTTATGAAATCACTTCAGAACGCCAAAGATGTAAACGTGTTGCCCACCTAAGTGAAATCACTAATGTGGCCTCAACTGAGCTCTAAGGTTGTTTTCTGTGATATTTTGTGGCAGGAATAGTGTTATTTCTTACAGTGTGGGAAGCTGCATGCCTAATGAAAAGAACACAGGCCTGGGAGTCAGGGGAGCTGAGTTCTAATCCTGGATCTGACAATGGTTTGCTGTGGGACCTTGGGCAGGTCACAACTTCTCTGCGCCTCAGTTCTCCCTCCATACTTAGTCTGTGAGCCCTTTGTGGGACAGGACCTGTTCCAGCTTAATTAACCTGTAGCTACACCAGCACTTAGAACAATGCTCGACACATAGTAAGCACTTAAATACTGTTGTTGTTTTTTAAAGAAAACAAGTAGCAATAATAATAGTTCTTGTAATGAAATTTGTTGAGCTCCTACTGAGTGCTTGGAAAAATACAACAGGCACATTCCCTGTCCATAGAGAGTTGGCACTCTAAAGACGGATATAGAAATATAAAACATGCCTCATCACAAACACACGCGCGCGCTCTTTGCAAGGGCATACGTAGAGAAATCCTCAAAAGCAGGAAGTGGATGAAAAGGTACTAAGAATTGGGGTACTGATAATTATTTGAGATTTGAGGAGGGTTTTCATTATCGGCTGAGGTCTGGGGGCCATGGATAAGTGGAAGACAGTTGAGGACCTGGGGATAGTGTGACTGAGGGGGCAGAAGACAAGAGCCGGGGATGGCCGGAAAGTGGGCATTGGAGGAGCAGGAGGAGGGAGGTGTAAGGAGAGACTTAATGGACAACTGACTAACCTGAGGAATTTTTTTTTTCTAAAGCAAGCACTCAGTACAATGATTTGCACGCAGGAGGCACTCAATAAATACCCACCAACCACTTATCAATCATATTTATTGAGCACTTACTGTGTGCAGGGGATTTCAGTTTTTCTTTATGCTGTAGCACCCATCGTCCACCTCAGCACCACTCACCTAACGCTTCTCCTACTGCCATCCTAGTAGATTAATCACCATTTCAGTTTCCCCACAAGATATTAATTCCTAACCTTATTTTAAATCAGAATGCTATGTTTGAATTCTTTCCTGAATATACTCAGTTGTACCAGAACGCGTTTTTACCGTGTGCTTCGTCTAGAATGTGATAGCATTATTATTATTATTATTCCAATGACAAATGCCTGTCTGGAAATAGCATGATGTAGTATTGGAATAATCAAGCGATAGTATTTATTGAGAGCCAGTGTTCGGAAGACTCTTTTAAATGCTCTGAACACAGGCTCTCAAATACTATTTTGCTGTTCTAAGTGCATGGAAGAGTACACAAGAGAAACAGCTTGGCCTAGTGGATAGAGCACGGGCCTGGGAGTCAGAAGGACCTGGGTTCTAATCCCAGCGGCACCACGTGTCTGCTGTGTGACTTTGGGCATGTCACTTAATAAGAATAATAATAATAATGTTGGTATTTGTTAAGTGCTTACTATGTACAGAGCACTGTTCTAAGCGCTGGGGTAGATAAAGGGTAATCAGGTTGTTGCACATGAGGCTCACAGTTCATCCCCCTTTTCCAGATGAGGTCACTGAAGCACAGAGAAGTGAAGTGACTTGCCCACAGTCACACAGCTGACAAGTGGCAGAGCCGGAATTCGAACCCATGACCTCTGACTCCCAAGCCTGGGCTCTTTCCACTTCTCTGTGTCTCGGTTACCTCATTTGTAAAATGGGGATTAAGACAGTCCCGTGTGGGACAAAGACCGTGTCCAAGTCCTTATTATCACTACAGTGGAATTCGCAAGATTGGTAAGACTAAACATAAAAGTAAAATAGGAACCATACTGTATGCAGACAAATTAAGGGGAAAATAGAGGTTAGGCAAGCCAGGAGGTATTCCGTTGCTCACTCTGCAAAGACCATCACCACGGGTGAAATACACTCTCAAACTGAAGAATCACCAAAGTCAATGTCTAATCACTACCACAATTGGACAGAGTTTCTGCAGATACACACGCTGAGGTTTCTCCACAGCATACCCAGGAATTATTTCAGAAATATACAGAGCTATCTGGCGTCATGACCAAAGCGTAAGAACTACGACTTATTTTTGGAGAAAGGAGGGTAAAAAGCCTTTGACTAATATAACCCCAAATTACCACACCTAGGCTCCTTTACCACACACAGAGTTTAAGCAGAGAGAAAACAACTTCACCACATGAAAGATGACTTCTAGCAGAGGCCCAGGATGGAAGATATTTTGCGGAGTAGGGTAAACAACTAGCAGCAGGAATCAAAGCAGAAGCCAACTCGGGCTTCTCCCAGAGCTCCCTCTAAGAAACCTCAACTCTCTTCCACTATTGAAAGGGGAGACAAATTTCTCCCAGAATGTTCCAGTGAATCTGCCTACTGTAGAGTCATATTTTTGAGGATTTTTCCAAATGCCAAGGATAAAAAACAGAAGAGAGGCCTAGTTTACGAATGGTCAAGAAACCTTGAAATTTTCCAACAAAATTTCCCCAACAATAACGATGAAGCACTTTGATAGTTGAGATATTCCATCTACCTCATATTAAATAAAATTCTGAAAAATACTATGTGATAGAAATTCCACATTTCTTGGGGAAAAAAAAAGGAGGAAAGGATAAAAGGTCTCATATATAATCAGAAGAGAAAATTTTCAGTACATTTCCATACCACTGACGTATAGCACAGTCGAGTCTGAGCTCCTTCCTGCCCTAATTTAATACCTGTGTCCATATTTACTCAGAAAGTAATTTTACTTTTTAATAACCTTTCTGAAATTCTGTTCTTAGCCATGTGACAAATTTCCCCCTAAAGACCACAGTTAAATCTATTAGAAAGAGAAGACAAGAAGGGAGTTGATTTTCTAACTTTCCATAGACCTAATACCTCCTATCCCCCCTGAAGTGCCTCAGATAGACCTGCTAGATTCTCTGTTTTGTCTTTTGAGGCAAAAGCATGGAAGGAAAAAGGAAAGTCCAAAAGAACAAAAGAGCTGATCACTGGGCTCTATTTTTTATCACTATGTTTCTTCATCCCTTTGATGTTTTCTTAATCCTGCTTGTTCTTTTGTAGATAGTTAATGCTTTAAGATTTGGGCTTACTGTGTTTTACCTACATTCCCTATCAAGGTGAATTCTCTGTCAAGAGCAATGGGGATTAATTATCCTGATTTTCTCTTCCACCATTCCCATTCAGAAGAAAGCAGGGGAACCGCAAAAGACCAGGAATGAGGCATAATCCTGACCCCTTGTCAGGGAGGCTGAGAAGTCGATTGTAACTTCCAACCAAAAGAGCTGAATAGCTATGTTGGAATTTCATTTTTCAGTAGTTGTTTGTTACTTTCTAATTATCATGAATGAACTTCAAAAAATAAGGATCTGGTCAGCTACAGTGCATCATTTTCTTTAGTGAAAAAATAATAAGCAACTGAAATCTAGCAATACCTTATACCTCCATTAAATATTACTTCATTATTCATTCATTCATTCATTCAATAGTATTTATTGAGCGCTTACTATGTGCAGAGCACTGTACTAAGCGCTTGGGATGAACAAGTCGACAACAGATAGAGACAGTCCCTGCCGTTTGACGGGCTTACAGTCTAATCGGGGGAGACGGACAGACGAGAACAATTGCAATAAAGAGAGTCAAGGGGAAGAAATTCATTATGCCTATATGATAACGGAATTCCCAGGTAAAGATACAGAAAATGTAACACTCTGGGGAAACTGAACATGACTATTTCCAAGCTAATAAATGCTGAACACATTCAGAACAATCAACTACTCCAGTTTTATTGATGATATTTTGTTGCCCTGCTTATCCAAACACATTTTCCAACACTTTTTTTTTTATCATTGACACAGATAAGCATTGGATTTCCTGCCAAGTCTAAACAGCTACAATAATCTATCATGAAACGTAACGATTCTGAATGGATCAGATGTGATTGTTCTTTCCATCAACTCTTCCCTCCCCACCCCCAAAAACTTCACAAAAGGAAATGCCTTATAATTCAGATTCCGGGTAATGAATCAAATGTTGTGGCCATGACATGGCATAGAGTGGAAACACAAATATAATAACACTGACAATTGTATTCTGTCTGCAACTGGAAAAATGCACTGGACCCTTTCTTTCTCCATTCTCAACATAAAAAAAAGGGAAATTGCCTCCCATGGCTTGCCAGTCCTAGAATTCCCAGCCTCGACCTCAAACTATGGGAATGGAGAGCAGTGTAAATTGGTGTCCTTTTCCACAAATTAGCCCAGTTCATTTTGAGGTCATATGTTTGATGGGAGGAAAATAGGAGGTCAGATTATGGTATACTCTCCTTGTGCCTTCTGATTGATAGACCCTATATATGCTTGAAGGAGACAAAAGCAATTATAGAAATTACATTAAGCCTATGTCCTGCTTTCCTTCTTTTTACCTGCTTTCCTTCCTTTTACCTCCATTCAGGGAAGACTATTCATGAAAACTGCAGTAGCTTCATGAGTTTACACAGTGGGGAAGATGCAGCTTTCCTACCCAGTTAAATACAGATCAGAAGAGCCCAAATATTGTGAAATGCAGACTGAATTTTTCATCTGCAATCCAACCTTTTAGTTTCTTTCAGAAAGCAAAACATGCACAGCATAATTCACCAAATAAAAGAAAAATGCTGACACTCTTTTAATTATAATGAAATCTTCAACGGATCATTAACTTTGCAACTTTTTTTTTTTAAATAAGAAGCTCTGTATTGCAACAAAACAAAGATTCTGATAACTGCTCCTGTCTGGCCACACAATACATGTACAAATTCCTTGCTTTTCCTATTCAGTTCCCCCCAGGTTGTGCACCAGGGAAAGCATTACAAAATAGTCTACAAAGGTAGCAAATGAAAGCCCTTCTTATTGTTTCATAGTTTAAGAAGTGAGCTCAGCCCTTATTTGCCAGAAAACCAGGGTTAAGATAAAGCAGGCCAGTCGTTTTCTCCATCCCAGCCAACAGTATATTTCCTAGGCTATTCCCTCCGTGCAACAAAACCTATCATATTTGAATCATGGAGATAGCATTTCAGATAAGTTTAGAATTACCTAGGCAGGTTGAACATTGAAATTATTCAGTAGTGAGAAGAGTAAAACAAAAAAACTGTTAAGAACTCACTTTTTTCTTCTTCTTCAAGGTAGCTGTCGATAATTTAACAGGCAAAACCAAGGGTAGGGTTTGTATTCCACATTCCTCACTGATGATAGACAAAGTAGAAAGCAGCAATCTCTGGAGTACAAGGATCAGGAACATTTTCTTTCTAGAAAATAGAGTAGCTTATTTAAAAACAATTAAAGTAGAAAGTCTAACCTGCTGAATCACTCAAGACAAGGACCTGTTAACCCAAGTGAAGGTTCCCGAAAATCATCAAGAAATCAGAACTATTTCAGGCTAGCTCTATATGGAACAAGTATATTCACGTTCGCAGCCATATTTGACCCCAGATTGTTTGTTTCCAGGATTTAGGCTTTCTACAAAAGCTGAAAAGACTGATAGACTGAGCACACAGTTTGTGAAGGTGTAGAGTATAATCTCTTGGGTTTGTGTTATGTGAATCAATTCATATTTGTAAATATTGACAAAAGTTCCATCACCGCATTGGTGAATTCTCAGAAGTGAAATTCCTTTTTGACCTATTCCTGCAAAGGATATCAGGTTTGAACTTCTCCTCTGTTGGATGTGAAGCAGGAGAACAGGGGATGGGGTGTTCAAGTCAGGGACAGGGCTTGGGTGAGGGCTTTTTTTTTTAAGGGTATTTATTATGTGCTTATTTTGTGCCAGGCACTGTGCTAAGCATTGGGGTAGACACAAGATAATCAGCTTGGACAGAGTCCCTATCCCACATAGGGCTAAAACTCTTTCATTCATTCAATAGTATTTATTGAGCGCTTACTATGTGCAGAGCACTGTACTAAGCGCTTGGGATGAACAAGTCGGCAACAGATAGAGACGGTCCCTGCCGTTTGACGTGTTTTACAGATGAGGTAACAGGCACAGAGAAGTTAAGTGACTTGCCTAAGGTCATGCAGCAGACAACTGGTGGAGCCAGGATTAGAACCCGTGTCCTTCTGACCCCCAGAAGTTGTCGGTGAGTTAGAGTTACAGTGAATAAGTGTCATTAGATGAGTGAGTGTGCTATGCTGCAGTAGGAAATCAGTGAAGATAGGAGAGGGCAAACTGAGCCAATGTTATGGAGTTCCTGTTTGATTGGAAGTGGATGGGAAGCCACTGGAGGCTAATGAGGGTTGGATAAACATGGACTGAATATATATATTTTTTTTTTAAGAAAAAGGATTGGAGCAGCAGAGTGAAGTGTGAACGAGTGGAGACGCACAGGAGGGAGGGAGGTCAGCAAAGGAGGTTGATGGATTAGTCAAGGTGTGATAGGAGGAATGCTTGGATCAGCATACTAGCAGTTGAATGGAGAGGAAAGGGTGGGGACTTGAGCGATGTTGGGAAGGGAAAATCAAAAGGATTCGGTCATAGAATGAATGCGTAGGATGAATTAGAGAGGTGAGTTGAGGATAATGCTAAGGTTATAGACTGTGAGACAGAGACGATGGTGGTGCAGTCTACAGTGATGGGAAAGTCACGGGGAGGACAGGGTTTGGATGCGGAGATGATTTCTGTTTTGAACATGTTAAGTTTGGGGTGTCCAAGGGACATCCAATTAGAGATGGCCTAAAGGCCGAAAGAAATACTAGATTGCAGAGAAAGGAGAAAGATCAGGGCTGGCCTCACATTTTTTTTTAAATGGTATTTGCTAAGCACTTACTACATGCCAGGCACTGTTCTAAGCACTGGGGTGGATACAAGCAAATCAGGTTTGAGACAGTCCCTGTCCCATGACTTCTGACTTACCCAAGGTCACAGAACAGACGAGTGGTGGAGCTGGGAGTAGAACTCATGGCCTTCTTACTCCCAGGCCCGTGCTCTATCCACTAGGCCATGCTGTTAGTGCCTGGCATGTAGTAAGCACTTAACAAATACTATATATATATTGATATACATGATATATATATATACATATATATATACACACACACACACATACATACATGATAGGATAGAAGGGACAAGACAAAACAAGGAAAGAGTGGCACAGAAAAGAGTGATAAAAAGGCAGTGGAAAAAGAAAAATGATTATAGGAAGAATTTCTCAGCAGAGAAACTGAGTAAGAACAATCCATTTCTGAGAAGGCTTTAGGAGTTTGATTTAGGATGCATGCGAGAGGGAATATCAATCAATGGAATTTATGGAGAGCGTAGGGTGTGCAGAGCATGTTACCATGTGGTTGGGAAGTACAGTGTAATGAGTTTGTAGACATGATCCCTGCCTACAAGGAGCTTAGAGGATACAGGGGTGATTACATTAAAATGAATGACAGAGAGCAGAAAGAGTAAAAGGATATTTTCATTAGGCCTGGGGCAATTATCAAAGTGGTTAAGGGAGACAGAGCCATGCGCATAGTTGACGCAGCGGAGAGGATGGGTAGGGGAAATGAGGGCCTAGTCAGGGAAGACCTCTTGGAGGAGGTGTGATTTTAGGAGGGTTTTGACTTGGATTTCATTTAGAACTGTGGGAAACTTCTGAATTTACTGCTCACAGATTAGTAAAAGCAAACCACCTGCCCTTCCACCAATCTGTGAGAACTGAGGTTTCAGTGGAAAATCCATTCTGATTTTTAGATTCTGGTCCCGACTGAAGTGCGGTTGCCTTCCCGTACCACGAATGTTCAGAACCACAGTGGGACTCCCTGAATCTAGCATAAAGGAGCGGTGACTCAGGTGACTCTTGGGGCACATGGGAATGGATCTGTTGCCACTCTGGGGTAATTTAGGGGGTTCTTGACGGGATACCTACTCTCTGGGAAAAATCATATTGGACAGATGTTTCACGGATCCTTGAAGCCATGTACACCATGTACGATGTACCTCTGGGGAAGACCATGGTCCCAGCTCTCCAGTGGATTAGAGGGCTGCAGCTAATCATCACGGCCCTCTCTTACAAGCCCCTGAAACTACTCCAGGCTGTTACTTGTCTCCTGCCCCTTATTCATGAGACATGGATCTCACTTAAAGTTGAATTGTTTTGCACGATTTCTCTAAACTGCTCAGAATTCAGTGATCTGGCGTCCAAGAAAATTGTGTCCACTACTTTAAAAGTTTGCTCCAAAATCTGACCAAAAAAGATGCACAAAAGGCAAGAAAGGCAAAGACACAGGTAAAAAATAAAATACTGCAAGTAAAAAGGTTGCTTTGTTTCTGGGGAAAAAAAAAGCTGCATACCCTCAGGTAATTGGCATATATATTCATGTACTTTACAAAGAAACATGAAGCATGTGAAATCAATATATTTTGAACATGCAATTGTTCACTTTTAATGATCTTAAAGTTTCCCCTATCATCCTTAGAGAACTCAGCAAAGTACTGTTCTCAAGGTAGTTTCTTTGAGGGCTACTAAATCATATATATATATATGTATATATGTATGTATATATATATATATGTATGCATATATATATATATATATATACACATTTCTTATCGTGGATTTTATTTTAGTTTCTCACTGTCTTGTGGGAAACTTCATTTAAAAATGTAACCGCACAAGATTAAAAAAACTATGTTTATGTTATCAAAACAATCTTCTTATTTAGAGATTCCAGATGACTAGTATCTGTCTTAGTAAAGATTTGGGAAATTCTCAAATTTCTTACATTTACAGTTGAACACCAGATTGTCACATTTAAGATTTGTGATTTTTGATATTGTGATTATTTAATCTCTGTGAGAATGTATCATATATTTATCAAACCCTTGGGATCATTTGCAAAGTATTCTGGTTTCTCTAAATAAGAGCTAATGTTGAGAAGTTTTCACAAAATGCATTTCTCTTCAGAAATGTATTCTGCAATTATAATAGAGTATCTTGGGTCAGTGTATTGCATTATGTTTTGAATTTCTCTGTGCTGGAAGTTTACACTAGTCCTATTTAATTCTTTTCAGCATTATATGAAAAAAATAAGGTGTTTCATACTACTAATTAAATGTCTATTGTCTGGAAAAAAATATAATGGTAACTATGTCAGAACAG
This sequence comes from Ornithorhynchus anatinus, assembly GCF_004115215.2. Classification (NCBI taxonomy): domain Eukaryota; kingdom Metazoa; phylum Chordata; class Mammalia; order Monotremata; family Ornithorhynchidae; genus Ornithorhynchus; species Ornithorhynchus anatinus. Next base: position 31,868,523 of record NC_041739.1, read on the forward strand.
AGAAAACTCAAAAGAAATCCTACATAATCTACACTTTGAAGGCAGAATCATATTTAGACAGAAAAGGTGCTAATAAAATTAGCACAGGTTTTTCAATATTCTTGAAAATTCTCACTCTAGCTGTATATAGGTATATATAATGCCAAGACCAATTAAAACATACAATTCTTTGCAATTTCCTACACTGTACAGTACTTTTTTCATAGTGACACAGATTTAGACTTTCCATCTCAAATCAGTTTGCTTCCAGAGTTAATGTTTGTCTTATACTGCAGCAGTTTCTGAATCTGTCTACACTCCAACGATCTGACCAGAGTGTATGCTTAAAAATGGATCTTCCAATAATTTCCATTTTCCATGTCCTCCTAGTGGCCTCCAAACCACGTATCCTGGCAAGAAGTTGTTCTTCAATGCCTATTTATATAATTTCTGCTTGTGGAGACTCTGCTTCATCTCACCACTCAGCAGTTGCATGGATAATCACTGCAGTCCATTCTCCGTATTTATAGAGTTGTGCTCCAACAAGGGTCACTTTGATGCTGGCAGATTAACGGCATTCCAAGACTCTAGATATGACAATCCTCCTCCACAACTGCATACTGAATTGTAATTTCCAAGCGCTCAGTAGAGTGCTCTGCACCCAGTAAGCGTTCAATAAATACGATTGAATGAATGAATGCTAAATATGATCTATAGGTAATTCTGGTGAGAAACTGCTCGAGAAAGAGATAGGAGGGGTGATGCCTATTTACTGAGTGCCTCTTGGGTGTAGACCTTATTTAAAATTCTTGAGAGTGCTCATGAGAAGCAAAAAAATACACAGTCTCTACTCTCAGGGGCAACTTCTCTACCCTTTCCTCACTGTAGAGGAAAGCTGCTTTCTAAAACAGCGGTGTCCTAATATCTAAAGACCGAGAGACTAGTATTTGAGTCTGGCAACTTTTACTGCAAAGCCTATACATAGTTATATTTTGTATTCAAAGAAGAAACCACTGAGAGTGAAGTGCATTAATGACTTCTTATTTGGGTCAAAAGGTCAATGTGGAACCCACAATCCTGTGGCCAGATTGGCCACACAAAAAACATTGCCCCTCGTGCTGTTGTACTTAATGTTTGCGGCACTTAACACGCAAACAACCACGTCTTCCATTGCCGGATATCTTTTGGACACATTAGCTTATTCAGCAAAAATGAGACACTTACAGAGTAGCAATTCGGGGCATCTTCAAACTGTCCAACATATATTCCAGTCACTACCGATGTGGAAGATAAGAATGGAAATCCAAATTTTACAGCACATTTAATATACTATGTTTGAACTGTTCTGTGCTAATATTATTAGTCTCTTCTTGGTATATGAATCTATTCAAACTAAATTAATCAGTTAATTATATATTACTAAGGAAGGTTTCCAACCATCACTTACCTCCCAAAGCTATGCAAGCAATTTATGCAATGTCTTAAAGGAAAAATTTCAACTTCATAAATATAAGTGATTATCTTACCCATGGTAATTTGAGTGCAGAACTGAATCACGACAAGTAATCAATACAATTAAATGAATACTGATATTGTAAGCCTTTTGCCATACTGTATTTATAGTGCCCCTAAAGCAAGTTAGACTTTCCATTAAAGAAATCAATATGGGAATGCAAAGGCTAAGACCTCGCATTCAAAATGCTTGTTGTCATAGGGGCGTAAAATATCTACTCCTGAGCTCTTGATGAATTTGCAAAACTGTTTCCACCTTTCTAGATGCGTAAGCTCAGGACATTGATTTCTTCTACTTTGAATTACACAGACACTTTTCCAGGGATGGGCAAAGATATTAACAGAAGGTTATTTTTTCAGCTCTGATCCAATCCACTGCGTCCCACAATGGATTTATATGGAGAACAGGGCTTCCCCTCGATATTTCCCTTCATAAATCCAAATCCAGTGAGAAACCAATGGGTAAAATTCCTTATGGCCGATTTTTGAAATGAATGATATAATTTAAACTTGATTCTATGTCCCATGCGGTGTGTCTGGCACACAGTTAGTGCTTAACAAATACCACAGTTATTATTATTATAAGAGAGAAAGGGAAAATCCTGTACAATACAGTTCTGAATCTCCACAGCATCCCGTAGAGTGTAAGCTCCTCCACCAAATTGCAAGTTTCTTAAAGGCAGGGATCAGAACTACCAACTTCCCTGTACTCTTCCAAGCACTTACTACAGCGCTCTGCACACACTAAGCTCACAATAAATACCATTATTTGGGCCTTAGCGCTCTGGGGTTCTTCTCACTATTCACCCAGATACCCATCTCCTGCCAACCAGGAAACATCTTCCTAACATTTAGAACACTGCGGAGGCTTGGAAGCAAACACTGTTTCTTGGTTAAATGAGCATTGTATGCTCCAAGTTCTGTTTTTAGCCACTTAGTTCAACATTGTTAAATTTGCAATTTATTTTTGTGCCTGGTTTATGGGGATTCTCTGTGCTTGTTTACCACCAGTTAGATCAGGAGTCCTCTACTGGGCTGGGACCTCATCCAATTTGTTTAACTTATTATCTACCCCAGCATTTTACACATAATAAAAATTTAGTAGACATTCTAATCAACCATCCCAGACCACCTTCTATCTTATAAATGCTGCTTTACCTGATGGGAGAGTCCTGGGCCCTAGTAATAATAATAGTAATTGAGGGGTTCGGTGATTGCTTATTATGTGCCCAATACAAGTAACATGGCCTAATGGAAAAAGCACAGGCCTGGAGTCAGAGGACCTGGGTTCTAATTCCAGCTCTGTCACTTTGGTGATGTCTGACATTAGGAAAGTCACTTAACTTCTCTGTGCCTCAATTACCTCATCTGTAAAATGGGGATTAAGACTGTGAGCCTCACATGGGTCATGGAGTGTGTCCAACCTGATATCCTATAGCTGTCACATCACATAGTACAGTTCCTGGCACATAGTAATCACTTAAATAGCATTTAAAAAAAAGGGTAGAAGAGAAAACAAGGGTCTGACCAGATCCTGAACCACACAGAGCTCACAGTCCAGGGTGGAGGCAGAACAGGTATTGTGTACTCATTTTACAGGTTAGAAAGACTGAGGCATAGAGAAGTTAAGTGTCGTGCCCAACTGGCCCTCTTTTCGGCTCTCTCGTTAGCTCACGGAGCTTCATTCCACAGGTTGAAATGCCCTACGCTCCTCCTTTATAGGGAGAATAAAGTTGATTAAATTTTTTCCTTCTTTATAGCGCTTCTAAACACAAAGTGGAGTATTGATAGCAAATTATATAGATTTGCATACACTAAATGGGACTGGATAAATATATCTGATATTTATTAAGCCCTTACTGGGCCCCAAGCACTGGGGTCACACAAGATAATCAGATTGGACACCGTGTGCCTCACAGGAACTCACAGTCTAAGGGGCAAGGAGAGCAGGTATCACGGCCCCACTCTATCAATGCAAAACAGCTGAGGAGGAGAGGTTAAGTAACTTGCCCAAGGTTATACAACTGATCAGGGAAAGCGCTGGGGTTTTAAAAAGGTAGCTCTACCATGTCCTCGTCCCATGCACTTTCCCCTGAGCCACAATGCCTTCTGCCTTTTGCCATACACACCACCATCTCTACTGTCTTCAGAATGTAGAAGATGAATTTCTCATTATTATTAAATCAGTAATCAACACACTTTCACTCCAGATGCCTCCTGCAGAAGTTTGTCCCCTTTCTATCAGTTTAAAATTGCAAAAAATATACAGTTCTAGGAATAATGGGGCCATAACTTTGCAATGTATTACCAAGAGCTTAATTTAGCTATTTCACTGGCCCACCCTCATCAAAAATGCATATTTTCATATGTTTGCTTATTAATAAGGCAAATTAATGGTGTCAGAGAAGAGGAAAGTCATAAGAACCTGTTTATTAATAGCAGGAGGCAACCAACCTTAATAAAGATTGCTCAGCCTGCCGTGTGGGCAACCCTGTATTTCTTTCCTGCAAATTTGCTTAGGCAAACCTAACCTGAGGTATGATGGTAATGTCAGCAAGAATTTCACCACAGAGGCACAATAAAAGTTTCTAATGATACAAAGTCCCCCTCCTGCTGTCCTGTTAGCTCACCTAGTAGACTGTAAGCTCCTCCTGAGCCAGGGTCATGCCGCCATCTCTGTTTTGGACTTCCCAAATGCTAATGAGAAGCATCTAGGGGACAGAACAGGAGCCTGGGACTCGGGAGGACCTGGGTTATCAACCTGGCTCGGCCACATGTCTGCTGTGTGACCACGGGCAAGTCATTTCACTTCTCTGTGCCTCAGTTATCATATCTGTAAAATGGGGATTAAGACTGTGAGCCCCATGTAGGAGGACAGACACTGTGCAACCCGATTTGCTTATAACCACCCCAGTGGGTATATAAATAAACCTACCCTTAAATATAATAAACTTAAATATGTCATGACTCAAAGCAGTGCCAAAGATCAGGCTGATATACAGAGACCAGGACACAACACCCATCACAGCCACCAATGACTCCTGGGAAAAGCTGGGAGGCGTGCAAAGAAGAAATGACCTCTAACGCTTTAGCACCTTGGTTGTCTGAATTACAACAGAAGTTACCAGTGCCAAATCCTCTTAACATTAACTGAAGAAGGTGAAAATATCTCTAAAAATCTCATGGATTCTATATCTTGGAAAGCAGATACAGTGAACAAGATGCATGAAACTACTGGCTCTCATAGCTGTTGTGTGAGTTTTTGTTAGGCTGGAGCTCTGCTAGGATATAGAATTAGCCATGACCACCACTCTTTCCCCCCACTATTCCCTCACTTTATTTCCTGTCCTTTTGATCCTTTTGACCAGGACTCTCAGGAGCAGGTTGGAGAGGGAATTAACTGCCTCGACTCCTTCCCCAAGCAATAGCACGCTCTTCCAGAATCTATGGACTCTTTTGGAATTCACAGATGCCTCGCTTCATTAATATATATAATGAATTTATCTGTAGATGACTTTATAGATAGATAAATCTTTTCAAACTATCTGTCCATTTAAAATCTACCTTAGCTGGGAATATAAATATAAAGTAGTAGTAATATTCACTAGGCAAAATATATTTTAAGTAAAATCCTGATTTCACTGCAGAATATCCTAGTCTGGTACTGGTCCATAGCAATCTGGGTTACCTCCAAACCTAACAAAATCCAGTTAACAGTTAACTTTGCTTTCAGTTTTTTGTTTCCGCACCCCACCCCACCCCTCGGCAGAGCCCAGACAATCAACTTCAACTTGGAACAAAGGACTCAAGAGAGAGCTATCCTCTTTGTCTACTTATCCATCCTTTTTGACCTGACTTTCCCTGGAAGTCTGCGATCTTGGCTAGGTTGCAGCTGATGTCACCACGTGAACTGCTCAATCAATAAGCGGTTATTATCATCTCTATGATTACTATTATGGTATTTATTAAGTGCTTACTATGTGTCAAGGACTGGTCTCAGTTCCATAGTTTATTGGCAGGTTCTCATTCTTTTTTCCCTTCCATCTGCATCTGTCCATACCAACTAAGAACTTATATTTAGCTGCTGCCTCTACCTATGTAATTTATTTATTCATGGCTCTCTTCCCCACTACACCTCGAGTGCAGGGACCTTGTCTACCTACTCTTTTATACTATCTCAAGCCCTTAGTAGTGTGCCTCTTTGCTTCCCCAAACTCCAGCCCCTACTTAACTCTGCTACCCGGATTATTTTTCCTAAAAGAGATGAACGTCCACATGTCTCCACTCCTCGAATACCTCCCTTAGTTGCCCCTCCATGTCTGAAACAAACAGAAACTCCTCAATAATGCACCTATGGAGCTCAGTGAACTCTCACGCTCCTGCCTTGCTTCATAACTCCTAGGGCAACTAACCCACATATTTCATTTTTCGCCATACTCCGATCCCAATTTTCTCACCACCAATCTCTTGCTCACAACCCCCCTCTGTCCTGGAATTCCTTCCCCCTTCTCATCCGTTAGACCATCGCTCTCCCTTCTTCAAACCACAACTAAAATAATATTTCCTTCAAGAGACCTTCTCTAAGTCCTCATTTCCCTTATTTGCACTTGGATGTGCATCCTTTTAGCACATGATACTCACCCTTCCCTCAGCCCCACACTACTTATATACATATCCTTTTCCTTTGCCATTTTCCCTGTCATTGATTTTGTCTGTCTCCCTCCTGGACGATAAACCCCGTGTGGGCAGGAATCAGGCCTACCAACTCGATTTAATTCCACTCTCCCAACTACTTAGTATAGTGATTTGCATCAAGAGGGTTTTTTTTATGATATTCTTTAAGCACATATAATGTGCTAGAAAAATACACAACTGGGGTGGATACAACCTAATCAGGTCAGACACGGTCCAAATCCCACCTGGGACTCACATTCTAAATCCCCCTTTTACAGATCAAGGAACTGAAGCCCAGAGAAGTGAATTGATTTGCCCAATGCCATCAGTAGACAAGTGGCAGAGCAGGGATTAGAACCCAGGACCACGTTCTATCCACTAGGTCATACCACTGATCTAAGTTCTCAGTCAATAACATTGATTGACTGAGTCTACCTGAGGCCAGATGTTCCTCATAGCTGCTCTTCTACAAGTTTGTCTTCTAGCATCCTGTGAGTTCTGGGCAGGCCACAATAAGCGCAGGAGGGTACATCCGATCCTGCCCAAATCTATCTTTTAAGTGTGTTTTGGGTAGAGGCAACATTCTTCCACTAAAGCTCGTCTGTCTGATGAGATGGCACAGTGGAGAGGGCATAGGTCTGGGAGTCAGAATAACACGGGTTCTAATCCCAGCTCTGCCATCTTGTCCGCTGTGTGACTGCCATCTTCCTCCATCCCTGGAATCCTAGTCTTAGACTCACCTTAAAAATATATCATTTGTTTTATTACTCTCCTCTTCTTGCTTTTCATCCTTTCCTTCTCTGGATGGCTCAACTCTTTTTTTTTGTTTGTTTTTTCCCCAAATTTCATCTCTAGGGCTCTCAAACTTATGTTGTTAGTAAAAGTTTTAAGCTAATACATCCATTGATTTTATGCATTTGCTCGGGATGTTACTGGCTTCATAACTTTAACTTTTTCCTTCACATTCTAGAAGAAATATTTTCTTAAATAAATTTCTAGACCCAAATGAAACAAAATAAAAATATGAATCAATTGTGAAATAGATATTCAAAAAGAAAAGAGGGAGAGGTTGACAAATAGCTACAGCTTAGCCAAAAATGATTTTCCCTTTACTTTCTTTCATTCAATCATATTTATTGAGCGCTTACTGTGTGCAGAGCACTGTACTAAGAACTTGGAAAGTGCAATTCAGCAATAAAGACACAATCCCTGTCCACACTGGGCTTACAGTCTAGAAGGGGGGGACAGAGACATCAAAACAAGTAAACAGGCATCAAAATGAATAGAATTATAAATATATACATAAGTGCTGTGGGGCGGGGAGAGGTATCTGCCCCATCACCCTTGCCCTCCTACCTTCCTTAACTTCTATTTTTAACCACTCAATCTCCAAGGGCTCCTTCCCCTCTGCCTTCAAACATGCCCACGACTCCCCCATCCTAAAAAAACCCGCTCTCGACCCCACTTCCCCCTCCAGTTATCACCCTTCCTTTCCAAAATCCTAGAACGAGTCGTCTACAATCGATGCTTAGAATTCCTTAACTCCCATTCTCTCCTAGACCCCCTCCAATCTGGCTTCCGTCCCCTCCACTCTACCGAGACTGCTCTCTCTAAGGTCACCCGTGACCTCCTTCTTGCCAAATCCAATGGCTCCTACTCCATTCTGATCCTCCTTGACCTCTCTGCTGCCTTTGACACCGTCGACCATCCCCTCCTCCTCCACACCTCATCTCACCATGGCTTCACGGACTCCGTCCTCTCCCGGTTCTCCTCTCACCTCTCTGGCCAGTCATTCTCGGTCTCCTTCGCTGGACCCTCCTCCCCCTCCCATCCTTTAACTATCGGGGTTCCTCAAGGGTCAGTTCTTGGCCCTCTTCTGTTCTCCATTTACACTCACTCCCTCGGTGAACTCATCCGCTCTCACAACTTTGACTACCGTCTCTACGCAGATGAAACGCAGATCTACATCTCCGCCCCCGTCCTCTCCCCCTCCCTTCGGGCTCGCATCTCCTCCCGCCTCCGGGACGTCTCCACCCGGATGTCGGCCCGCCACCTAAAACTCAACACGAGCGAGACCGAGCTCCTCATCTTCCCTCCCAGACCCGGTCCTCTCCCAGACTTCTCTATCACCGTGGATGGCACGACCATCCTTCCCGTCTCTCGGGCCCGCGATCTCGGTGTCATCCTTGACTCGTCTCTCTCATTCACCCCACACATCCTATCCGTTACCGAGACCCGCCGGTCTCACCTCTACGATATCGCCAAGATCCGCCCTTTCCTCTCCACCCAAACGGCTACCTTACCTTTACGGGCTCTCGTTATATCCCGGCTAGACTACCGTGTCAGCCTTCTCTCCGACCTCCCTTCCTCCTCTCTCACCCCGCTCCGGTCTATTCTTCACTCCGCTGCCCGGCTCATCTTCCCGCAGAAACGATCTGGGCACGTCACTCCCCTTCTTACACAACTCCAGTGGTTGCCCATCGACCTCCGCTCCAAACAAAAACTCCTCACTCTAGGCTTCGAGGCTCTCCATCACCTTGCCCCTTCCTACCTCTCCTCCCTTCTCTCTTTCCACTGCCCACCCCGCACGCTCCGCTCCTCCGCCGCCCACCTCCTCACCGTCCCTCGGTCTCGCCCGTCCCGCCGTCGACCCCCGGGTCACATACTCCCGCGGTCCCGGAACGCCCTCCCTCCTCACCTCCGCCAAACTGATTCTCTTCCCCTCTTCAAAACCCTACTTAAAACTCACCTCCTCCGAGAGGCATTCCCAGACTGAGCTCCTCTTCCCCCTCTACTCCCTCTGCCATCCCCCCTTCACCTCTCCGCAGCTAAAGCCTCATTTTCCCCTTTTCCCTCTGCTCCTCCACCTCTCCCTTCCCATCCCCTCATCACTGTACTCGTCCGCTCGACTGTATATATTTTCGTTACCCTATTTATTTTGTTAATGAATTGTACATCGCCTCGATTCTATTTAGTTGCCATTGTTTTTACAAGATGTTCTTCCTCTCGACGCTGTTTATCGCCATCGTTCTCGTCTGTCCGTCTCCCCCGATTAGACCGTAAGCCCGTCAAACGGCAGGGACTGTCTCTATCTGTTGCCGACTTGTTCATCCTAAGCGCTTAGTACAGTGCTCTGCACATAGTAAGCGCTCAATAAATACTATTGAATGAATGAACGAATATCTGCAACAAGAAAATGGTAAGGTTATTGAAAGTAAAATTCAAAGCATTTGAGTGCTGGTGAAACTTGGCTGCTTAGCAACTAAATATTCTTACTCTTGTTTTATTATAAGGAAAGGGGAGTGGTAAGAGTAATCTGTGAAATTCACCAAGGTTCATTTTGAGAACATTAAATTATGCTTGTTTAGTTTGTTTTTATTCCGGAGACTTTCGCAATGTCTTTATGAGTGTAAAGAAACTCAATTATCAGTCAGCCCTGAAGATCCTAAGGATCTATTGTATTCTACTCTTTCAAGAATTGATTGTTTGATTCCACCCCTACTAACCACCATGTAGATAAGATGGAATTTTTCTCCAGTAAAGTAAAAGAAAAACATGATTATCAAGTGTAAATACTGTCTACTTTGATGTTGAAGAAAGATGTAACCAGTACAAAACAAAATGGAAAGTTGGCATTTAACCAGTTAAATCTGATAGGATTAATAGCCACAAAAAATATTTCAGGGCAAAAAAACAAAAATGGCTTTTGCATATACATGGACTATCACCTGCTAAGGTTATTTTTTAACTTCTTAAAGTTTAAGCAAATAAGGATGAAATAAGGAAATGATACCAATCACCCCCGAAGAAGCAAAAAAGGGAAAAAAGATCATTTTTGGCCCTAGTGGGACAGTTTATACAGCCTAGTGCACCAAAAAAGTAGGAATTCTGCATTACATTTTAATAGTGTTGCCCTAACCTTAATTAGCATTTTGTTGCATTTAAAAGTCATCTGATTTTTCCTCATTAAAACTGAGAGTTAATGTTTCCATTCTTCTACCATTAAGACAAATAGCATTATTACTCAAATAACTGCCACACTTTCCAATTTTTGTTACATTAAGGTAGGGATGGGGCAATTAAATGAGCGAAGGGGTAATTCAAGAGTGATAAAAGAAGGAAGTCTAAGCTCCCTGTGGGCAGAGAACATGTCTACCAACTCTTTCAAGTACTTAGTACCGTATTCTCCAACACTGTAAGCACTCAAAAAAATCGATTGATTGAAGTCTAGAAATGGGGGAAAAACAACAAAGGAAATTAAAAGGAGGAGACAGAGGAGGGGAGAAGGAAAGGCTGGTCAGAGGGTATCGGACTACATCCCATCCCACCCCCTCAGCACTGTACTCGTCCGCTCGACTGTATATATCTTTATCACCCTATTTATTTTGTTTATTTTGTTTAATGAGATGTACATCACCCTGATTCTATTTAGTTGTCATTGTTTTTATATGTTCTTCCCCTTGACTCTATTTACTGCCATTGTTCTCGTCTGCCCGTCTCCCCCGATTAGACCGTAAGCCCGTCAAACGGCAGGGACTGTCTCTATCTGTTGCCGACTTGCTCATTCCAAGCGCTTAGTACAGTGCTCTGCACATAGTAAGCGCTCAATAAATACTATTGAATGAATGAATATTTTACTTTTATAGTATTCTCCCAAGCATGCATTCAGTGACCTTCAATGAATTATCTAAGCTTTCCTGCTGCATTGTACCTGTCTCATCTCTTTTCTCCTCCTCGCTTGTCTCTGTCATTGTTTAGTTCATCCTCACTGGGGATTGAGGGCCAGCCAGTGTTTGCTCTCAACCGCTACGCTAGTGGGGATGATCATTTGGACTCAGTATTCCCCTTCCCCACACTTCCAATGTGTGTATCACAGCAGCATATGAGCTTCAGAGGCGGTGGCTCAGCTAGCTGTTTTAATGATAATAATAATAATAATTATTATGGTACCTGTTAAAACACTTACTGTGTGCCAGGCCCTGTACTAAGCACTGGGGTGGGGATACCAGCAAGTCGGGTTGGACACAGTTCCTATCCCATGTGGGACTCACAGTCTCAATCCTCATTTTTCCGTCGAGGCAACGGGCACATAGAAGCGCCCAAGATCCCACAGCAGACAAGTGGCAGAGCCGGGATTGGAACCCATAACTTCTGACTCCCAGGTCTGTGCTCTATCCACTACACCATGATGTCTTCTCACCCCTCCTGCTTGCCATAATAGTAGCGATTCACTGGCAGCTCCACGGAGCAGCAGGTGAGCATAAAACCTCTCCTTTTCTTCTGTCACAAAAGGGAGTATGTGATACCAAAAATGATATTTCATTTTTTCCTAAAAAAACAGATGGGGGAATTGCACGATAGAGATGATTACTGGAATAAATCTAATAAGCTCATCCCTTTAGACTATAAACTCTTTGTGGGCAGGGAATGCGTCATACTTTCCCAAGCAATTGTTCTACTTTCTCAATTGTTACATTGTACTCTGTCACACACAGTAAGCTCTCAAATATAGTTGAATGTTCTTCCCAAGTCAGAAATGACATGGTAGTTTACACCCTTCTCTCTCCCTTTCTCTCCCTATAGATAGGGAATGTATACACAAACACACACACACACATACATATATATATGCAACATGTTTTATGCCCTTATGAATCCATTTCTCTTTCAATAGTGTTTTCAATTCCACGCTAGAAATAGCACAAAATAATTAAGTGAACAAAACTGTCCGTCTAATTCTGCCGATATTTTGACAAGATATGAGAGCTGATTTGCTTTCTAACTGGAAATACTGAAATTAAGATGGATGTGCGTGTAATGGGGAAAAAAATAACTTGAGTTTTACATAACAGCTTTTAATTGGATTGTTTAAATTCTTAGGCAATTTAATTGTATATTCATTCTGGTTTTTGCATAATTAATTTACAGACTTCCAGAATGTATTATGATGACACTTTTTAAATGGATGGTTGGTTATTAATGGATCATAGAAATCTATTATTCATTATTTTGGATTGTCATTGTAAATTGCATTGAGTAGCTTAGAGTCAACAGTCAATGCAACACTTTATCCTCAATTTTAAGCAAATGGCAAATAACTTTTTTGATGAAAAACTGATGTCATGCTCTGCACTTAAATTGACTGGAAAGAATGCCTCTAAATTTAGTCTGATGTGCTTTGAAAAATGTTTGGCATTCTGTTTTGAAAAGAAAGCTATAATAAAACATACAATACTTGAATGGCCCCTATCATTTACAAACCCCAATAAAAAAGTCAACAAATTGAAAAACATTAAATTTTAAAGCCAAGAGTAAAGGTCTTAAAACCGGCACCCACAAATATAGTCAGCAGCACAAGCCCCATCTTGTTTTTAAAAAGCAGTGTGCTAAATCTCGAAGGAGGTTTTCTAAAACAAAGGAATGAAAATCAAATGATGAGTCTGAGACACACTGCATATTTACGTTCCACGGCTCTCAAAGGATGAGGCCCTATTCATCGGAGGCTCCCGGCATCCCGAAGTGAAGGAGCAGAGGGTCAGCCCTCTGGGTCTAGCCACGAAGAACTTCCCTCCCATCTCTGTCCCTCCAACACGACTCTCAAGATGGCAGACACCTTGCAACCCCTAGAATATCAGAACATTTTCAGGTATTTGTCCCAAGCAGTACTCCACCTGGAACAATCAGGAGCTGAAGATTATTCCCTCCCGGCACCTATTTGACCTATTTTGTGGAGAACAAAATATTTTCCTTTTGGCCTATCTTCTCACCCTCCCTAAATTTCACGGTTCCTCATTTGATTATGATCTGCTATTTCGTTCTGAGAAGCTTGAACGTGTCAGTATGGAAGTCTGCTGTTGTGAGCATTTACACAGAGAAATGATAAGAGAGACGATAAGGACATACGTATGAGATTGCATGATTTGGGGTCGTTGAGTATGTCTGCATCTACGCACGTGTGTCTAAGGGAGTGAGCATCTGATGACTCTCCTAAAATCCACCCGCTCCATCTGCACCTCCAACCCAATTCCTTGGCACCTTATCCATGTGCTTTCCTCCTCCATTCTTCCCTCCCTGACAACTGTTCACTGTCCAGTGGCTCTTCCCCTACTTCTTTCAAATATGCTAACATTTCCCGTCTTAAAGAAACCCTCCCTAAACCCCATGGCTCCTCCACTTATCTCCCTCCTACTATTCCTCTCCAAACAAATGGAGCAAGTTTTTTCTTTTCTTAAAAAAACCTCAAAACAAAAAAAAAATGGTATTTGTTTTGCCACTTACTATGTGCCAGGCACAGTATTAAGTGCTAGCATAAATACAGGTTACTGATACAAGTTAGTCCCTGCTGCAGATGGGGCTCACAGTCTCAATCCCAATTTTATAGATGAGGTAACTGACGCACAGAGAAGTTAAGTGACATGCCCAAGGTCACACAAGAGACAAGGGGCAGAGTCAGGATTAGTACTCAGGTCCTCCTGACTCCCAGGGCCATTCTCTATCCACTCGGCAATGCTTTTTCTCTAAATTGCCTACATCTGCCGTCTCCATTTCCTCTCCTCCCATTTTCTATTTGACTCCCTCCAATCTGTCCCCTTCACTCCACCAAAACTGCCCTCTCAAAGGTCGCCACTGATCTTCTTTTTGCCAAATCCAGTGAACTCTACTCCATTCTAATCCTCCCTGAACTGTCAGCTGCCTGCCGCACTGCCGACCACCCTCTACTCCTGGAAACATCATCCAATCTCAATTTCACTGACAGTCTTCTCCTTCTCCTCCTTACTCACTGACTGCTCTTTTTCAGTCCCTCTTCCAGGTTCCCTCCCCCTAACGTTGAGAGTCCCTCAAGGTTCAGTTCTGGGTCCCCTTCTATTCTCCATATCACCCACTGTCTTGGGGAACTCATTCGCTCCCCTAGCTTGAACTACCGGTTGATTCTCAAATTTATGTCTCAAGCTTTCACCGCTCTGCTTCTCTGCAGTCTTGTATATTCTCCTGCCTTCAGAATATCTCTACTTGGATTTCCCACAAACACCCCCAATTTAAGATGTCCAAAACAGAGCTCGTCATGGTCTCTCACAAACCCCGCCCTCCCCTGATTCGCCTGTCACTGTAGGCAGCACCGCCAACCTCCCTGTCTCACAAGCCCATAACCTTGTCATTATCTTCAACTCATCACTAATTCATGACGCATCGTCAATCTGTCACCAAATCCCGTCAGTACAAACTTACTTCCACTAAAATCCACACTTTCCTCTCCATCCAAACTGCTATAACATTAATCCAAGCATTTACTCTGTTCCACCTTAACTATTGTACCAGCTTCCTTGCTCATCTCCCAGCCTCCTCTTGCTCTCCATTTCTGTCCATACTTTGCCCTGCTGTCCGAATCAATTTTTTTTTTTTTAACTACAAATCATGTTAGTCCATGTTTTCCCCGCTTTTCAATAATCTGAAAGAGATTGAGAATGACCATCCACAGTTGAAGCCAAGGTTAGATAACGTTAGAAGGTGGTGATCCACAGTGTCAAAAGCAGGATGTGATAGGGATCAGGGAAGAGCAGTTCAAATGAGATTTGTCCTGAGTACAGAGCAATGGAGAGAGAAGAAAAAATATAGAATTTTATTTACAATATTTGCCTGAATGAGGAAACTCAGGTCCCCCCACCGCCCCCAACACAAAACTGTTTAGTCTTATCCCACGGACACATGATTTTAATTTTTTAAAAAAATTATATTAAGATCATGTCCTTACTCAAATTGCATCTCAAACAATTCCATTTTATACACCTGATTTGCCTCTTGTACTTTTAATTGGGTGAAATTTTCAGCTTGCTTTCTGCCCTAAACCATTCTCTTATTTGACCAGAAATCTTCTGAGGTTTAATTAAGAATTGTCAAGTGCTTCAAGACCCTGAAATGCAAGAAAGGGATTATAGCAAGCATTTTAATCCTTTAGAAGAGTGGAAGCCCAGATAAAGAAAACCCACTAGGGAATTACGCCCACGATCGATACACTTGACAGCGAACGTGGACTTCGTATCTTATGCTGGAGTTTTCCATCAGCAACCACGATGAGACTCAGTCCCGAAACTTGATGATTAAAGTGATGTGGCTGCCTGAGAGTCACCACTCACCCTCTTTCAACCCTACCTGTGGTGTTTCTGCTGGGATAGAGAGCGAAACACCTGAGGAGGTAAAGAGGAGAGCAGCACATTAGGAGTGCACACAAATGTTCACTTTACATTTTAAGGTCAAAGGAATGTCCCTTTGTCATGACTCGGGAGCTGTTGTCTTAGAAGCTTCTAAGATATTGGATGCCAGGCTATTTTTCCTAAATTCCTGCTGGACCTGTTCACCTTGCAGAACACCTTAGGTGGCTCTTCGGTCAGATACCTTGACTACCGATGCATAGAGAAGCCATATAGGTGAGTGGATAGAGCATGGGCCTGATAGAAGGACCAAGGTTCTAATCCCAGCTCTGCCACATGTTTGCTGGGTGACCTCGCCCAAATCACAATACAAGTCATGAAACAAGTTCACGAAACAAAAACTTCTCACTCTAGGCTTCAAGGCTGTCCATCACCTTGCCCCCTCCTACCCCTCCTCCCTTCTCTCTTTCTACTGCACACCCCGCACGCTCCGCTCTTCTGCCGCCCACCTCCTCACCGTCCCCGTTCTCGCCTATCACGCCGTCGACCCCCGGGCCACGTCCTCCCGCTGTCCTGGAACGCCCTCCCTCCTCGCCTCCGCCAAACCAGTTCTCTTCCCCTCTTCAAAGCCCTACTGAGAGCTCACCTCCTCCAAGAGGCCTTCCCAGACTGAGATTCCCCTTTTCCCTCTGCTCCCTCTCTGGCCCCCTTCAACTCCCTTCAGCTAAGCCCCCTTTTCCCCCCTCTTTCCCTCTGCCCCTCCCCCACTCCCTTCCCCTCCTCTCAGCACTGCGGCTCATCCGCTCATTTGTATATATTTTTATTACCCTATTTATTTTGTTAATGAGATGTACATCCCCTCTATTCTATTTATTGCTATTGTTTTTGTCCGTCTGTCTCCCCCGATTAGACTGTGAGCCCGTCAATGGGCAGGGATAGTCTCTATCGGTTGCCGAATTGTCCATTCCAAGCGCTTAGTACAGTGCTCTGCACATAGTAAGTGTTCAATAAATACTACTGAATGAATGAATGAATGAAAGTCACTTCACTTCTCTGGGCCTAAATTACTCATCCGCAAAATGGGGATTGAGACTGTGAGCTCCACTTGGCATAAGGACTGTGTCCAACCTGATTTGCTTGTAACCACCCTAGCGCTTAATATAGTGACAGGCACATAGTAAGCACTTAAAACCGCAACAGCATGGCTCAGGGGAAAGAGCACAGGCTTGGGAGTCAGAGGTCATGGGTTCGAATCCCAGATCTGCCACTTGTCAGCTGTGTGACTGTACCTCAGTTACCTCATCTTTAAAATGGGGATGAAGACTGTGAGCCTCACCTGGGACAACCTGATTACCCTGTATCTACCCCAGAGCTTAAAACAGTGCTCTGCACATAGTAAGTGCTTAACAAACACCAACATTATTATGATTATGGCTATAGGGACTGATGGTGCTCTCTGGTGGTAGGGGGAAAGTGGACACATTGGGTTTGAATCTGGGCAAAGTGGATGCGATTATCTTTTTTCTACCCCTCCCATTTTAGTGGGGCGGGTAGGGGCATTTGGTAAGCAGTTATTACGTGCCAGGTACTGTACAAAGCACTGGGGTAGATATGAGAAAGGGTAGATACATCCTCTTGATTCTATTTATTGCTATTGTTTTTTCTATGTCTCCCCCGATTAGACTGTAAGCCCGTCAATGGGCAGGGACTGTCTCTATCTGTTGCCGAACTGTACATGCCAAGCGCTTGTACAGTGCTCTGCACCTAGTTAGCACTCAATAAATACGACTGAATGAATATGAGCTAATCAGGTGGGACACAGTCTATGTCCCATGTGGGGCTCACTTTTAATCCCCATTTTACAGGGGAGGTAACTGTGGGATGGAGAAGTGACATGCCCAAGGTCACACAGACATGTGGCAGGGCCAGGATCAGGACCAATGTCCTTCTGACTCCCATTCCCATGGCAGGCCAGGCTGCCTCTCGTTCCAGCTCTCATTCTGAGTCCCAGGAGGAAGTGAGCCGTAGCGGTGGGAAGCTTGGCAAAATGCCAGTTAAGCAAGTGAGGACTACGTCTGGTTCTGACGATGATTCAGTACCAGGAGGGGAAGTGATAAAAAGTAATCAGAACTATATTAATGAAACCTGATTGTTCAGGAACTTGATGATGGCCAAGATATTTGTGATAGGTGGAGGAAATAGAGTGCCACCTGGGATGCAGTGATGAGTAATATTTAAGCTTATAAACTTTAAAGTAATTTAAACCTTTAAACCTATTTGCTAAATGGAAAACATAGAAACAATTCTCACTTCCTCTAAGACTTTTTGTATATTAAATATACATATTTAATGGATGCATTAATTACATAATATATGTTTTTAATTAAATAAATATATATATATTTAATATCAGTCTCAGATACATGTTTCTTCACTGACTGCGTTTATGGTAAATCTACCTTGGTAACTCTGGTGTCTCAGTTGGTGACTATGAAAATGTAAAACAGGGAGGAGAGGTCAAATTTACCAGTTCTTGAAAACACACTTTCGTGTACCCACTAGACTGTGAGCTCATCTCCAGATGGTGAGCTAGTTGTGGGCAGGGAATGCATCTGTTTATTGCTATACTGTACTGTTCCAAGCGCTTAGTACAGTGTTTTGCACACAGTAAATATTCAATAAATATGATTGAATGAACGAATATAGATGTTTGAAGGCGATATCTGAGGAGGGAGTTCAAAGGTTTGGCCTTCTGCTCACTTCTGGGCAATGGCATTTATCAAGTCTCTATTGCTGAATTGTACTTTCCAAGCGCTTAGTACAGTGCTCTGCACACAGTAAGCACTCAATAAATATGATGATAAATACGAATGATAATTTATGATAATAAATATGAATGGAGTGCTTACACTAGCAGAACACTGTACTAAGCTCATGGGGAAAGTAAAATACAACAGAGTTGGTAGACGTGGTCTTTGCCCACGAGAAGCCTACGGTTAACGGGGGAAAGAGACATTTGGGTTCAGACAAACAGGAGGCAAATGAGGATAGAGACAACTACGCTGGAAATAAGATGGTGAGAAAAACCCCGACAGTGGGCAGAGATATAAAGTCAATTCTTTTATTACTTATATTTTCATTAGAACCCAATTGGAGAATTAGGGAACATTCTTCCCAGAAGCAGCATGGTGTAGTGGATAGAGCAGGATCTGGGAAACAGAAGGACCTGAGTCTGATCACTGTTCCGCCACTTAATAATGTTGGTCTTTGTTAAGCGCTTACTATGCGCACAGCACTGTTCTAAGCGCTGGGGTAGACACAGGGGAATCAGGTTGTTCCACGTGGGGCTCACAGTCTTAATCCCCATTTTACGGATGAGGTAACTGAGGCACAGAGAAGTGAAGTGACTTGCCCACAGTCACACAGCTGACAAGTGGCAGAGCCGGGATTCGAACCCATGACCTCTGACCCCAAAGCCCGTGCTCTTTCCACTGAGCGACGCTGCTTCACCTGCCTGCTGTATGACTTAAGACAAGTGACTTTTTCGCTCCTCTGTGCCTCAGTTACTTCATCTATACAATGGGGATTAAGACTGTGAGCCCCATGGGCGACATGGACTGTCTAACCTGGTTAACTTGTATTAAAACTCCTCACGATTGGCTTTAAAGCACTCAATCATTTTGCCATCTCCTACCACACTTCGCTTCTCTCCTACTACAACTCGGCCTGCGCACTTTGCTCCTCTAATGCTAACCTGTACAAAGCCAGTGTGATTTTAGGTGCTAATTGTGAGACTTTTATTGTTCTTTTCAGTGCAAGTCAATCACTGAGAATTTTGCTTCCTGCTCTTTGGTCAGTTCTGGGGAACCTTTGAATTGAATAGCTAAACAAAAGATGCAAGACTAAAATGTGCCCAATTTTCCTTTATGGACTTAGGGCAGCCCTGATGCTCCTGTTCAGTAATTTGGGGCAGAATAAGTTCCTTTTTCTCCCTTCCCATAGACATCTGTGAGGCCAGTTGGACTAAAATCTGGCTGAGAATAAAGGAGATTCCCTTGGGACCACAATAACAAAATTTCTACCCAAACTCTAGAAAAATAATGAAACAAATGCTATGAAGCTGTCTCTATCTTCCAGTTCAAAGTGACTCAAAATTGAGAAGAAAGCAGCCTTGCCTCCCAACAGCCTGTATTTGCATTTAACATCCTTAGCGGGATCATCAGAGCAGGGCATATGTAGGCATGAACAGTCATTTTGGGAAGCGGCCAGATGGGGCCAGACTTTGACTTCTGGGCAGTCTCGGAAGGGCCAATCTCCCGTGACTATCTGACTCCAATCAGCTACTGCTCTGGTGGGGAAGGCCGCTCCAAAACGAAGAGCTACCAGATCCTGTCTCCATTAGCCACCCTTCATCAGAATGTTTGGCTTCATCTAGTGCTGTGACCGGCAAACACTCACTATAGTAAATGTTTGGGGGAACCACAGTGAAGGGTGATAGAAGAAATAATGTGATGCACATAGCCCTGAAGGAGAGAAAAAGATACGGAAATGATGGATGAAAAATCCATTTGCAGCAAAGCAATATGCCTGCACCACTTGGCAAATCCCCAAGACTTGGGCAGCTAACCAAAGCATGTGATGAGACCTGTAGATTAAAATATGAAACAGAGTGCAAGGGATTCTCTCCCATAGACAAACACACAACAGTCTAACCCATCAGCAGTGTCATCAATGAGTCTATTCTACTAGGTAGAGCGATGTTTTCCTGCAGTTCTTTCTCTCTCTCTCTCTCTCTCTCTAGTCTCACATCTCCTCCTGCCTTCAAGACATCTCTACTTGGATGCCTTCCAGTCACCTCAAACCTATGCCCAAAACAGAGCTCCTTATCCTCCCACCCAAACCCTTCCTCCCCATGACAATCCCATCACCGTAGATGGCCCACCATCCTTCCTGTCTCACAAGCCCCATAACCTTGGCGGTATCCTTGACTCCTTTCTGTCATATTTAATACATCACAAAATCCTATCAGTCCCAACTTCACAACAAAGCTAAAATCCACCCCTTCTACTTCAGCCAAACTGCTGCCATATTAATACCATCACGATGCCGCGTGGATTACTGCATCACTCTCCTTGCTGACCGCCCAGACTCCTGTCTCTCCCCACTCCAGTCCATACTTCACTCTGCTGCTCAAATCATTTTTCTATAAAAATGTCCAGGATATGACCACCCGTTCTTCTAAAAACTCCAGTGGTTGCCATACACCCCCACATCAAACAAAATCTCCTCACCCTTGCTTTAAAGCACTCCACCATCTTGCCTCCTCCTACCTCACTTCTTTCCTACAACCCAGCCTGCACACTTCACTCCTCTAGTTTTAACCTTCTCACTGTGCCTCAGTCGTGCCACCGACGCCTAGCCCAAGGTCTGCCTTTGGCCTGGAACATCCTCCCTCCTCAAATCCAACAATCACTCCCCCCAATTCAAAACCATATTGAAGGCACGGCTCTTTCAAGAGGCCTTTCCATACTAGCCCCACCTTTCCTCAACTCCCACTCCCTTCCGCGTAGCCCTGATTTATTCCCTTTGCTCTTCCCCCTACCCCCAGCCCCATAGCACTTACTTTCATTCATTCAATAGTATTTATTGAGCGCTCACTACGTGCAGAGCACTGTACTAAGCTCTTGGAATGTACAATTTGGCAACAGATGGAGACAATCCCTGTCCAACGAAGGGCTCACAGTCTAAATGGGGGAGACAGCAAAAGAAAACAGAACAAAACAAAACAAGGCAACATCATCAAAATAAATAAAATCAAGGAGATATACACCTCATTAACAAAATAAATAGGGTAATGAATAATATATACAAATGAGCACAGTGCTAAGGGGAAGAGCAGAGGGTGGGAGAGGGGAGGAGAGGGGAGGGGGAGCAGAGGCATTTTTATTTACGTCTGTCTCCCCGACTCTAGATTGTAAACTTGTTGTAGTCAGGGAATGTGTCTGTTTATTTTACTCCTGTACTCTTCCAAGTGCTTAGTACAGTGCTCTGCACACAGTGAGCTCTCAATAAATGCAATTAAGTGAATGAATGAATACAGGGAGGCAAAGGTTACTTGGTGGCTTAGTCAGGTTGTTATGAGGCTTTCAGGGACTTTTTGGAAAACCACTGCTCTACGACTGGGCAGGTGAAAAATGACCCAGGCGGTACAGTGAAGTGTGGATTGGAGTTGGGAGAAACAGGAGGCAGAAACAGTAGTCAAGGTGGGATATATGGCTTCGATCTGTGTAGTAGCAATTTGGACGGACAAAAAGGGGCAGATGTTAGTGATGTTACTTCTACTACAACCCAGCCCTCACTCTTCATTCCCCTAATGCCAACCGATTTTCTGTACCTCCTACTCAACTATCCAACTTCTGACCCCTTTCCCACTTCTTTGTGGAACTACTTCCCCTTTTGTATCCTACAGACCACCACTCTCCCCACCTTAAAAAAAAAAAGCCCTCCTAAAATCCCATCTCCTCCAAGAGGCCTTCACGAAGTCCTCATATCTCCATCTGTCCTCGCACCCCTCTACATCATGTGTGCACTTGATTGTGTACCCCTTAAGCACTTGTGGAGTCTCACTTCAACCCCTCAATACTTATGACTAAATCCTTAAACTCTCCTATTTTCCCTATCTGTAATTTAATATCTGTGTCCCTCTCTGGAAACCCCTTGTGGGCCGGGATTGTTGTCTATCAACTCTATTGTACTGTACTTTCCCAAGTGCTTAGCACAGTAAGCACTTAAATACCCGATTGGATAATTAAACCCTAATTAAAAGAGACTTCTGATTCCTAAAGGCCCTCCAACATTCATCTCACTCATATGCCCAGTTTTGCGAAACCTGGTTTCTGGGTGACTGAAGATACAAGGCAAACCACAACTCACTCTGTGATTTCCTATTCCCCTGGCTTTGCCTCTCCACAGCTGGGACAACCAGCTAGTAGAAAACACAGCAGAGTGCTTGTGTGTTGAGGGAAGGGATGGTCCAAGATGCCCTGAGATTAGTTCTTCCACATCCAGGGACTGTGCCCAAAAATTAGCTTAACCATTTTCTAAACTCAGCAGGTAGAATGAGGAATGGGCAGAAGAGTGAGACAATAGAAATTAAGCAATATCAATGTTTACAAAGGCTCTCTGTAAATCATAAAAAATACACCATGCCACATGACTTACCCACATGATTATATGTGTAATTGAAATTGAACAGCTTCCTTTCTAAATATTTTTACGCAAAAGTGAGTTATCACCCTTATTTGGGCTGACCTCTGCCTGCAAAATGGCTCTCCACAGATGGAAGGAGCCCCTACAAATTTCAAGATCAGCAGCAACAATGTAACCTCTCTTGTAAATGCATTCAGTGGTTCATTACAGCAGGTAATGAAAAATCCATCTGACCTTGGCAGCAATCTCCTGTAAACCCAACCCTGTGTACCATTTCCTACTCTCCCACTTAAATTGTCATAAAGAAATAAACTGTGACTGCAGCCCCAATCCCTAATGCTTCTGGACTCCCAGGATCGTTGGCTAACTTGAAACTCCATTTCAACCAAACACTGTAGGGTGAACAATCAGTTGTTAGGATTTATGAATGAATGACTCGGAGGAGGACCTCTGAGGGCAAGGTGCTACACGTGTGAGGAAGAAGCAAGACACACAGTTCCAGCTCTCATGGGCTCACAATCCAAAGAGGAAGGCAGGAAAAGTATCGTGTACTAAGAAAACCACAATAGGAAGTAGTTCCAATATATCAGAATTAAATGATTAGTCAAATGAAAGTACAAACAAAACTAGGCACATTTGCATAAATCTTGAGATTACAGAGAAAATAAGATGTGTTAAAATGAACTTGGGTTATTTCTGTATGTGGCTCCTCACTCCTCCAAATCTCCAATGGCTGCCCATTACTCTCAAATCAAAAAGAAACTCCAGACCATTCCTTGCAAAACAATCAACGCTCTCTTTTATGTTTGTAACAATAATAATTTTCATTAAGTGCTTACTATGTTCTAAGGAGTATACTAAGCCCCAGGATACAATGCCCAAAATATAATTAAATCAGACACAGTCCCTATCCCATATGGGGCTCCCAGTCTAAGGGGAAGGAGAACAGGTATTGAATTCCCATTTTGCAGATGAGGAAACTGAGGCACAGAGTAATCAAGTGACTTGCTCAAGGTCACACAGCAGGCAAGAAATTGGCTGAGATAATCCCACCCGCCTTCTCCCACTTTGAAACTAAGCAACTCACTGTCCGCATCCCCTCACTGCAGACTTCTTGCTTCTGTCCTCCACCTGCTTGCAACTCCTTCCCTCTTCACATCACACATTCCCACAGCTCTCCCCATCCTCAAAATCCTTCTGAAGTCACATCTGCTCCAGGTATGTTCTGATTAATCTTCCCAGTAGCCATTTCAGCCCTTCCACTCCTAAACGCAAGGAAGAGGTCTGCAAAGGGGATGCAATTTGCACAAGAGGCACCTGCCACCTTTAGATTTGTCAGGGATTCCTATCATTTCTACCAATCCTAAAATGAAGGGGTTGAACTAGGACCAGACACGGGGGCGCCTCCCCATGACAATCGTGACAGTAGAGGCAGGGTAGACAGCACATCTTGGAGTAGGGGGAGAAGCTGTGTCCCCCTTTCCCCACCCACACTTTGGTTTTGGAGGAAACCATGGGCATGAATGACCCAAGAGGACAGTCTGCTCCCCGCCAAGTATGCATCCCCACTCCCTACACAACTTCACACAAAGTCTCACCTCCCTCTTCTCCGGTGCATCCCCCTGCTCAGAAGATTTGGGCGACCTAGTAATTTCAACCATGACAGTGGTTGCCTATCAACCTCCGCTCCAAACAAAAACTC
This sequence comes from Ornithorhynchus anatinus, assembly GCF_004115215.2. Classification (NCBI taxonomy): domain Eukaryota; kingdom Metazoa; phylum Chordata; class Mammalia; order Monotremata; family Ornithorhynchidae; genus Ornithorhynchus; species Ornithorhynchus anatinus. The sequence continues at coordinate 31,892,745 of NC_041739.1, forward strand.
CTCACTCTAGGCTTCGAGGCTCTACGTCACCTTGCCCCTTCCTACCTCTCCTCCCTTCCCTCTTTCTACCGCCCACCCCGCACGCTCCGCTCCTCCGCCGCCCACCTCCTCACCGTCCCTCGGTCTCGCCCGTCCCGCCGTCGACCCCCGGGCCGCGTTCTCCCGCGGTCCCGGAACGCCCTCCCTCCTCACCTCCGCCAAACTGATTCTCTTTCCCTCTTCAAAACCCTACTTAAAACTCACCTCCTCCAAGAGGCCTTCCCAGACTGAGCTCCCCTTCTCCCTGTATTCCCTCTACCACCCCCCCTTCACCTCTCCGCAGCTTAACCCTCTTTCCCCCCCATTTCCCTCCACTCCTCCCCCTCTCCCTTCCCATCCTCTCATCACTGTACTCGTCCGCTCAACTGTATTTATTTTCATCACCCTATCTATTTTGTTAATGAATTGTACATCGCCTCGATTCTATTTAGTTGCCATCGTTTTTACGAGATGTTCTTCCCCTCGACTCTATTGCCATCGTTCTCGTCTGTCCGTCTCCCCCGATTAGACCGTAAGCCCGTCAAAGGGCAGGGACTGTCTCTATCTGTTGCCTACTTGTTCATTCCAAGCGCTTAGTACAGTGCTCTGCACATAGTAAGCGCTCAATAAATACTATTGAATGAATGACATGTTCGAGCAGGAGAATTCTTCCTACAGCGCTTCACAGAAAGTCCCCCATCCCTCTTCCCTGGTGCTGCTCGGAAGATTGGGTGACCTAGCAATTTCAACATTACCGTAGACATCACAAAACATTTGTCAAATCATCTTGAAGGACATTGCCTCATTAATGTTTCACAATGAAAAAATGCGCCAACCCTTCATGGCATCCAGTTAAGTAGTCACAATCCCCTATCACACTTACTTACAGACATCATAAACTCTAGTACCTATTTATATTAATGTCTGCTTCCCTCTCTAGTGTGTAAGCTCAGTGTGGGCAGGGATTGTGTCTGTTTAATTATAATGTACTCTCCCAAGCACTTAGTACAGTGCTCTGTACACAGTAAGCGCTCAATACGATCAACTGACTGCTTCATATCTGTAATTTAAGTATCAGCCTCCCCACTCTAGATGGTAAATTCCTCGAATGAAGTATCGCATGCACTAATTTCTGTTGTTTTTCCCAAACATTTAAGATAGTACTGTGTTTACACAGTATGTGCTCAGTTATTTGCAAGCTTCCTGGAGGAGGTGGGATTTTAGACAGACTTTGAAGATAGGGATAGCTAGGGCTTAGTGGATTTGATTTAGGAAGGAGTTACAAGTTGAGTGAGCAGTGATTGGAAAGTTAACTGAATAACAGTCAAGAAAAAGGTTTTAACTGAAAAGAAATGAAAGAATAGCATTTTTACAAAATGCAACAGAAATTGCTACACCAATATATGATACATGAACTCAAATAGTCATTTGTCATAAAGCAGTGTACAAGAAAATCATCTAATAGTTACCATAGGCTCTATAGAAATTCATGGATTAGGGAGTAGATGATTTGAATATAAATCCAAGACTAGTATCCGTCAGTATAATTTCCTAGAGTATTGTTATAGTCTATACTAGTACAATAACTTCCACACTTGACAGGTTGTTTTGTATTAAATGCAAAATCCAGTATGCGATAATATTGACTGCTGCATTTAAGTGATAATAATAATGATGCTGACGGCATTTGTTTGGCACTTACTATGTGTTAAACACAGTTCTAAGCACAGGGATGCTTACAACCTAATCAGGTTGGATGCATATAATAATAATAATAATAATAATAATGTTGGTATTTGTTAAGCGCTTACTATGTGCCGAACACTGTTCTAAGCGCTGGGGTAGACACAGGGGAATCAGGATGTCCCAAGTGGGGCTCACAGTCTTGATCCCCATTTTACAGATGAGGTAACTGAGGCACAGAGAAGTTAAGTGACTCGCCCACAGTCACACAGCTGACAAGTGGCAGAGCTGGGATTCGAACTCATGACCTCTGACTTCAAAGCCCGTGCTCTTTCCACTGAGCCACGCTGCTTCTCTTCCGCATATCCCTTTCCCTTTCCGCATCGGTCTCTTGGTCTTAATCCTCATTTTACAGACAAGGTAACTGAGGCATAGAGAAGTGAAGAGTCCAAGGTCCCAAGCAGACCTTGCCCAAGGTCACAGCAGACAAGTGGCAAAGCCGAATTTAGAACCCAGGTCCTCCTGACTTGCAGGCCTGAGTGCTAACCTCTAGGCATACTGCTTATAATAATAACAATGATGGTATTTGTTCAGCACTTACTATGTTCCAAGCACTGTTCTATGCACTGGGCTAGATACAAGATAATCAGGTTGTCCCACGTGGGGATAAACATGAATTAGCTTGTAGAGAGACAGTCTTCGTCCTACAGGGGGCTCACAGTCTTAATCCCCACTTTACAGATGAGGTAACGGAAGCACAGAGAATAAGTGATTTGTCCAAAGTGGCAAGGCTGACAAGCTGCGGAGCCGGGATTAGAACCCACGACCTCTGACTCCCAAGCCCGGGCTCTTTCCACTAAGCCACATTGCTCCTCTTTCCTACCGTGGTCATCAGGTTGTCCCACATGAGGCTCACAGTCTTCATCCCCATTTTACAGATGAGGTAACTGAGGCACAGAGAAGTTAAGTGACTTGCCCACAGTCACACAGCTGACAAGTGGCAGGGCTGGGATTCGAACCCATGACCTCTGACTCCCAAGCCCGGGCTCTTTCGAGTGAGCCACGCTGCTTCCCATGATCTGCCCAACGTCACACAGCAGACAAGTGGCAGAGCCAGGATTAGAACCTAGATCCTTCAGACTCCCAGGCCCGTGCTTGATCCACTAAGCCACACTGCTTTTCTAAATAAAATAAAAAAAATGCTATCGTAAACCACACACTGATATTGTCTCAGACACACATAAAGGCTCATTAGCTGCTTCATCCTTTATTTCCAAATGATAGTTACATTTATATTAGTTAATATCAACACAAACATTTAATCCTTAGCTCATTTAGGAAATGAGACTTTATAAAGATGGGCCCAGTTGTGCAGATGGCAAATATTTTCCATTTATAGAGTTGCAGACAATAGTCACTCATACAGAATGTCGATTCAGATGAGTGAATCAAAGAGTGACCCAGCGCCTGAGCTTTATTCTAAGATGTATTTAAAGAGAATGAATACAGTAAAAAGGTAAAACGCAAAAGCAGTCTCAGTGAAGAACTCCCTGACAAGGGATTTTTATATATCAAAAAGCATTTTGTTTTGCTTTTGAAACCCTATTATAAAATAAAATATGAATTTCTAGAAATAATATCTTCTAAATAACTGAATTTACTTTAGATGAACTCTGCAGGACATTTAAGATCAGCTACGAACAATTGAAGAACAACTTCCATCACCCTCGGGATAGATTTTGCTCATCCAAAAGAATATCAGCTGGGTAACAGAACCATTTCTGTTCTCAGTTTCTAAATAGGGCTAGTCAGATGGCAGAAAAACAAAAGCTGATTCTTCAGTTTCTCAAATAAGATATTTAATCTCCCCCCCACCCCAAATATCTGTATTTGGAGAACAGCACAGAAATAAAGTGGAGCAAAACGGGATGAAAGCAAGAAGTTATCTTGGCAGAATTTTTAAAAAACCAAGAGAAGAAAACTTTAAAATCAGAATTTAATACTGGTTGAGTATCACATAGCTTAAATAATCTCTGAATTTATTGGCAACATAATTTGAATCATAAAAGACAAGAAAACTTTTAAATGATCCATTTAAAGTAGGTGAACTGAAAGTTGGATTATGAGCTAGGTGTAAGTGAAATTTAAACCTACTGTAGTTTAAGATTCAAAGTATTATTTCATACTTACCTTTAGTAAATATAAGGCTAGTAAGTATATATAAGAGCTAGTACTTAAGGTATTGGTAAATCTGATTGCGAGCAGGAGGAAGACAGGTATCATGTTTGATCATCTTATCTGAATATTTAAAAATAACAGAGCATGAAGCAATATATTTAAAATTCACAGAAGCTATAGCTGATATACCAATGCTAAAATGATTCTATAGCAGGTAATATAAATATAACTTTAGTTTTCGTGAGTTGGGTTTTATAGATAATTCCATTTGTAACAGTATGTCTCAGAACACCCCACTGAAAATAATCCCTACAAGAAAATATCAGTTCTGCCACCAAGTTTCAAACGACCCTCGATTTTATTGACATTTCTTGCTTGGTCTTGAAATATCTTATTGATATTGCTTTAATACAAGTGAAAACAATGCAAAGGTAAAATCTTAACTACTTCTGAAGGAGGAAACCCTTCTATATTCATAAATTTGTTTGGTAGTGTGGAATTTAAGGCATCACAGATTTCTATAATAAGCGCGTTGCTATAAACCAACGCCTCACCATCTGTTCTACTAACTAATTGAGATGCAAAGATAACATCTCACAGTTACATCGGTACAAAATAAAAATAAATTGTTTAAGTTACTGAGACAAAACTCTTCTTCTCACTAGAATGCAACTACATTTTTCTTATAATCCACCCATAAATTAAAAGAAATACACGTAGAGACACCGTAGTACTCGGGACACGGTAAGAAGACGTGTCAGTTTCCTTTAACCATTCATTCCTATTTATTGAGCGCTACTGTGTGCTAAGCTTACTAAGCGCTTGGGAGAGTACAATATAACAATAAGCAGACACATTCCCTGCCCACATGAGCTCACAGTTTAGAGTCTATAGTTTATTGGCCTCTACCTGATAAAAACCGTGGGTGAGGGTCAGAATCTGAGTTTCTTCTTCACTTAACACAAACGTGTTTTTTAAAAGGAAAAACGTACAAAGTGGTCACATCCTCCCAAAAGTGAAGAAATAAATCCTTATTTTAAAGTGATAGAACTCAGGATTCTGAATTATAAACACATTTGGAAAAGGGCATGACTAACCAACTGCTCCCAAATATGGAGTCCACCTTGGTCATCTTGTAAGTACCCCAGCACTTAGTAAATTGCTTAACAAATACCACAAAACCAAAAGTAAATTCTGCCCCTTTGTATTTGAATTGGAAAGTGACCAAGATTCAGAGCACATGATGGAAAAGCCTTTGCTTTCTGCAAAAGTTTGAATTGAGATGGAGGTGAAAATAAGAGATGAGAATCATCTTAAGTGGTAGTTTAGAAAGAAAGAAAGCCCAGTGTGTAGCTACAAAAACCGATGGGCATTTGTAAACATGTATGTTTTAAATATTTTCCTGTTTATGCCTTAGAGTAAATACATTTTTGCCCATAAATATATAGCTAAACATTAAATTAAGAAGTGACAAACATATTAATGTAATATTTGAAACATTTCTCTGTTTATTTCCTTGATTCTCTGAGGCAGAATGAGTGACAAGTTTTCCTTGGCAAAATATTTTTCATTTTGTGCAACATTCCAACAAGCAACAGCACACGCTCAAAGTTTACTCTTTCATTTTATTTGATTCTATTAGCTCACTACTCAACATTTTAAACATATTCTTTTATTCTAAACATGTAAACAGCAGTGTTTTAAGCACATAATCAAAAGCCTTTATGGAACACATAATCATCTTCAGTTGGTCATTGAAGTTGTGAAGTTGTGAAGAAATTTTGAAATCATTTTTAATACAATATTTAGCACTATTTTTCCCCATAAATATGTAAACTGAATTGCAAAGTATGGATAAAACCCTTGCTTCGTGATCTAAAATCTACACAGAGAGAATACAGTTTATCCCTATTGAAACTAGACACCGTAGAGTTTGCTTTTTATATCATAGATGACCGCTGCTTCCACAAGGAAACAGAGAAAATCTGGATTTCTACAAAGAAGCGACTTCTAATACAGACAATGGAATTTACTTACTTTCACGGTTGATTTTGAATTTTCATTTCTAATGGGAATTGGATGGACTGAGCTAGCTGCTGGCTTTCGAGGAAGGATTCCACTATTTGGAAAAAAGGCATGAAAAACTCTCTCAGCTGCAATCAGGGGCAGGGGCCTCAGGGTGATGATAGTTACCTGATAATCAGTAGGAATGAACAATGGGATATTTAAAGCGCAGCTAACCACTGAAATATCTGTCCGAATCCCCAGCTGAGGAGAAAAAAATGGAATAATTAAGTTGTTAGGCGAAATGTCCTGTAGCCATAACAGCTACCAGTTATGGCAAACGGGGGCAAACTGGGGTTCTTGAGGGTAGTGGGGCAGCAGAAAGCAGTAGAGAGCAAGAGATGGCCAGAGAAACAGTGTTGACTAGGGAAGAGAGCCGGGTTTGGGAGTCAGAGGAATAGGATTCTAATCCCAGCTCTTTCACTTTTCTGCTGTGTGACCTTGGGCAAGTCACTTCACTTCTCTGTGCCTCAGTTATCTCACTGTAAAACAGGGATTGACCTTGAGCCCCATGTGAGCCCCCTTTTCCCCCCTCTTTCCCTCTGCTCCTCCCCCTCTCCCTTCCGCTCAGCACTGTGCTCGTCCGCTCATTTGTACATATTTTTCATTACCCTATTTATTTTGTTAATGAGATGTACATCACCTTGATTCTATTTATTGCTATTGTTTTAATGAGATGTACATCCGCTTGATTCTATTTATTGCTATTGTTTTGGTCTGTCTGTCTCCCCCGATTAGACTGTAAGCCCATCAATGGGCAGGGACTGTCTCTATCTGTTGCCGATTTGTACATTCCAAGAGCTTAGTACAGTGCTCTGCACGTAGTAAGCGCTCGATAAATACTATTGAATGAATGAATGAATGTGAGACAGGGACTTTGTCCTACCCAGTTTTCTTGTATCCACCCCGGCGCTTAGTACTGTGCCTGGCATGTAGTAAGTGCTTAACAGATTCCATGATTATTATTAATTATTATTAACCCCAGCTCTCCTGCTGTTGGCTATATGACCCTGGTCAAATCACTTTACCTCTCTGTGCCTCAGTTTCAACATCTGTGAAATGGGGATAAGACACCCGTTATCCTCCCTCTCCCTTAAAGTCTACATTCTTCCAGTGCTCAGTCAATGGCATTTGAGCACTTACTATGTGCAGGGCACTGCATCTCTAAGCACTTGGGAGGATACAATACAGCAGAATTAGAAGACACATACCCTGCCCAAAACCAGCTTGCAGCCTAGAGACGCTCTCTAGAATGCTCAATGACGTTACTTTCTAGTCAAATCCTTGACACAAGCTTCCCGAGCTTTTAACCATGCCTATTCTCTCAAAATTCTCCATTTAGATTTTCCTGTTCCTGATCACCAGGGAGTCTCTGTTTCATAAAATTATAAACACTACATCTACCTATAGTTAGGCCAAATATGTTTTCAGTTCTTGTTGCTGAACTAAAATGATTATGATTTCCCATTTAATCCCTGATTTTCTGAATTTTGCCACCGGGCCAAAAAATCAAGATGAAGCCTTCTGCTACAGGAGACTCATCTGTGGTCCAATATTTCATTGTCCATCATTTGCCAACTGTTTCAGACCATGTTTCAGTGGACTCATAGGCCTGTCTATGAGTTGATCGCCTTTGTACTCTCAGTGCTTAATAAAGGTTAGCAATAAGAACAATAACAGCAGCAACATCAAGGGCCTGTGTCTGAACTGATTGCGTTGTATCTATCCTGAGTTCGGGACTGGGTAAGCGCTTAAAAAATACCACAATTATTGTTATGTCAGATATATCACCGCTCCCTGCCGGGTTTGGAAGTGTTGGGGCATCTGAACTCAAGAGTGTGTTTCCTCTTGACCGTAAGCTTGTTGTGAGCAGGGGATATGTCTGTTTATTGTTATACCGTAGTCTCCCAAGTGCTTACTACAGTGTCCTGTGTACAGTAAGAGCTCAATAAATACAACTGAATGCATGAATGAAAAGGACAGGATAAGCAGCACACTGCATCACGCTTCCACAGAGAAGCAGCGTGACTTGGCGGAAAGAGCCCGGGCTAGGGAGTCACAGGTCGTGGGTTCTAATCTCAGCCCCACCGCTTGGCAGCTGTGTGACTTTGGGTAAGTCACTTAACTTCTCTGTGCCTCAGTTCCCTCATCTGTAAAATGGGGATGAAGACTGTGAGCCCCATGTGGGACAACCTGATTACCCTGTATCTACCCCAGCTCTTAGAACCATGCTTGGCAATAGTAAGCGCTTCACAAATACCAGAAATATTATTATTATTCCTCTGCCACGGTGGCAGAAATCATCAACAATAAAGCATACGTGTGTGAGCTACACAGAAAGCAGAGAATTATCTCACATGCCCCGGAAACTGCTGTTTGGGTCCCCTTGGATTTGACTGCCAGCTCTTTGCAGGCTGGGACCAAGGATGGTGCTCTGCACACAGTAGGTGCTCAATAAATGATCTAGATGATAAAAGGGAAGGCAGGGGTGGGGAAAAAAAAGAAAGAAGTTGGCATATAGAAGGGATAAAGCTTCAATCGCCTATTACTTCCCTGTACGGGTTTATACATTTAAGTGTACATTTACGTGTTAGTGAGAGTGCCGACTGGGGAGGTACGAGAAACCCAATCTCTCACTGGGCCTCAAAAGCCCCATATCTGCTCATATAGATAGGCTGTCCTTCTGCTGCTTGAGTAGTCTCAAGCACAGATGTGTATTAGATGAGCGGAGAACATTTACTAGTGGAAAGAGCACGAGCATCAGAGCAGAAGAGCTAGTTCTAATCCCAGCTCTGTCCCTTGCTGGCTTTGTAGCCTTGAACAAGTCACTTAGCTTCTCTGTGTCTCAGTCTACTCAAGTGTAAAATGGGGATTCGTTATTCGTTCTCCCTCCTACTTAGACTGGGAGCCCCAGAGGGGACCAAATCTATGCCCAATCTAATTAATGAATATCTACACCAGGGTTTAGTGCAGGGGTTAACACATAGTAAGTGCTTAAGAAATTGTGCAATTATATTATTGTTATGCGTGTATATACATGAATACTCAGATAGAGACAGATATGAACTATATATCTACATATATATAGATATATACTTGCCTATCTACCTTTATATAGAACAAATACCAATTCATTCATATTTTAAGAATAGTTTCATTTCTTTTTTGCTTTTTTTAGGAAGAAACGTTGCCCACCTAGTAGAAAGAGTGTGGTCTTGGGAGTCAGGAAACCTGGATTCTCTTCCTAGCTCCGCTGCTTACCTGCTGGGTGACTTGAGGCAAGTTTAGGCTAAACTTCCTTGAGCCCCTATAAAATGTTCTTTAAATACCTTTTCTCCCCTCCCCTTGACTGTGAGCCTCACGTAGGACTTTGGCTAAGTGTCCAATCTTCTTGACTTGTATCTACCTCAGTACTTGGCAGAGTGCTTGGCATAACACAACTTAACTGACAGTAAGCTTATCGTGGGCAGGGAACGTGATTACCAACTTGAGAAGCAGCATGGCCTAGTGGAAAGAGCACGGACCTGGGAGTCGGAGGACCTGGGTTCTCGTTCCGGCTCTGCCAACTGCTGGCTGTGTGACCTTGGGCAAGTTACTTAACTTCACTGGGCATCAGTTCACCTGTTCTCCAGCCTACCTAGACTGTGAGCATCATGCAGAATAGGGACCGTGTCCCACCTAATTAACTCACGTCTACCCCAGAACGTACAACAATTGTTTGACACATAGTTAGGGCTTAGTAAATACTATAAAAACCACTCTTTTATACTGTTTCTATTGAGAAGCGGCATGGCGTAGTGGATAGAGCACAGGCCTGGGAGTCAAAGGTCATGGGTTCTAATCCCGAATCCACCACTTGTCTGCTGCCTCAATGACCTCATCTGTAAAATGAGGATCGAGACTGTGAGCCCCACATGGGGCAGGGGCTGTGTCCAACCTGGTTTGCTTGAATCCACCCCAGAGCTTAGTACAGAGCCTAGCACATAGTAAACACTTAACAAATACCAGGATAATAATAGATACTCTCCCAAGTGCTTAGTACAGCAGTCTGCACACAATAAGCACTTAGTAAAAATAATTGATGATTATTATTACCTGTATTCAATTGATAAGTTGATTTGCAACAAGCAATAGTATTATCTCTGTGAGGACATGACCTCCACTCTCACAGATCGTACAATCTAGCCGTAAAATAAATTACAAACAGGAGAAAATAATATGAATACGTCTACATAAGTGCTACAGGGCGACGGGAAGTTAGAGGCCAAGTGCTTGGATGGTATAAAACGGTGAGGTCGAAGTTGGAGGTCAAAGGTTGGAGAGATGAGAAATTAAGCAGGGAAGTCCCCCTGGAGGAGATTTGATTTCAGAAGGGCTTTGAAGATGTGGAGGGGGAAGGAGTTTCAGTCAGGAAGGAAGGGGGTAAGCTGGTTTGAGAGGAACAAGGCATGCAAGTTGGGGTTTCGTGGGAGAATCAGATGTTTAACAAGTGTGTGGGGACGTAGAGAAAGGCAGCACTCTGAGGAGTGGCGGTAGACGTAATAGGAGGAAAAGTACTTAATGCTGGCTGATTAGTTGCACCACACTAAGCAGTTGAGAAAGTATAATACAAAAGAGTGGGTAGATGCAATCCCTGCCCACAAAGAGTTTAGAGTCTACTTTAGTACGTTTTGCACTCATTAATTTTCAACTGCATTTTCATACAGATCATTTTTCACACCACACTGCTTGGGCACTTTGTTCTCCTAACTGTCCTCCGCAGTTAGATATTAATCTTCTTCTGGAAAGTCTTCTTCTTCTTTTGTACTCTTCCAAGCACTCAGTTTAAAGCACTCACTCACTCATCAATCGATAAATATGACTGATGAACTGATTACCTAATGAGAAGCTCCTCTATATTGCTGCAGCCTTTCTGTTAGCCGAATATGGGAAACTCTAAATGCTATTTGGGGAAATAATAGCAAATACATTTGAAAATGGATAATAGAGTAACTCCTCTCTCCAGGGAAGGTACACAACATTCACTGTAATAATCAAATTCTGCTTATCCCTAAAGCAAATTATACCCTTATTTTTAGAGCAAGAGGTAAACTGGTATAGCCTCTGTTCACGTGTAAGTACTATGGCTGTCTTGACTACGATTACAAGAATTATTTACCCAGCTCGGGGCCTAGTGGGTGAAACCTGCACCTGGGAATTCTCTTCCCCTCTTCAAAACCCTACTTAAAGCTCACCTCCTCCAAGAGGCCTTCCCAGATTGAGCTCCCCTTTTCCCTCTGTTCCCTCTACCCCCCTTCACCTTTCCACAGCTAAACCCTCTTCTCCCCCCTTTCCCTCTCCTCCTCCCCCTCTCCCGTCCCATCCCCTCAGCACCGTCCTCGTCCGCTCAACTGCATATATCATTACCCTATTTATTTTGTTAATGAGATGTACATCACCCTGATTCTATTTATTTGCTATCGTTTTAATGAGATGTTCTTCCCCTCGATTCTATTTATTGCCACTGTTCTTGTCTGTCCGTCTCCCCCGATTAGACTGTAAGCCCGTCAAAGGGCAGGGACCGTATCTGTTACCGATTTGTACATTCCAAGCGCTTAGTACAGTGCTCTGCACATAGTAAGCTCTCAATAAATACTATTGAATGAATGAATGAGTTAGAGGCCCTCGGTCCTAATCTCAGCTCTTGCGCTTGTCTGTTGTGTGTCCTTAGGCAAGTTATTTAACTTCTCCGTGTCTCAGTTACCCCATCAGTACAATATGATTAAAACTATAAGCCCATGTGGAACATGGACTGTATCCAACCTGCTCAGCCCTCATTTACACCATTGCTTAATATAGCGCCTGGCGCATAGTAGGTGCTTATCAAATACCACTAAAATAATAACACTCTGCCACCCAGATACCTCCTCTCATCAATTGTGGGAGTGCCAATAGCATGCTCCTGCAATTTGATACATCATTAGATTAATTAGCAATTTTTTAAAAGTATCACTTTCACAACAAAAGCAGACAAGTGGCAGAGCCAGGACTAGAACCCAGGTCCTTCTGATTCCCAGAGCCCTGCTCTATTCACTAAGTCATGCTGCTCTTGGAGAAATCCTTCTCTCTGGAAAAACAGAAAAAAAATGTAGAAGGCATACCCATCTCCTTCCATCCATATGAGAGGAAAATGGATCATGGGGAAGCCATGGGAGGGAGACTGTGGCTCGCAGCCAGCCTTGCATCTGTGGGCAAAAAACTGGGCAAACTCTAGAACCAGAGAGAGATTTTTCAGGCTTGTCCACAGCCGTCGGACACAGACTGGGCATCCAAAATAGATGTGATCGACGACAGGTCAGTTCAATTAGTTTGCCCCACTGTAACCAACCACTAATGGTTTTAAACAAACTGTTGAGTTTTCTTACGTGTACGTTTTTTCCTAAGAATGTAAGGTCCTTGAGGCAAATGCTCCGATCCATTCGTAACTCTGAAGCGCTCGCAAGGACCTCAGTCCAGGCTTCTGCACAAAACTGGCTCGATCGATGGTCATGCACAAGGGTGGTTGGCCCAGTCATGAAAGTTAAAGGCTGTACTTCCCAGTGTAATGAAGTGAATCGTTTGAAATAAACTGGAAAGGGACTAGCCGGGGATGACGTCCAATTGCTAGACAAACGTTCCCCAAAACATCGCTCTAGGTAACCTATTATTCTGCCCGCCACTGGTGCAGCTCCAAGAAGCCAAGCTAGTGTCAGGTGTGTCTGCCAATACCCCCATTGTCCCAGGGAAAGAGTTAGAGACTCGGGGCATGTTGATTCTCTGGCACAATCATTATGAGACCAAGAAGGCTTTGAGTTTCGACTGTGGGAATCAGCGTGGCCCATCGGAAAAGCAGGATATCTTGGAAATCAGAGAAACTGAATTCTAATGCCTGCTCTGCCCCTTGTCTCCTGTGTGACTTGGGGCAAGTCGCTCACCTTCTCGCTACCTCAGTTTCCCTCATCTGTAAGATGGGGATTGAATCGCCCTCCTTCCGACTTAGACTGCGATCCCCATGTGGACTGTGTCAGACCAGATTATCTAGGACCTACCCCAGCACTTAATACAGTGCCTGGCACATAGTGAGCACTTAACCAGTATCCATGGCAGTTGATGGGGCCACCCAAGTCATGCCAGGGTCTCTGAAGTGCGAAGCTGTCCGGATTCATTTTTATCTACCCTAGCTCTTAAAACAGTGCATGGCACAAAGTAAGTGCTTAACAGGTACCGTTATTATTATTACTTTTATTAAATGGCAGAACATTTTAGCCATGACTACCATAGCTGACTCAACCCAGCCTAGACTCTGACACCAAGGGGCCCTGTTTTCAGTGCCCAAGGAAGGAGTTCGCTTGCCGTGCCTGTGGCCCAGGGAAGACGTTGCCTCCGCAATCCTGGCCAGATATTCAGCAGCAAGTCATTGGTGGATTCTGAGATCTACTCTTCTTCCTAAACAGAGACAGAAACGTGGCCTAATAGAAAGAGCATCGGCCTGAGAGCTAGAGGTCCTGGCTTCTAATCCCGGCTCTGCCGACTGCTTGCTGTATGACGTTAGACAAGTCATTTTACTTCAGAGGTTCCTCAGTTCCCTCCCCTGTAAAACGGAGATTAAATATACCTGTACTCCCTTCTACTTAGACAATGAGGTCCACTTGGGACAGGGCTGCCTGACCTGATTAATGTGTACTTACCCCAGTGCTTAGAAGAGTGCTGGGCACACGGTAAGTACTCAACAAAATTCTATTAAAAAAAAAAAAGAAAAGAAAAGGAAATCAGGGTTACAACCTCTCGAGTATACATAGTATGGCATGATTATTGTTCAGTCAGTCAATCAGTGGTCTTTACTGAGTGTTTACTGCGTGGGGAACTGTGCACTAAATGCTAGGGAGAGTAGCATATAACAGAGTTGGTAGACATGTTTTCTACACACAAGGTTCATGTACACTCTATCTGTTGCCGAATTGTACTTTCCAAGTGCTTAGTACAGTGCTCTGCACACAGTATGCACTCAATAAATATGATTGAATGAATGAAAGAATGGCTAGAATGGTTGTCTGATAATGCAAACTTGTTTGGTTACCAAACACCAGGAAGCTTCCAGTGAGATAGCTGTGCACATAAATGCAGTGTGGGGTAGGTGAATACGAGTTTTCCTTAGTTCAGTGTTTTGCAAAAAAACACCTTCCACATTATAGAACCGGCTGTACCCCCTGTATGAAATAGAGGCGGTAAAAGAAAGACTTCTATAGACGTTAAGATCGCCGTGGGCGGGGATCAGTTTTATTGTACCCTCCCAGGTGCTGAGTACAGTGCTCACGGTAAGGGTTCATTAAATACCAATGATGATAACGACACCTATTTTATGAGATCAGTACTTTATAGAACTTCAGAAAATAGGTTTTTAACTATCAACTGTAGCCCGTTGTGGGCAGGGAACATGTCTGCTAATCGTTATATTCTACTCTCCCCAAGTTCTTGGTAGAGAGTTCTGCATATACTAAGGACTCAATAAATATGATTGAATGAATGAATGATCGAAAGGATAGGTCCTGAGATACTTTTTCATAAAGCAATTTCCTTTGAAAGACTTTAAAGGCAAATCACAGCATCTGAAAGCAAAGCTGAATCTTGATTTTGATTTCATAAGCCTCAATTAAGTCAAGATTATCTTTCTCCTCCTGCTACAGAGAGATGTACCATTTCGACATCATCATCGTCATCATCAGTGGTATTTACGTAGCGCTTAGTGTGAGCAGTGCTTGGGGGCAATACAGCAGAATTGGTAGACATGTTCTCTACCCACAGAGAGCTTATAGTCTAGAGGGATAGTTTCTCTGAGAAGACTGTCACTGTCCTCAGGCTATTCAGCTGTCAGCTGTGTGACTGTGGGCAAGTCACTTCACTTCTCTGTGCGTCAGTTACCTCATCTGTAAAATGGGGATTAACTGTGAGCCTCACGTGGGACAACCCGATTACCCTGTATCTCCCCCAGCGCTTAGAACAGTGCTCCGCACATAGTACGCGCTTAACAAATACCAACATTATTATTATTATTATTATTCCACCTAACTAGAGATACTCAAAGTGAAACAGGGCTGAATGTTGTCATTGAAATTGACTCCACAGTCTTGACTACCAACTATTTTTAGGCAAACAACTCTGAATCAAGTAGGCCAACATATGTCCCTTGCGATACTACCGGTACAGAGTCTACCCAGAGTCAAGCTTATCGTCAAAATGAACATATGTGAGCAATTATAACATCCAACCTTCTGAGTGACTGGAAAATTTGGACATATTACAAACATCACGTGGCTTCTTGAGCAGTCTCATCGGCACCACGTGCGTATTTGATTAATCCCTTTAGAAATCCTCCACTTCCTAGAAAAAACATTGTTTTACTTAAATATGTCTTTTAGTATTTAAAAAACAGTCAAAAGCTGAGAGGAGTAACAACCAAGTACCACTGAAAGGCATTAGACTCAGAAATAACTTTAATTTGTAACAATGACTTGGATAGATTAATGTTTACTAATATACCCATATATTTAATTTAACTCAACTTTCATTTATAAATATATATATATTTATATATAAATATACTTTCATTCCTGAGGATATAAAGCTGTCGTATTTATTTTTCTGGAGAAATACTCTTAGGCTCTTGTTAAAGTTATGTGAACTTTCTTCTTAGATCGTAAGCGATCCATGTGAAAGTCACGGGAACATGAAAATGTATACACTTTAAAATTATTTAAATGGATGGAAGAGAGTTGCAAGAAGTATAAACAATAAAAAAAATTAATTGGTTCATCTGTCCATGTCTATATTGTGAAGACAGCCTGTAGCACTGTAATTATCTCATGCATAAAAATCTTGCATTCAGATAATTACACACTTATTCAACCTTGGTATAATGCATAAGCCTATCATGATTAAATTATAGGAATAGATTAAATGTGAAGTGCAAACTTCGAGAGAAATCAGCTGAAGAATTATTTTATAAATCTGAAACCATAATAAACCATTAGCTTTTATAATGCAAAAGCAACGGCATAATTGGTTGCTACTACTGGATATTTTTCTTTTAAAAAGCCGATCATTCCACGGTATCTATAAAAATCAGATTTTCATCTACTTAACGTCTTAAAACTGGGGATAGCCTTAAAGAGAAGATTTTTCATTTCCTGGGTAAGACCTTAGCAGGCATTTTCACCTTAGAGTTGACCTTTTAAGCAGCTCAGTTTACCATGGACAAAAACAAACTGTTAGGAATATAGTGTATGTCAAGCCAATACTTGGTAGGAAAGCATTTTAAATACACATTGCTTGTTTGCATTATTATCAATTCTCGGAGTTTCCAGCAGAAAGAGCATAGAGCTGATAACCAGGAGACCCACTGTGTGACCTTGGGCAAATCATTTAACTTCTCTGGGCCTCAGTTTCCTCATCTGTAAAACGGGTATTAAATACCTGCTTATCCCTCTCATTAAACTGTGAGCCCCATGTGGGGTAAGGATTGTGTCCAATCTGTTTATTTTGTATTAACCCACCTTTCTATCCTTCCATACTGCTCTCTTTACCTATTCACTCTCCAGTGGCTATGTCTCCTCCGTTTTCAAACATAGCCACATAATTCCTATCCTAACTCCTTCCTACCATTTCTGTCCAAATTCCTTGAATGAGTTGTTTATTCCTGCTGCCTTCACATCCTCTCCTTTAACTTCTTTCTGGATCCCCTGCAATCTCGATTCCCCTCACTCTACTGAAACTGTCCTTTCTAAAGTTACCAGTGACCTCTTCTTTTCCAAATCGAACGGACTCTACTCCATCCTAATCCTCCTTTACCCCTCAGCTTTCTTTAACCCTGTGGTCCATCCCCTTCCCCTGGAAACACGATCAAATCTTAGTTTCACTGACACTGTCCTCTCCTGGTTCAATTCTTACCTTTCTGGCTGCTTCTGCCAGCTCTTCCTCTGCTTCTCAAGCATTTCTATCCTCCATCTAAATCCACTCCCATAAGGAGCTCATCCATTCTCACAGATTCAACCACCAAGTCTTCATCTCATATTTCACATTTCTTCCTACCTTCAGGACATCTGACACCTCAAACTACACATGCCCAAAACTGAACTTCTCATCTTCCCTCCCAAACTCCTCCACCCGACTTCCCCATCACTGCAGAAAACATTATCATATCCATTTCACAACATGGCTCAGTGGAAAGAGCCTGGGCTTCGGAGTCAGAGGTCATGGCTTCGACTCCCGGCTCTGCCACTTGTCAGCTGTGTGACTGTGGGCAAGTCACTTAACTTCTGTGTGCCTCAGTTACCTCATCTGTAAAATGGGGATTAACTGTGAGCCTCACGTGGGACGACCTGATTACCCTGTATCCCTCCCAGCTCTTAGAACAGTGCTCTGCACATAGTAAGCGCTTAACAAATACCAACGTCATTATTAAGTCCACAACTCGGACGTTATCTTTGACTCACTGCTCTCCTTCTACCTGCATATTCAGTCAGTCACAAAATCCTGTCAATTCATCTCTAGAATGTGCTTCTTCCTCTCCATTCAAACTGTTCCACAGTGGTTCCGGCACTTGTCACATCCCATCTTATCAACAACCGAATTCCCTGTCTCCAGTCTTTCCTCTCTCCGGGCCATGCTTTTGAATGATAATATTCATGGTATTTGGTTAGCACTTATTATGTGCCAGGCACTGTACTAAATGCTGGGGTGGATACAAACAAATTGGGTTGGGAACAGATAGGGTAACAGGCACAGAGAAATGAAGTGACTTGCCCAACGTCATACGGCAGACAAGTGGTGGAGCTGGGATTAGAACCCATGACTTCCTGACTTCCGGGAAGGTCACATGGCACACAAGTGAGGGAACCGGGATTATATCCCAGGTTCTCTGGCTCCCCGATCCATGCTCTTTCCAACGTGCCTGATTGACAGACATTTCCACCAGTCAGTTCTGACTCCTGCAGGTGACTCACAGAAGTTCCAGGATAGAGGCAGATTTAAAATTAAAGGTAATTTGTTTCAAGCCTCTTAAAATTGAAGAGATGAAGCAATATATAGGGTGAAATAGTTTTTGCAAGGGCTGGTACGGCTTCTCTTTTATCCCTGGGACTACTAGTGCACTCTCTTCCCCTCTTCAAAGCCCTACTGAGAGCTCACCTCCTCCAAGAGGGCTTCCCACACTGAGCTTCCCCTTTCCCTCTGCTCCCTCTCTGCTCCCCCTTCACCTCTCCTGGCTAAGACCCCTTTTCCCCCTTTTCCTCTGCTCCTCCCCCTCTCCCTTCCCCTCCCCTCAGCACTATGCTCATTTGTATATATTTTTATTACCCTATTTATTTTGTTAATGAGGTGTACATCCCCTTGATTCTATTTATCGTGATTAAATTGTCTTGGTTTTTGTCCGCCTGTCTCCCCGATTAGATTGTAAGCCCATCAATGGTCAGGGATTGTCTCTATCTGTTGCCAAATTGTACATTCCAAGTGCTTAGTACAGTGCTCTGCACATAGTAAGTTGCTCGATAAATACTATTGAATGAATGAATGAACTAGTGCAAGATATTTTGTGTTCGACAACATCAGGTTTTCCTGAATGTGTCTATTAGAAGTCTACTGTAGAGACTACCAATCTATGTTACCAGTCCTGTCAATATATATATCAGTGGTCCTGAGTCCACATTAGGATAAATCAGAGAAAATGCAATGGACGATATTAACCAAATGGTTACTTTGTATGTTTTTTGTTGCCCTGCACCATAATCTGTATTGCAAATCTTTTCTTTATGCAACTGAATATTTTCAAACATCTGTGCTGGTATGAAAAATGGGGGTACTGTTTTTCAAACAGGTGTTCCCCAACTGGACTCAATCATTGAGTTACAAATCAGAGCATTTTTGTGTGTGCTTGTGGGTGTGTTTTGTCTCAGTTAAATTGCTTATTGTTATTGTGAAAGGGACCTACGTGATAAAAGATGTTTTGAAGTATGAGCATGTTTGAATTAATGTCATGTAATTACCTCAGCACTTACTGTTGCTATTGTCATTATTGCTATTGTTATTGCTAACATTTATTAACCACTCAGTGTACAAAGGCAATCATCTCATAGATAGGCCTTTCATTTCTTAAGGATAGGGCCTGAAATAGTTGGCAATTGATAGACAGTGAAATATTGTCCCAAAGACAAGTCTCACGTAGTGGAAGTTTTCATCTTGATCTCTGGCCCAGTGGCTAAGTTCAGGAAAGGAGATTGAACATGAAATCATAATCATTGGAATTCAGCAACAAGTACTAAAAAAATTTAGTCCAGCTATAGTTCCTCTAGTCAGTAAAATCGATGTGAGCGGGGATTGTGTCTGTTGGTTGTTCTTCTGTACTCTCCCCAGTGCTTAGTATAGTGCTCGACACATGGTAAGTGCTGAATAAATATGATCGACTGGGGCTAGAGTCAATGTCCACTGACATTTTTTGTAAAGCAGAGTCTCACTAATCAGTAGAAACAATAAAATGTAAGAGGAAATTTTGAGAACACAGTCATGGTTAAAGGGTTTCGAAGTTTATATCAAGGATTTGACTTGCAATGAACGTCAATGGGCGTTGGAATCAGCCAGTCAATTGATGATAGTTATTGAGCACTTATTATGTGCACAGCATTCTTCTAAGACCTCGGGAGATTACAGTACAATTAGCAGATACGTTCCTTGACCATAAAGAGTTTACAGTCTAGCCGGGGAGACGGAAGAATTTAGACTTTCGAAACGTGATGGTTGAGCAGACTCAGAAAAAAATAATAAACCTTTCCCTTTCATAGCATAATAATTTTAAAAAGAGCATGAGTCAAATGCAAATCCTGCAAAGTGAGATAATGCCACACATCCATAATTAATCTCCTTAATTAGCAGGACAAATTATTTGAACAAAGTTGTACTCCTGCTAACATTTAACATCAACCTGAGAAAGAACTTCAATATTTTTTCAGCAACTGAGCCAACTTGGACAATGTGAGATATTAGCAGTAGTAAATCATGTAGTGAGCAGAGAAGCAGCGTGGCTCAGTGAAAAGAGCACGGGCTTTGGAGTCAGGGCTCAGGAGTTCGAATCCCAGCTCTGCCACTTGTCGGCTGTGTGACTGTGGGCAAGTCACTTCACTTCTCTGTGCCTCAGTTCCCTCATCTGTAAAATGGGGATGAAGACTGTGAGCCCCACGTGGGACAACCTGATTCCCCTATGTCTACCCCAGCGCTTAGAACAGAGCTCGGCACATAATAAGCGCTTAACAAATACCAACATTATTACTACACTAAATGCTTGAGAAGTACAGAATAACAAAGTGTCCTGCCCACAGAGAGTTTACATGCTTTGGGAGAGACAAAAATAAAAATGTTTACAACTAGAGTAGTCAAAATATGTACACTGAGAAGAAACATATACATATATAAGTTCTAACTAGGGCACGAAAACATTTCTAAGTGCCAGAGCTGACTGTAGAGGTGATATGGCTCAGAATGCGGGATTTTGTTTTTAGGGGAATCCAGCATTATACCTGACCTACCCCTTCTTACAACTGGAAGGATGAAGTGTAAAATGAATAAAGAAGTATAAGTGGAGATCCACTGGGTCTCAACCCACATATTCAATCTCTCACCAAATCTTTTCAGTTCACCCTTCACAACTTTTCTAAAATTGTCCCTTTCCTCTCTGCTATCAAACTGCGACCATATTAGTCCAATCATTTGCTCCATCCTGCCCTGATTATTGCATCAGCCTCCTTGCTGACCTCCCTACCCTCTGCCCCCCCCCCCCCCCCAACTCCAGTCCTTACGTCACTCTGCGGCTCAAATCGTTTTTCTACAAAGCAAATGAGTCTGCGTTTCCCTCATCTTCAAGAACCTCCAGTGGTTGCCCATACAATTCCTCATCCAAAAGAAACTCCTTACCATTGGCTTGAAAGCACTCAATCACCTTATCCACTCCTATCTTACCTCCCCGATTTCCTACAACAACCCAGGCTGCGCACTTTGCTCCTCTATGATGCCAACATGTACTCCATTGATTTCCTCTATCTCATCTCCAACCCCTCACCCATGTCCTGCCTCTTTCCTGAAATGTCCTCTCTCTTCATAGCCAATGGCAAATCTACTCCAAATCTACTCCCTCAGTAAATTCTCACTCCCTTTCATCTCACTACCTTCTGCATCACTCTTGCACTTAGATTTGCACCTCTATTAACCCCTCCCTCAGCCCCACAGCACTTATGTTTAATTCATAATCTATTTATAGTAATATCCATCTTCCCGTTCATATTGTAAGCTCATTGTGGGCAAGAATGTGTCTACACACTGCCTTGTACTCTCCCAAATAATTAGCACAGTGCCTGGGACAGACAGAGTAAGCGCTCAGCAAATACGATTAATTGACTGATTAATAAAGAGAAAACATTTGCTTGTTTTCCCCATAATATAGTAGGGAAGAGAACATATGTTATGTTTCTTTGTTTACTCCCAATCACCTAGTACAATGCCATGCTGGCAGTTGGTGCTCAAGATATTCTGAGGATGATGAAGATGAAGCTGTCTAACATTTTGACTCGAGCATTTCGTCTGCTAAAATAACAGGAGCAAATCCACTGCAAACCCACTGCCCGCAAACTGCAAAATTGATCCTTTCTTTTCATCTTCAAGAATGCTGGATTCAGGAGGTAGTAGAATGCAACGTTCTCTAGAATTTACTGAGTGCCTACTGAGGGTGCTGTATTTTGGTGAGGGCTTAGGATAGTACAAAAGAGAGAAAAGACACCATCCCAGCCTGAAAGACTCTTAGAATCCATCTCACAGGCACAAAAATTATTTATAGTAAGGGGTTGGGGAAATAAAACTGGTTAAAACAGGAGGATGGAAAAATGGGTTCAGAAATAAATAAGTGCTTAAATAGTATAGTACTGCATAAGTGTCGATATTTCATGGCCATTTTCAGTCTGTTGCCCTTGGTTATTTTAAGTAGAATTACACCTGCAGTTGTGTAGTGGATGGGTAGTTAACAAGCATCTTCAAAATTGGCAGTTCACACCTGAAAAAAAGAGATAGTCCGTCCCCTAAAACCCAGTTGTATTTCTTGATTTTTTTGGGGGGGTGTTTGTGTGTGTATGGGTGAATACAGAGTGTTTACCATCTTAGGACACATACTCAGAACACATTGTCTCAAAATAACATTACACAGGGGTAATTACATTGAAGATTTATTTATACTGAGATGTTTTGGACTACCTCATTCATTAATTCAAAACTTATTAATGGCCTTTTCAGCATTTAAGACCAGCATGACTAATCAGATGCCAACAGAATGCAATTACCACAAACTCAAATGTAATTTTCAGTCTTATACTGGTGCTTTTTAATGAACCCAATATAGAGCAAATTTTCCAGTAATTGCAATGTTTCTCAATTATTCAGGATAAAATCATACTTTAAGATTTCTGTTCATGTGGAATGTTTTGGGGACAAATAAGGACTTTGCTGGTGTTGACTTTCTCACATAGAGCCCTAAAAGTGTTTTGTTTTGTTTTTGTGTGTGTGTGTGTGTGTGTGTGTGTATTTATGTGTGTGCAATAATACTGGGGAATAATAGAATGAATCAGGTCAAGTCCTGCTCTTCTTAATGAGCACAATTCTTTCAAATTTTCAACTGGGTAAAAAATGCTGGGGCTTAGACTTGAGAAGAGAAAACACATGCGCACTTAATTTGCCCTATTCAAACCCAGGCAGGAAAAATGTATGCACCCTCCACAAGTGGGACAACTGAACAAATAAAAATCTGACAAGGTGCACTAGCTAAAAGTTTTTCTCCTTTTCTATGCACCCTGGGGTTATATGCCGGCTTTTTGTTGTTGCCTTTGACGGTGTTGCTGAAGTGATGAGTTTGTGAAACTCAGACTGGGCTCTGCTTTGGAAGCTAAACTGTGAACAGAGTTTCAATACCTAAGAGCAGTAGGGGGCAAAAGAAAATTGCCTGTGCTAAATAAAATCAATAATTATAAGCAGGAGAGTTAATACTTAGGCTAGAAAAAGACAGATGGATTTGGTGACATTGGATTTAACAATGTGGTCCATATGAACAGCAGAAAGTTTTTCAGTATCCCCCACCTCTAATCTTATCCCCTATTTTGTTCTCACAACCAGCTTGAAACCTGGCACCCCCAGGACCTTCTTTGTAGGAAAAAAAGGACTGATGGACTACACTTAATTAACGCACATTAAAATAAATTGAGTAGCATTCTTGCATTACAATCCTGGGGTTTATTTACAAGCTCATTACCAGTCCTGTGGTGTTGGAAATTCTAGGGAAGTTGGTTTATACTGATCTGGGGCTAGAGAAACCAAATTTAGTTGAGAGCAGTTGACTGTTCTCTGTTCCCTTTCCCTTTCTTTTCCATTAACCTAATAGTTTATCATGCCTGACTCAGCTGTATGGGGAAGCGGGGTATAAAAGCAGGGAGGGGAGAAATGAGGAAGGTGATTGAGTCTTGAAACTGAAGCACAGGGAACAAAGTCTTAGGCTGTGAGGTCCAGGTGGGACAGGGACTGTGTCCGACTTGATTATCACGCATCTATTCCAGCATTTAGCAAATAGTAAGCACTTAAAAATACTATGATTATTACTGCCATCCCCCTTTTAGACTGTGAGCTAGTTGTTGGGCAGGGATCATCTCTATCTGTTGCCTAATTGTACATTCCAAGCACTTAGTACAGTGCTCTGCACACATTAAGCGCTCAATAAATACGACTGAATGAATGAATGAATGAAATGGTTTTCCAAGATTAAAGGGAATAAATAAAACCTTCAGGTTCTGTTGAAATCTTTCAGATCCAAAGGGAAAGTCCAAACCGAGTGCCTCAGTTTCCTCATCTGTAAAATGGGGATTCAGACTTTAAACCCCATGTGGGACAGAGACTCTGTCCAGCCCAATTTCCTTGTATTCATTCATTTCATTTAATCAATTGTATTTAACTGAGTGCTCACTGTGTGTACGACCACTGTACTAAGCACTTGAGAGAGTACATTATAAGAGTAAACCGATGCACTTCCTGCCTACAACAAGCTTGCAGTCTCTCAGTGCTTAGTAGAGAGTCTGGCACATAGTAAGTGCCAAACAGATACAACTATTATTATCAGTGGAGATCTAGGAATGTCATTTGGGTTTGAAAATGATTCAGGACTGGTTTTTTTGGTTGTTGTTATTGTTTTTTTTATCAGTGGGACAGAGGAAACTCACTCATAACTGATAGTCAATTCTGCATCATATGCACACAAAAGTTGTCCCCCGCTGCATGATTGTATTTGTTACCACTAGTCCCTGAAGCTGTTTTTCTCTCTCCTTTCTGGTGTCAGAAAGCTTCAACTATCCAACTTTTATTAGTGGAAAAAATCACAACGCACCAAGTGCCAAACATCAGACTCTGCAGAATGAAGTCATCTGCAAAAGAGTTCTTGGTGACATTAAAGTAGTTTTAGCTGAGCAAGAAACCTCATCTGTCTTTCCCAATGTCACCAAATCAGAAATGCCTTTATGAGATACTGCCTATCTGCCATGCATCAGTCTTTTCAGCCACAGTCACGGCTGAAGGGAGGATATTATCTTCATCAGCATCATCATCTTTGAAAGTGAAGGACAGATTTTATATCCATATATGGGTGGTGGTGGGGTAAAAGACATTAAGATGATGGACGTCATTATTATACATCAGGAATATGATAGATTAAGAATACAAAAATCTGAATACAAAAATAGAGAAGGGTCCTTTTCACCTTAACTTCCCAGCAATCTAGTTAGAGGTCCATTAATTGTGTCTTTTATGTCCTAGATACTGCACTGGTTGTTCTGATGGGGATTCTAGAGGTTGAGTGGGGGCAGATTTGGCTATGGTCATATTTTTATCCACTCATATGAAGTGGATTTTAATATCTGTCTCCCCAGCTAGATAGGATCAGCTATCTCCTTGTATTCTCTCAAATGTTTGGTGCAGTGTAATGCACAGTGGAAACACTCAATAAATACCACTGATTGATTGAATCTTACTATTTTCAAATTATGACTGAAATGAATCATTTCTATTCACTTTAAAAAAAAAAATTAGCTCTGGTCTATTTGCAACCATAATATCAGAAGTCGCTTTTTCTCCCCAGTGTAGAAAACACTGATCTAGCATGCCCGCCTTCTAAAATGGGTAGAGAATAGTGGAAAGGAAGAAGTAAACAAAATTATAAATGCATTTCCTTTCCAATTCCTGCAGTGTCAGGGAAATGATAAATTGATAATTTCTCATTCAAATAAAAGGGCTGGGAATGTCATATTTGGGAGAATGAAGGTGAAGAGTAGTTTTGGACAAATTCTTTCTGTGAAATTGTGTGGGGTTTTCCAACAAAATAACAGTTTCATGACACTTGAAACTCTGCAAAAACACCACCGACAAAATTGCATGCACCACACTGACTTCAAATTAAAATCCTTACCGTTAATTTCTACACCTTGGGAAGATTAAATGATCTGTCCCAAAGTCCAGAAAATTAAATATCCAAAAATTCAAGTTACACCAGTCTGAATTGAATACTATATCATATTCTTTCATTACAGAACTTGAAAAGATGCAATGAATGTGCAAATGCTATCGAATAGTCCCAAATAATTTGCTTATGTACCTATTTAGTTACCTTTGATAATAGATATACACCTGTAATACCAGAACAGATTTATTTTTTACTATAATAGCAAAATGTTTGCTGTAATTTAGCAATCTTTATTATTAATTTATTTTTGTCCATGTCAAGACCAGGTGAGATCCTCACAGTGAGAGAACAAAATAAGACAAGAATTAGCTAGGAATTTATGCAAATCCAACTGACAAGTTTTACTAGGACAGTATCGATTTTAGGATATTTGTCTATTATTCTAATACTACTTGAAATAATCTGGAAATGTTCTAGATTTTCCTGGTTATAAAGATAGATTTAATAATTTCAGGGAAGAATGGAAGTGATTTCCCATCTAGGTGAAATTTAATGGTATTAATAAGGGGTCAGCCAACATATATAACTATACAACCACATATAACTCCCTATAACTCCCTACTTATGCAAATAATACACCTGGTGCTATCTATGGAAGAGCCTATGACTATGTAAAATCTCAAACACTCACCAAACACTGATGAGAAAATCAATCAAAAACTCACACTACTTTGAAATGTTAAAAAATTCAACCGATTAGCACGGTTTTGTAATGCATACCAAGCTTTCACTAAAACCACTTAAAGCACCCTCAATGCAAAAATGTGGATTTGAGTGACCCTAAACAAAATGCTTTCATTATAGAAAACTTCCGGCCTGCAACTAACATGCATGATTATTAATTTCATATTAGTACTTCTGATTTATTAGAACAAAAATCTTTGATCTTCATTAATTAATATTTTAGATTAACATGCAAAAACATAACAGCATGGAACTTTCCTTAAATATCATCCCCAAAAGCCATAAAAATAAAATCAGAACATAAATAAGGCAAGAAATTGTTTTCAGCCTTATATATCAGTTTTATAGGGTTTCATGAGTCCACTTCTTCATTCCTCATGATAATGATCGTAAAGATGAAGATGATGATGATAATAATTTTAACTTTTGACAGTAAAGCACTTATGTGCCAACTACTGTACTAAAGATGGTGGAAAATGCAAAATAAACCGATTGGATGCAATCCCTGATCGACATGGAGCTTGCAGTCTAACAGGGAAGGAGAGCAGGTACCATCCCCATTTTTACAGATGATGAAACTGAGGCATAGAAATGTAAATGACTTGCCCAAGGACACAGAGCAGGCAAGTGGCAAAATTAGGAATAAAAGCCTATTCTCCTAAGTCTCAGACACGTGCTCTCTCTACTAGGTCATGACGCTACTCAGTATTGAAGTACCCTATGTTTTAAATTTAAAATTTCCTGTAGGAAAGTCTAATTGCTTGCTTTCAAACATTATATCAACCTATCAAAATATTTTGAAGGACAGTATTTTTATTTGGCCTCGATATGCCCAATAATTTGAGTGATGATTTTTATTTTTAATTAGGATGCCATTTTATCATCAATCATCTTTGAGAAATACTTATAAATGACAAGAGAAGGGTGACATTTCCTTGGCTAGCCCTTAGGCCAAAACCACTCCTCAAAACAGGGCAGCAAATGAGCGGAGAAGCAAGGTGGGGAATGCATATTTACTGGAAATGTACTTGGCCAAATTTGGGCTTTAGTTGAGAATGAAATAGCATTACAGATGGAGATAGTAAACCCCAGACAATGAGGCTGAATCTTTCTCCCACACAGTGAAGAATGCTGTAAATGCACATTCAGGTGGCACAAGATGTTTGCTTTTGATTGAATGATCCCATCCCCATTAGAAGCTATATAGCACATTCTTTCCCCACAAAGTATTTTGACATCATTTATCCCATTTTTTTTTCCTCTGAGCAGCCCAGTGATTTAGGGAAAGGACCAAATATTAACCTCATTTTCCAGATGAGGAAACAATCTCAGAAAAGCAAAGTGACTTGCCCAAGATTCTAAAGAAGGCCAGAGATAAACCCAGTGGTGGAAAAGCAGCGAGGTTTAGTGGATATGCCTGCTGTGTGACCTTGGGTGTGTCACTTCAGTTCTCTGTGTCTCAGTTACCTTATCTGGAAAATGGGGATTAAGACTATGAGAACTATGTGGGAAAGGGACTGTGTCCAGCCTGATTAGCTTGTATCTACCCCAGGGCTTAGAGCAGCGCTTGTACCATACATAGTGAACACTTAACAAATACCATCTATATTATTTCACTTCTCTGAACCTCACTTACCCCATCTGTAAAGTAGGGATTAAGACTGTGAGCCCCACAGAGGAATAGACTATGTCCAACCTGATTACCTCATATCTACCTTCACGCTTAAAACAGTGCCTGGCACAGAGCAAGAGTTTAACAAATATGGTTAAAACAACCCAAAACACTGGTCTTTGACTTCCAGGTTCAGGCTCTTTCCCCTAAAGCCATCTGCCTCCCTGCCTGGTAGAATTAAGTTATAAGGAGCAGCAGCACCTATACACATTTCTAGTCCTGTAGCCTTGAAAAGAAATGTGAGCGATGACAACGTAGGGAGGGAGCAAGACAGAGCCAGTTTTGTCACCCAGCACTCTGCGAGAAGAGTAGCTTCTTTTGGGCAATTTCTTTATGATTGGCCATGAGCTCCATTACCCATCGACCAGTACAAATGTGCTTAGGTTTACTTCTTTGCCAGACGCTCCACAGGCTTCCGAAGGCTGAAAGGCCTTTTCAGGCATAAAAAGATGGGGGAAAAGAAAAATCAAGAATTGAATAGAGTGAGGCCTTTTCCTCTCTGCGTTTGGCCGTAGAAGTCAGAATGCTATACAGTTGCTTTTCCGTTAGAAAGAGGAGACCTATTTGAAGCAAAGGGCAAGCCATTTCTCCTACAGTTTGGGGGCCTTTTGGTTAATGGTGTTATTTGTTAAAAACTCCATTTAGTGGAAGCATGAACTAGGAATAATACCAGTTTCGTTGCAGTTGGGCGCTTGCAAGTATCATATTAAATTACCGCAAGACGCTGGTGTGCAGATCTACGAAAAGAGAGACATTGATGGATTTGCTTAGGGAATGCCTCAGTATTCAATCACTTGGGCAGAACCTAATGGAAAAGACAAATTTGATTTTTAAACTTGATTTACAGTGCCCTGCTAAAGTCTTTGGATTTTCAAAATATAATCCAATGTATTGAATTATGAAAAATACCCTTATATTGGGACTATATTTGATAGGTGATGAATCCTTTCCAAGGGGAAATGATCACTTCACCTTTACTATCAAGGCAAATGTTCACTTTTTTTGGTTTTGTATGACTAGGATAAAATTATTATTTGAAACACTGCAGGTTAACTAACATAGTATGTGTGCATTGTGAAGAAAATGCATTTTATACGATAAAAGAATGCTATTTTGAGGTGACAGAAGACTACAAATTTGTTCATTTTCCTTACAATTTAGGATATTTTCAGTCTTCAAGCAAATTTATATTCTGACCTCATTCAGACCAGTCGCGTACTTCCCCAAAGTCTGAGCTGGAAAATTTAATCAATGGACACTGGCACCAGTAGCATCATCTTCATATAAAAAAAGCAGTCCTATTACATATGACAAGGATACGTATTGCGTGCCCTTGTTATTAATGAATAGATTTCTTTCCTCACTTTGAATAAATGTCAGTAAACAAAACCCTAAGAGATAGATCACATTACTCAAACAGGAAGAGGAGGAGTTTAGGCACGTGCTGGAAATATGCTATTCATATTTGGAGGAATAGCAGAGATGGGAGAAGTGGCAAAAGGAAGAGTAGCAGGAATAAGTGGCAGAGAAAGAGGCCAGGATGGAAGCCCTGTGGGAAGAACACGGGCAGGGCGAATGACTTCAAGCTGTCCCAGGGGACTGAGACACCACCGGTCTGGGAGAAACGTCCCCCACCATGTACTCTAGGAGGAGTATCTGTTTTATTGTTTGTTGTATTCTCCGAAGGCCCCTCTCAGGATCGCACCTGGAGAGCTTCCAGTACTCTACCGGTCTCGGCTACGGGAGGGAGAGTCAAGCAGAGACCTAACCATTCCTTTCCTAGCTTGGCCCATGGCTAGCGAGTGGAAGGTAATCTGCTACAAATCAAAACTCCCCCGTGCTGGGCAGCAGCCGCACCGGAGAGAGTCGAGGGTGGAGCCTCAAGTTTCCTGTGTGAAAGGAGGAGATGGATCCATTGCATTTTAACCGAGAAAACTCTCCGGATCCACTACCGGAACGATTGCAGATGGAGGTGGGGAATTCTGGGAGAGATGTGTCCGTGGAGTCTCTATGGGTCGTAGATGACTCGACAGGGTGAGACAAGACTCTCCCAAAAGCTTACTTCAGTGTTCTGCACACGGTAACTCTTCAATAAATACGATTTATTGATTGATGGATTGAGGAGAGGGCAGGACCAACAGCTGAAGGATTCCAAAAGGCCCAAGAGTACTTCCTTGACAAAGCTCTCACTTCCCTGTCTAAGCCCTCCTTTCGGCATCAGTTACTCACTCGGTTCTGTTCCCCTTAAGCCCTCTTCCTCAGACTCACGGCACTTATGTACCTATCCATCTGCAATTTCTTTTAATGGCCACCTCCCCCTCTAGTTATAAGCTTATTGTGGGCAGGGAACATCTGTACCTACTCTTTTGTATCGTAATAGTAGAAGTAGTAATAATAATCATGCTATTTGTTAGGCATCAACTATGTTCCAAGTGCTACACTAAGCACTGTGGTAGATAAAATATAGGCAGATTGGACGCGGTCCTTCTCTGTGCCATATGGGGGTCACAGTCTAAGGGGCAGGAAGAACAAATATCATCCCCAGTATTACAGATGAATAAACGGAGGCACAAAAGTTAAATGACTTGCCCAAGGTCACACAGCAGGCCAGTGGAAGATCTAGGATTAGAACCTCTGTCTCCTGACTCCTGGGACCAAGCTTCAGACATTGCTACTTCTCAAACGGTTATCTTTCCTGCTTTGCTTATGAATTGTTGCATTTAGCCAATTTTGAAATTCTCATTAACTTTTCCCTGCGTGCGGTTATGTCATCCCCCACCTCGAGATTATGAGAACCTTAAGGGCCAGGGATCGTGTTTTGATCTATGTCTGTGTATTTATTCATTCATTCATTCATTCAAAAGTATTTATTGAGCGCTTACTATGTGCAGAGCTCTGTACTAAGTGCTTGGAATGTACAATTCAGCAACAGATAGAGACAGTCCCTGCCCAGTGTCGGGCTCACGGTCTAATCGGGGGAGACAGACAGCAAAGTAAAATAGAACAAAACAAAAACAACACTATCACGACCTTCCATCATTTGGTTTAGTGTATCCTCACATGTTGCACGTGGATGTGATTGATCAGCTGGTGTGTTGGGGGCCCAGGGAATCAAGATATAGGACCGCTGAAACCATACGTCGGTTTGAAACGGAGAGAGAACACAGAGAAATGTAGGAAATAGGAGCAGTTGAGGCAGGGGAGCCCGGTAATAGTTACTGTTTTCAAGCTCCAATTTTCTTTCTAGTATCCCACACCGCCCTCACACAAACCTCTGTTTTAGGATGTTTGTGACTGATTGCCTAAGGAACATTTTTCCTCCCCACCCCCCAACTCTTGATAAAAATATACGCCGGGGTTATTACAGTCACATAATTTAAGCAGGGTAGGGTTTTGCCAATCCTAAGTATGAACAGAAGTTTTATTTATGATGATGTTGTATTTGATTTTGAAATTTATAAGTAATCCAAACTGATTAGTGGCTTGGTTTGTTCATGGTGTCTACAGAGAGGCATAATATTATCAAAAGCCAGATGGTGGTACATCTTGCATGTCTAGTAGACACAAAATCGTCTCCCAGTGGAAACATTTTGGAAATCTCTTTTGGTAGGCCTCCATATCACAAATTCTGATAACCTTGAATGTTTTGGGGGGTTTTGTTTGCTATTCATATCTCATAAGGGACATGTTTCTTCCAAGCTCTTTGGAATTCTTGGCAGGACATTTTACAGTAGGTATCAGACTCTTCTGTAGGTGGATATGGCTGGAAAACAGAACTTTATTTTTTGAAACATGCCATAAATTCACAACAGGGGAAGTTGAATGATGTCTAAATCATCTTTCCTGCTAAAATGTAAAGCCAAGATTTTATTCTTAGCAAAAGAACTACCGATCTTGCCTTATTTGACATTTCCACAAGCTCCTTTTTTTTCCACTTGCTTTACGCAGTGTTTCACCATTTCCATTTTCCCAATCAGGTGAATAAAATGGCTAATCACTATCTGTTTATTAATAGACTCATGGGACACTGAAGAAGAGAAAAAAAAAGAGAAACCTTATGAAAATCTTCAATTAGAATTTACGAAAGCTGGATTTGGATTACTGAGATGGCAATTTAACTTCTCACCCCCAAAGAGGAACAGAGACCTCTTGACCTTAAATGCGTGGAACAAAATTTGTGAGAAGAAACTATCTTTTATTGTCACCAAACTGCATAGCAAAAATGAAGTCAGATGCTCAGACTAAGTGTACAACTGGGCCCTGCCTGGAAATGCTAGTATTCAGTGGCAAGCAATGCTTATCCTTTACAAGGAAACAAAATTTAGCCCAGTTGTCCTGGTTGGCAGTTTGCTCAGCTCAACTTGGAGTTATACTAATACTTCTTAGCTTATTAATGTTTGTTAATTCCCAGGGCAATGCACTGCAAAGAAGCTGCCTGACTTAGTGGTTAAAGCACGGGCCTGGGAGTCGGAGGAACCTGGGTAATAATCCCATTTTTGCCACTTATCTGCTGTATGACTTTGGGCAAGTCACTTCCCCCTGCCACAGTTACCTCATCTGGAAAAATGGAGATTAAGACTGTGAGTCCTGTGTGGGACTGGGACTGTGTCCAACCCGAATACCTTGTATCTACCCCAGCATGTAGTGAGTGCTTAACAAATACCAGTATTATTATTATTATTATCAGACAGCACAAGCAACAGAAATATTCTGCCCTCTACACTCTAATGGAGGATTTTCAATTCCATGGCATCTTGCCCTCCTCTTGCTATATATTATAGAGTGCCATTCCTCATCAGTTCCAGAGAGAAGTGCTGTAAGTGGCAGAAAACTTTAACTATATCCCTCCTCCAAAATAACAGATTGCAGTATAGTACAGAAATCACTAGTTCACACCTAGAATTATCAATCCATGGTGTTTATTGAGGATTTACTGTGTCCAGAGCACTGTACTAAGTGCTTGGGGGCATACAATCCTACAGAGTTGGTAAACAAGTTTCCTGAACCAGAACAAGCTTACAGTTTAGAGGGGTAGAAGACTGACAAATGACTCAGATAACCTTTTTTCAAAGTAGGCTTAATCCCATAAATCAGACTTATTTAATATGTAGCTCCCAATCAAAACTGGACTCTATTTTCGGGAATATCTCATAGGCTTCGGGGACAAGGATCATGTCTTCTACAGAACTCTCCAGGACGTAGTACTCGATTTTGTATAGAGGTGGTGCTCAAAAAATTATATTAATTACTAGTGCAGCACCCATTTAAGACTGTAGCATATTCTAGAAGCACACCAGGAAATCCTGGCACAGGGAACTGAAAAGCTGGCTTGCGAATCATTTGAAATAGATCAACGGGGAGATAAAATGGGGCTTTGACAAGCCGGAGAACATATCACTTACAAAACATGCACTTTTCTAAGTGCTGGGGGTTGGATACAGTCCCTGTCCCACATGGGGCTCACACCCTTCCCCATTTTACAGATGAGCTACTGAGACCCAGGGAAGTGAAGTGACCTTTCCAAGGTCACACAGCATACACGTAGAGGATCTGAGATTCGATTCCCACCAGGAATCCCGCTTATAACTCAGTGAAGGCCCCAATAATCTTGGCTGAACTAGATTCCTTAACGGAATAATGTCCAAATTCGATATGCAATCAATATCATAGGTGAAAAAAATAGCAACAAAAGATGCAAAACACACGTTTATTTAAAGCAACAAATTAATCTATCAAGCAATCCTATTTATTGAGCACAGTCTGCGTGCAGAGCACTGTACTAAGTGCATGAGGGAATATAACAGAGTTGGTAGAGGCATTCCCTGCTGACCATGAGTTTATACTCTAGAGTGGCAAATACCCTGCTGGGTGGCCTGACTACCTGAAACTACTCGGCACATGCTCAAGCACATGGGCATCCTCAGCTTTTGTTTCAGGGAAGTGGATGGAAAAGGTTTTAGACTAAAATAACTCTAAATCAGCTCACTCTACCTTCTTTTTTCCCTCAGGCACAGCTTAAGGGTTAGAAATACAGTATTCAATCGTATTTATTGAGCGCTTACTTTGTGAATTGCTGCAAGGAACTGTTGTACGGTGGTGTGATCCCAAGCAGCACGGCCGAGCCCAGAACAGCACATCGGAGAACACTATAACCGCTTCTTCTCCAAACTTTCCCTGAGGAAATCTCGACATCACTCACACGGGGGTGGCAAAGTCACTGGGGAGTGTAGGCACAATCAGCCCTTTGGCGCTACGGGCTTTGTGGTTTTAGTCTGTAGTCGGTAGGAAACGTGTCTACCAGCTCTGTTGTTCTGTACTCTCCCAAATGCTTAGTACAGTGCTTTGCAGACAATAAGCACTCAATAAACACCATTGACTGATTGATTGATTTTACTTGGGCTTCTCTCCTTGCAATTCTCCTGCCAGGCTTGAATGAAAGGGTTTATGGCACATCTAAATATTTTAAAAGCACAATTCATTTGCACACAATATGGAAAGATGTCTCTGTTATCATAAATCTTTGCAAGCTCACCCATAAATGTCACTGGAAACTTCCACCGATAGCAACATATTCAAAAATTAAGAGCCTATTATATGCTGTATAGTTATTTAATCATACAAATGTGTCTAAGTGCATAAGGCATAGTCCAAGATGGTGGAAATATCACAGGATTGGGAGTCAGGAGATATGGGTTCTAATCCCAGCTCCGCCACTTGCCTGCTTTGTGACACTGGGCAAGTCAGTTATCTTTTCTGTGCTTCAGCTTCTTTTTCTGTAAAATGAGAATTCAAAACCTGTTCTCCCCCCTTAGATTATGAGCCGTACATCGGGCAGGGACTGCGTCCAAAATGATTATCTTGTTTCTACCCCAGTGTTTAATAAAGTACTTGGCATGTAGTAAGTACTTAATATCACAATTATTATTATGTGCGTAACATGCTTCTCAAAAATGTGTGCATCGTGACTGTGTCACGGCATCTGTTTTCCCTTAGACTTAAATGGAACTAGTTTACCTTCCAGAACAAGACCTGACATAACGACCGAACATACAGGTAATTATAAATTATACGATAACTCATTCCCCAACTTCTTGCTCTCCTTGTCTCTTCTTCTCCAAGGACAATGAAGTTCCTTAGGAAGATT
The DNA here is from genome assembly GCF_004115215.2 of Ornithorhynchus anatinus. Taxonomy (NCBI): domain Eukaryota; kingdom Metazoa; phylum Chordata; class Mammalia; order Monotremata; family Ornithorhynchidae; genus Ornithorhynchus; species Ornithorhynchus anatinus. Next base: position 31,927,785 of record NC_041739.1, read on the forward strand.
TTTGACACCCATGTACCCTAAACGTGGCTCCCTTCACTTGTATTCCCACCCTCCAATTTTTATTTTCTCTGTTTTCTTTCCGGTAAACCAGGGAAGGCCTCTTGGAGGAGATGTGACTACTGTGAACCTGCATCTAACCGACATTACTCCTCCTATTCTATGCAAAGTACTATACAACAGAGTTGGTAGACATATTTCTTGCCCACATACACTCAACATTATGTTAGAGCCTATTAAATAAACAAAGGTGACTGCTTTCTGCGGTCACATTTGGAGGAATTGGGCTACTTATTTAGTGCAATCTTGAAAATTCCCTTCAACTAAACAGTAATTTTCTGTATGTTTTCCGCTCGCTGCAATCTACAATTACTTTATTACTCCTCCTCTGTCAACTGCAACATTGACTTTGGATAAGTACTTTCATGCCCTAGTTCTATCAGAATCTTTTAAATAAGCATAAACTCAGTGAAAATAATCAGTGTTGGTTTAGAGCTGTTAAATGTATTTAACTGGAAGGGTCATCATTACTGTGCTGTCTAACTGGGACGCAAAGTGACTTCACCCAGTGTTTGACCTTAATTATTCTGCACTTTCCAACGAAATATTGATTTATTATTTACAACTAATTGGGTACTCATTGACTGTGCCTGGGTGGTAGTTTTCATAGCTCTATAGTCCAAAGGAGCCAAGAAGATAGGCTAAAGTATTTCTTGTCATTCAAACCCTGTGGAAGAATATGAAATGTAAACTGTAACAGTTGAATTTTCGGGAATAAACGCTTACGCTATCTCCTGGATAATAGTATGTTAATGAATAGAGAATTCCCAAGGAGAGGGAGCTTCAACATTTTCCCCTTTCAATTTTTCCTTGGAGTGAATTAAAATGCTTTTCTAATACATGGCCTCAACTCGCCTTGTCAGAAACATTATCATTAACCACTCAGCTTCTGTGACAGTATTTTGCATAAAATATCAAATACCACTATGAGAATGAATGAGAATACTATTACTCTTCATCATAGCCAGACTTAAAAAAATTTCCAGCAATTAAGGTGGGCAAAATTAGGAGTCTATTGTCATTTCCTTTCAGGGTGACTTCATGATCAGGAACAGACCATTTGGAAAGGGTGGCATGATTAAGTTTTTTTTTTAAAAAAAAAATCAAATCTGTACAAGGATGGTGGGGATTTGTTTTTCTATATTGCTTCTTCATTGGCTAGGACTAGAATCTTCACACTCCTTCCTAGGCTGTGTGCCCAATATGGGACAGGGACTGTGTTTGACCTGATTACCTTTTATTTTTCCCAGCACTTAAAACAGTGCTTGACACACAGTAAGCACTTTAAAGATTTACTAAATATAATAATTACTTTAGTTATTTTATGAGACTGAAAATCATTTTAATAATTGAACACGCATATGCCAGTGTGTCCAAAAGGTCTCATGTTAGATATTTCAATTCTAAATTGAGTAACAAGAAAAGAGATCATCATATTCTATAACTCAAGCACCCTAAGACGATCTGAAAGCAGAATGATATTTTTTCTATCATTTAATCAGGAGCATTAACATTCTACCTAGCCCACGTACACTGGAAATATAATCTGTCAAAGAAGTTTAAACCTGCTGCCAAATCATAATGATAAAACTGCTCTGAGGAATACTGTCAAAATAACTAAATCTGGAACTTCTTTTTAAAATGGTATTTGTTAAGCACTTACTACGTGTGCCAGGCACTGTACTAAGATCTAGTAGTGTAGATACGAGCTAATGAGGTTGGACACAGTCCTTGCCCCACAAAAGGCTCCCGGTCTTAATCTCCACTTTACGGATGAGGTAAATGAGGCACTGAGAAGTTAAATGCTTGCCCAAGGTCACAGAGCAGATACGTGGCAGAGCTGGGATTAGAACCCAAGTCCTTCTGACTCCCAGGCCTGTGCTCTAACCACTAGGCCATGCTGCTACAGTTTTAGAAAGGAAACAATCTTACTGATGATTTAGTTCTTCCCTTACACTTTTTTATCTTTTTGGAAAATTTAACTCCTGTCAGTCAATCTTCACATCTTTGGGGAAGAATCAATTTTCACCTCAATTCAACAGTCGTTTTCTTCCTTACGAAATATAGTGGGCACTTCTACTTCAAATTAGTGGCATTATTGATAGCAACTATTCCATTTTTTCTTTAGCCCTGTAGTGGCTCAAGACAAAGTTGAGCTAAGATGAAGCAGCATTATGGAAATGACTAAATTATTTTCTCAGAATAAGAGTTTCAGAGATAATGAGCTAACTGGAACACGGAACATCTTTTCTCGTTATTTAAGGACTTCCGTTTAGTACACATTTTCCCAGCTGTCGAGGGATGAAGGGAGGGAAACCCTGAAATATATGCAAGGAGAAGAGAGCTGTACATATTGCTCCACACTAGGGCCGTGTTGGCGTAAGACAGAACGAACGTCATCTTCGAACAAAAAGTTCAGAATCCATATGGTTCATCGCAGGCTAACAGTGGCATTTGCTACAATCTCTAATTGTTGCCATCTGGCACAAAGATAACAGATTCCTTACTCAGTTGTACAGACAGGGTGTTTGCTTCTGTTGCCTGGGAGATTAGATCACCAAGGTGTGGTTTCCTAAATGCCCCTGGTGACTTCTGATTGGCACCAGTTGCCAATTCTTTGGATAATTCTTTGGATCCGATAAACTATTTGTATTTGTGAGTAACTTGCACTTCCGATTTGGTCTTCACCGCTGGGCAGCACAGGTGAGGAAGAGGAACAAGTGAGAGAGCAGGAGGAGAAGGTTTTAGAATGCAGTTATTCTTCTTTTCGAAGACTAGGATTCCAAGAGTCTGATTTGAAAACGCCATCAGGGAACGCAGAAGGAAATTAAAGGGACAAATCTGAGATGTTAGACTGGGAGGCCTGTCAGTGGGCAGGGATCGTCTCTATCTGTTGCCGAAATGTACATTCCAAGCGCTTAGCACAGTGCTCTGTACATAGTAAGCGCTCAATAAATACTACTGAATGAATGTCAGGAATTCCAGATGTATCCTACAGATAGCACCACCTTGGGTCTCTTAAAGCTGCGGATATGGACTCGATCATTTCAATAATACAAATATGGATGCCAGGAAGGTTTGTTAAAAGGATTATATAAAAATGAACATTCCTCAAATGTTTTGCTTGAAAAGCAGAATAATACTTAATTTTAAATATTATTTGAAGTCTCTGGCAAAATTAAAAGTTTCTAAATTCTACAGGCATACTGATTGTCTTTATAGCTGGGATACATTTTAATTCAACTGTAAAAACTGAAATGAAAGTTATCCATTGCCATTAAGCATACGAAATAAATTACTTCAAACATACAAGATCAGTTTACTTGCTGAGGGAATACATGTTATATAGGCTTGATTTGTTGATTTACATGTCTCTATTATTGTTCTAACAGATTATTCATTTTTCAGCAATAATAACAATTAATCCAAAGAATGACAGCCTTGTCTGTCATTAAATAATTTTAATTATCACATGCCTGAGAACAGAAAAACAAACTTGATAAGATACTTCTTTCCCGAAATAGCCACAGAGCAGACACCTCTAAGGAAGTGAAGGAAAAAACCTCACAATTTGGAAGTCAGAAGGCTAAATGAATGATTTAGTCAAAGAAATCCTGGTTTCATGTCTACAAATTATAAAATGCTTTCCCCTAGCTGTCCAAAAATGATACAAATGGTTTTGACAACCTGAACAGCCTATAAAATGGACTAATGTTAAATAATAGTGAAGCACTAATTTGTTAGATTAACTTTATTCACTACACAGAAGATAGTGACATGCTTCCAAACACTTAGCTAACAGCAACACAAAAACAATGTTTGCTTAGCATCCTACCTACTGGTTTTCTAAGTCAAGATTGGAGAAGAAGAATGATCTGATTTCCATCTTTTAGTTCCTTTTACATGCAGATGTGTTTCCACAGCCATATACCACTCTAATTACCGTTTTAGCTTTTGAGTTGTTGACTCAGTAAACAGAGATTAAGAGAACAATGCTTTCAGAAACATCAGCCGGTGAGGGCAGGAATCTATGGTACTCTATGGGTAACATAAACAACACTGATTGATTAATTGACTTTTTGTTGACCTAAAAGGCTCCTTGGCATTGAATTGTGCTTGAAGTTTCTTGAAAATATCAAAATATTTTCCTACACTATGCACTTGAATCTCCTTTTTAAAGGAGTGCTAATAGCATACTCTTCCGAGTGGACCAAGAACTCCTTTGTCTTTAGATATCACTTTCCCAGCCAGATTCATGCTTAATTATGGTATTTGTTAAGCGCTTAACTATGTGCCAGGGACTGTACTAAGCGCTGGGGTGGATACAAGCAGATCGGGTTGGACACAGTCCCTGTCCCACGTGAGGCTCACAGTCTCAATCCCCATTTTACAGATGAGGGAACTGAGGCCCAGAGAAGTGAAGTGACCTGCCCAAAGTCACACAGCTGACAAGTGGCAGAGTCGGCATTAGAACCCATGACCTCTGACTCCCAAGCCCAGGCTCTTTCCACTGAGCCACGCTGCTTCTTCCACAGCACCCACCCAAACCCCATAAAGGGTCATCATTCAGTACCCCCAATTTATTGTCGTTTCACAAGAATAAGATCTAAGCAGGTTTCCATCATGTGATTACCCTCGCAGTGCACATAATCAAAATCCCTGCATCCCACTAGAGTCAAGAAAGGGTAGACATCGCCTTGGCCTTTCCTGCAGAAAAGGGAGAGCTACTCAGTCGGGGAATAAATGTCCAGAATAGAAATCCCAGAAATGAGAGTTTGCAGGAGAGGAATTGCTGCAGCATCATCTTTTAACATCCAGCACTAAACCCTCCCAGACCTAAACTAAAACAGCCAGTTTTCCTAGACCCTGCATGAAATAGCCAGCTTTGGCAAAATGCAGCTAAGTCATAATGGAATTAAAGCGTAAAAACGATAAATAACTAAGAAATAAACCCCAAACTAATCCCCAAAGATGCAAAAGTGAAGGCCTTCCTGGAAGAAAGGTTGGTTCTAAGCTTAAAGTGTTTTTCCTCAAATGGCAATACAAGCTTTGGCTTCAATTAATTTTAAATAAGATAATTATGCATGTTTTGTTTCATTTATCAGCACGCATTGATGCTTCAGGTGCGCCCAGTACTGAACTAAGCACTTGCGAGAGTACAAAACAATCGAGTCGGTAGACAAGTTTCCCGCTCACAGGAAATTTACAGTATAGAGGAGAAAATTGGCATTACAGTAAATTAGGGATATATTTATAAGTGCTGTGAGGTTGAGGGGTGGGTGAACATCCAGTGCTTAATGGATACAAATCCAATTGCAAGCACAATGCAGCAGGGAGAAGGATTTGGGAAAATGAAAATTTATTCTGGGAAGTTCCCTTGGAGAAATGTGATTTTAATCAGCAGTCTCTTACCAAGAAAACCATAAAGTCAGTTAATAGTGGCAGAGAAACATCTTAAGTGGAGCCTGGGCCTAGAATTGGGTGCTTCTGCTTCAGGCCGCTATCATTATCAACTTATATTCAACTTGCAATCAGTTTGACAGACATCCATCTTCAATGTGAGTTTGTAAATGCATTCGGAAGATTTTTCACGTAACCTGGGAACGGGGCTGGACCTCAAGTCTCAGGTCCAAGAATCTGTGGGAAGGAATTGGTCGCACGGCTGCAGATGTGGCAGCTTGATCTCTCTATTCCTTGTCCGTCATGATACTATTGGGAAAGCTCTCCTTCGCCTTGCCCCCTCCTACCTCACCTCCCTTCTCTCCTTCTACAGCCACCCCGTACACTCCGCTCCTCTGGTGCTAACCTTCTCACTGAGCCTCATTTGCCCGTCCCTAAACAATCCCACTTCCCTGCCTTCAAAGCCTATTGAAGTCTCCCCTCCTCCAGGAGGCCTTCCCAGACTAAGACCCCCTTTACCTCTGCTCCCCATCGTCCCAACTCTCTCCCTTTCCTCTACCCCCCTCATCGCCCCACAGCACTTGTGTGTATATGTCCATACTTATAATTCTATTTATATTAATGATGTGTATATGTCTATAATTCTATTTCTTCATATTGATGCACACTACTGATGCCTGTTTACTTGTTTCTATGTCTGTCTTCCCCCTTCTAGACCGTGAGCCTGCTGTGGGCAGGCCCTGTCTCTGTTGCTGCATTGCACTTTCCAAGAGTTTAGGACAGTTCTCTGCATACAGTAAGCGCATAATAAATACGATCGAGTGAATGAATTAAATAACGTGCAATGAATGAATGGGTAGGCAGAGTGCCACACTCTGAGACGTGCACTTGAAAGGTTTTTGGTCTGGTTTCAGGTGCAAACCCACTTTTGGCCCAGATGACCATACCATAGTGGAAATGCCCCAAACTGTGGTTACTTTGGTAATTTATCATTTTCTATGGTGTTTGTAAGGCACTTATTATATGCCCAGCATGGTACTAAGGTAATTGGGGTAGGTACAAGATAATTGGGTTGGAGGCTGTCCCTGTCCCACTTAGAGCTCCCAGTCTTAATGCCCATTTTACAGATGAGGCAGTAGAAGTACAGAGGAGGCAAGTGACTTGCCCGTGGTCACACAGCAGTGGTGGAACCAGGATTGGAACCCAGGTCCCCTCACTGCCAGTCCCATGCTCTTTCCACTAGGCTATGTTGCTTCTCTAACTGCTAATCCTTTGCGGCGGGTGTTAACCAGATATTTTTCAGGATTCCTGCTCGGTCTGTCGACATCACAGGACAGAAACATTTAGCTCTGATGGGATAGTTCCAACGAGCAGGATCAGTTCTAGAACTCACACCTCCTTACTCTTCTATCCTCTGGATCAACAACTATTCCCACAAAGGATACTCTAGATTATCCATTCCAGTGTGTATTTCTTTCATTCATTCATTCATTCATTCATTCATTCATTCATTCATTCATATTTATTGTTTTACTGTGTGCAAAGTGCGGTACTAAGCCTTTTGGAGAGTACAGTAATTCAATTCAATAGTATTTATTGAGCACTTACTATGTGCAGAGCACTGTACTACGCGCTTGGAATGAACAAATCGGTAACAGATAGAGACAGTTCCTGCGCTATGACGGGCTTACAGTCTGATCGGGGGAGACAGACAGGAACAATAGCAATAAACAGACTCAAGGGGAGGAACATCTCATTAAGACAGTAGCAAATAAATAGAATCAGTACAACAATAAACAGTCACAATGCCTGCCCACAACGAGTTTGCAGTCGAGAGGGAATTTAGTCATAACCATGAGATAAAGAGTATATGGAATATGCATTTCAATGCTAAATAGGCAATCAGGTCCAAAATTGATCAGTGATTTAAAAGTCTTCCATGGCAACATATGAGCAACCCTGAAGAAACACTGAGTGGAAAGATGTTTGAGAAGACGGTTTCAACTTTCTTCTTTCTTCTCTGAGCCAGTGGCATTTGCCAAGGATACTCTCACCGACCTTTCTAGGACTACAGAGAAAATCGTGGATGAAAATGACTTCCAGAAGGCAATGAATAGTGGACAAATCTGAGACTGAAATTATGGGGATTTTTGGTTTATCCTTAATTCCACGTTTTAGGATCCGGGTTTTGACAGTGGGAGTTGTTCCATTTGCATGTGTGATTTATTCATACCAATCTCTGAGCTTTTGAAGTATCTATTTTTTTCAACTATGGTGTGGAAGGGCACTGATTAGATATAGAGTATTCAACCGTAGTCATTATTTGAGCATTCTGATGCTAATTTAATTCAACATAATTCAAATTGCATCAAATCAGTGTCAAACTGTTAAATATCATTCGGAGCAGTTGTTTGACAAGTTTGACAATGCTTACTCATCAGTGATTTACTAGGACTACCTGTTTTAGATCCACCAAAATGAAAATCAGTATTCCGTTCCGTTACTGTCGACAACCATTTTCACAGAAAATAAAGCTGCTCCGTAGTAGCCATGTTGGTTTCTATTACTTACTGAAAATCCTCTCCCTGCACTGTCAAATGCCCAAATGAATTTAACAGAAACTGTAAAACCTGAGGACCCTTAATTAGGAAAATTTTAAAAATGTAAAAGTCAACTGTTGACCTACCTGTTTCTATCCACCCTTTCATTTCAGCTGAAAAGATCAACTCTTGTGGGTTTTCTATGCTGTATTTCTATGCTTCCAATTTAGAAACTGCAAGGTACATGTTCCAAATGTACATGTTATTGAAGACGGATACTCAAATTCTGATTTGGGGTAATTTTTTATCTCCAATTTGCATATATATTGAAAATGAAGTAATTTAATGAACATTACACGTTTCCAAAATTATATATTGGATTATAAGTATTAAATAAGCTCCACACGCCTTCTTGTAAGAACCCTGAATGCAAAGACCTATACACAGAACCCCTACTCTGGCTGTAGAAGTCCTCAGGTCTCTTCTTCATGCTCTTCAATCTGTCAGTCATTCATATTTATTGAGTGCTTAGTGTGTGCAGAGCGATGTACACTTGGGAGAGTAAAACAACAGTAAACAGACACATTCCTTGCCTACAACTATATTACAGTCTAGAGGGGGAGACAGACATTCATATAAATAAATTACTGATAGGTACATCAGTGCTGTGGGGCTGGGATAGAGAAGCAGCATGGCTCAGTGGAGAGAGCCCGGGCTTGGGAGTCAGAGGTCATGGGTTCAAATCCAGGCTCCGCCACTATCAGCTGGGTGACTGTGGGCAAGTCACTTACCTTCTCGGTGCCTCAGTTCCCTCATCTGTAAAATGGGGATTAAGACTGTGAGCCTCACGTGGGACAGCCTGATTACCCTGTATCTCCCCCAGCGCTCAGAACAGTGCTCTGCACATAGTAAGCGCTTAACAAATACCAACATTATTATTATTATGAATGAAGGGAGCCAGTCAGGGTGACACGGAAGGGAGAAGGAGAAGACGAAAGGAGGGCTTAGTCAGGGAAGGCTTCTTGGAGGAGTTATACCTACAATAATGCTTTGAAGGGGGAAGGAATAATTGTGTGTCAGATTTGAGGAGGGAGGGCATTCCAGGCCAGACACAGGATGTGGGCCAGAGGTCTGCAGCGAGATAGACAACATGGAGATACACTGAGGAGGTTGGCATGAGAGGAATGAAGTGGGCGGGTGGGTTGTAGTAGGGGAGTTGCAAGGTGAGGTAGAAGGGGGCAAGGTGATTGAGCCATTTAAAGTCAATGGTGAGGAGGGTTTGTTTGATAGGGAGGTAGATGGGCAACCACTGGAGTTTCTTGAAGAGTGGGGGATCACGGCCTGAACATTTGATCCGGGCAGCAGAGTGAAGCTGGGACTGAAATGGGGAGAGACAGGAGTCAGAGAGGTCAGCCAGGAGGCTGTCACAGTAATCGGGTCTTAGTCTGGGAAGGTCATACGGATAGCTTTGAGCTCTATCCAAGCTCATCCCAACCCTCCCAGACACTCAACTTGCCCCCCTCCAAATCCACTTCAATTTCCCCTCCAGAACATGCAAAGTTTAGTGCCTCATCCCTCTCCCGACCTTGCTTCTTCCACTACCAACACTGTGGCTCACTCTACTAACTGAAAAATGGCCATAGTTGGATTAGAGTGACATGTGGGGACCAAAGACTGTTCTGGTCGAGAGGGGCAGGCCAAGAGAAATGCCTTGGACCTTCTCTTTCAAGCTCCTCTTTCCTCTTCTGCATAAAACTCGAGAGATGTACTTTTTCTAGGAATACCTTTCAATAATAACCTTTTCCCCATAATTTTTCACACACTGAGGAAGCATATTAAATTTGACTCCATATCAGACAGCAATTTAATTAATCATGATGAATAGCTTAAGGCATGTGAATATTTGCTACATGAATGAACACAAAAAAATACAATTTTCTTGTTTTCCTTTTGGCTTGTTGCGTTATTATGTCCATTTTATGGCAAAGGTCCTTGAGAATAGATGCACATTCTGAGACTGAAATTAATTTTGACTGTAAATTTAGCCCTCAAACTCTGAGTCTTTGTTCAACCTGATTATCCTTCAATATACTCCAATACTTGGTGCAGTATTTTGCACATAATAAGTCCTAAATACCATAACCAATTAACATTATATAGGGGTGTGGAGAGGGAATGTGTCTAACCAACTCAGTTATATTTTAGTCTCCCAAGCACTTAGTACAGTGCTCTGCAGTATAGAAAGTTCTCAATAAATATGATTGATATCTATTTTACATCAAACCTCATTCATTCATCCATTCATTCATTCAATAGTATTTATTGAGCGCTTACTACGTGCAGAGCACTGTACTAAGCGCTTGGAATGTACAAATCGTCAACAGATAGAGACGGTCCCTGCCCTTTGACGGGCTTACAGTCTAATCGACTGTACAAACCTCCACTTTTACGTGTCATCATTTACAATTTTGTTTAACATTTATAGTTCACTTCATTGTTTAGAGCTTATAGTTACCCTCCTGCTTATATCTACATGAAAAGGAATCTCCTGACCACTGGCTTATCTGTCTCCCCCTCTAAACTGTAAGCTCCTTGTGGGCAGAGAATGTGTCTACCAACTCTATTGCATTGTACTTTCCCGAGCATTTTAATGCAGCGACACTTTTCAAAGAGAAAGTGCTCAATAAACACCACTGATTGATTATTTGTTCCACAGTATCAGTGCAAAGAGGAGTTTAGTAGTAGGGCAGTGGATAATTAGTAACTCGATTCTTCTTAGAAGAGTAAATTTTCCTACATGTGAGCTCTTCCCACATGTTGGTTATCATGTCAAAGTGGGGAATTGAGGTGAGGCAACAGTTTCTGGTTTTTCACCGTTTCAACACTCAAAAAACCCTTTCATCTATGAAATTTTAAAAAAATGAACAACTATTTTAAAAAGATTAAGACAAACTGTTTTGTATTCTAGTTCTCAACTGAAATATGAGGCCCAATTTACTTGGAAGGTATGTTTTCCATCAATTAAAAATAGGCAAAATTATGTTATTTTTCATGGTATTTGTTAAGCTCTTACCATATGTCAGGCACTGGTCTAAGCACTGGGATAGGTACAAGCTAATCAGGTTGAACATAGTCCCTGCCCCACCCAGAGCTCACAGTTTTAATCCCCATTTTACAGATGTGGTGAATGAGGCACAGAGCAGTGACTTGCCCTAGGTCACACAAGCAGACAAGTGATGGAACTGGGACTTGAACTCAGATCCTCTGACTCCCAGGCCCATGCTCTTTCCAATAGGCCACGCTGCTTCTCAGTGTCAATGTCAGTGATTTTGCTAAGTAGTCTTATTGTCTCTGAGTGTAGCAAATTGAATGAAATCACTCCAGAGTGTAGAGTTAACCTGCTCTGGCTTCATGTGACTACTCGAGCTGCAATTGCACTTAAGACCATCCTACTCTCCCGAGGCCTAGCAGTTGAGCTGAGTTGAGAGAGACGAAGAGCTAGAAAGAGAGAGTTTTCGATCTGTGAGACTAGGGCCACCTCGGTAGAGTGTCTAGAAAGAGCCAGCAGAAGGAGTCCCTTCAACAACCGGGTATTCAGGAAAGATAAAGGAGATGGGAATCTGATCGGAATCCAAATGGAAACTCTGCTTGAGTATTTCAAAGTGTCCTAAAGCGTTGATTAAACCTGTCTGCTAAGAAATAATGTTTTAGTCGGTGATGACGGTGAAAGAATACAAGGGGCGAGTCAATGAAAACTACTTACCAGAACAAGACAGGCAGGCTCTTGTTATCTTAATTAACCATTCCCTCAAAGATTTAAACAAAACCAACTGACCTTATGATGCAATACAGTACAATACATGGTACAAAGAATACAACTCTGTCATACTTGCTTTCCCAAGTGCTTACTTAGTACAGTGTCCTGCACATAGTAGCGCTCGATAAATACTACTGATATGACCCAAGCCAAACCTCAGATCATAATAGCTTATTGTCAGCAGCCGATCAGAGAGAAAGAAGAGAGAGTATGTAATTCAAAACTCTCCAACAAAATTATGAGTTCATAGTTCCACGCAGGGCGCCTGCCCTGGGCAATGAAATAGGCCCATTTTGCTTCTTGGGAAATGTAGTTTTTCTCCTTTCTATCCCTAAATCCCCCTTCACCAGGACCTCTGACTGATCGTTTTAAAATCACACAGTTCTTACCAAAGATGTATTGCTACAGAGCATTACCCAACAGTCTGAGGGGGAGGGAGCGAGAGGGAGGAAAAGTTGGCGAGAGAGAAAGTCGGGGGAGGGGGAGGAAGAGAGAGAGCAAAAGAGACAGAGAAAACACAAACCTGGCTCAGGACAGGTTTTCATGTCAAATGAAAAGGTGAGACATTGGTCCTCTCATAAGCCTACTCCATTTTCCCTGGATTTATTTTCATTGGAGGATTAATTTCATTTTGAATTTGATGTGCATATGAAAAATAAACAACATTACCTAGGAGTGCCAATTTGGGCTAATTGAATACCCTCCACTAACCTCCACTTTTCCCTGCCCTCCCTGCCTGGCTGTAAAAAGGAATTTATCCATTTAAAAAGGAAAGACTACTTGTGGAACTCCTTTTCTGATGGTATGAAATGGTCCAGATTGGAACTATTTTTGAGAAAGTTGAATAGGACAGAAAATAAACTTATTTTTCGAGGCTCAGACTTGAGCAGAGTTACAGACAGCATAACTCTGGCTGTGTATGGCCTGAGGCCTCTGGAATCAGGACTGGTGAAGGCCAAATTGTCATACGGGTGTCTGATGAGTGAAAGCCCTCCATAGAATTTCAATGTCTACTGGGAGAGGGGGTGCAGAGAATGGCAAAAATGGCAGATAAGGGAAGAAACGCAGTACTGAACACCCATCCTGGCCAGGACTCTGGTCAAAAAAAAAGCTGGGAATTTGTGAATGGGCACAGCAATGGAAAAAATGTCCACACTCCAAATTTTTATTGAAGCCTCTTACTGCATAATGATATCAACATCAAGGGATATTGTATGGAAATGATGAAATAGGCATAATCTGCATTAGATTATCAATGATCAGGTATATCTGGTTCTTGTCCAGACACAGAGTTGCTTTGACCTAGGGGTTCCCTCGCCTTTCTTATTGGAAATCAGTGCTGCAAGGTTTGTTTTGTTTTTTTTTTAACCAAAAGATGAACTTGTCTGGCTCACTGAATAAAGACTTCTGAGGCTAAAGCCTTCAGAATCAAAAGGCAGACTCAATGCATTTGACCTATGACTGACCTGTTGTAGAATTGTTTACAGAATTATTCTGGATACCTGTAAGATCTGTCATATATATCTTCACCGAACGGTTGGGATTACCAACACAGAAAATCGCTCAGCTGAAAATGAAATTTGGAGTTCAGCTAACATGGTTCCATTATTGATGTGCATGCTCTCCCCTGTAAATACCGCTGTACAAGAAGTGGTACAGTATTAGATAGGCCTTTTAAAGGCCACCGGACTGCGTTTTTAGCCAAAAAAAATGTGGAATTTGTAATAATGTTTCAATTAAACCTTTCATTTGAGTTTCAACGTCAAATGTTTTTCAGCTGGTTGGGCTCAATTGTAGGAGGTGGATGCGGGAAAAGTGGGAAAGGGATGAGATACTCCTGCCCCCTTAAATTCTGCATGCTAGCCTAAGTTTGCTGAAAATATCCTTTTTTTTTTTTCAGTCTAGACTGCTCTCCTTGCCTTTTTAGAGATTTTGGAAGGTGATATTACAAGGATACTGAACAATCATGCAAAATAAAGCTCTCCTGTTCATCAGAATTCCATTTCTTAGCATTTGGTTTCTAATGTGTAGAAGAAATTTAGAGTTTCACATTTCATAATAACAACAACAATAATAATAATTGTGGCGCTTGTTAAGTGCTTGCTATGTACCAGACACTGTTGTAAGCACTAGGGTAAATACAAGATAATCAGGTCGGACATCCCCATTTTACAGATAAGGGAACTGAGGCACAGAGAAGCTAGGTGACTTGCCCGAGGTCACACAGTAGACAAGTGGCAGAGCTGGGTGTCCTTCTGACCAGACTCGTGCTCTATCCACTAGGTCGTGAAGCTCATGTTGAAGTAGAACATGAATTTGTACATTATTGTTTTTTAAACCTTTAAATTAACGTCTCTTTTTTGATTTTTTCAAGGAGGGCAGAGGAAGGAGTACAGAGATCCTTCGTTATAATGCCCTCCTTTCAAATGTTCTTTCTCCATAGCACTGTTGGATTTCAATGCAGCGATTTCTTAGAGTGGGCTCGTTCAGGGCAAGAAACGAGTCTGTTATATTGTACTCTCCCAAGCAGTTAGTACAGTGCTGAGCACATAGTAAGCACTCAAAAAATAGGACTGATTTTGATTATCCTGCAAAGTTTGCTTGGCTCAAGCATTTCCCTTACCCTCCCGCTAAAGTTTTCTGACTGACAGAGTAATTATAGCCCATTTTAACATAGTATAGATAATGGCAGATCTAGTTAACACAAGGCACTATTTTTGCCGAAAGTCAGGCATTGCTTTTACATAAATGCACAAAAAATTTCAAAATCTTCCATTATAGGCACATATTATATTGTTAAGAGATCATGTAATGATTGCTTTTATTACTACATTTATACATTTATGTGATTTGGGTCAATTATTTTCATCTTGGAACTGCATTAATGTGTCTCACATTTTTCCTATAGAAAACTACGCTTCATTTAAGCAGTCTTTCCTTAGCGCTCTGTTTCACTGAACCAATTAAGAGTGCTAGAATTGAACACTGGATTGCTACTGGGTTTAACAAGATTACCTCACATTAACTACTCAGTTTGTCTTTGCGTGAACAATAATTATGGCTATTTGAATCTTCCGGCATGGGTCCAAGGAAAAGATAAAAGAAAAAGGCCAACAGGAGAATGAAACACTTCTAAAGCCCCTCTTAACTCTGTAACTGATGCCTTCTCAAATATGAGTTTGTTTTTAAAATCACGTCTCTCAGAATTTAAAGCTACATTCCAAAATCCTTTAACTCAGTTTTCTTTATATTTAAATCTTCCTCATCCCATTTCTGAAAAAAGGTCTTTAGGAATGACTGTAATAATTGTAACCCAATTTACCTATTTTTACCCAGGGCTTATAGTTCAGTATGTAATCACTTTGCCAACCTTGGCTCAACTGACACTGTCCTCTCTTTTTCCTCCTCTTCTCTGGTGTCTCCTTCTCAGTCTTTTTCTCAGCTCTTACTCTATCTCCCAACCAGCAATGAGAACAGGTGACCATAAGCTAATTAATATCGATAATTAATTCATATTAATAATATTAATTGAGAGAAGCAGCATAGCTCAGCGGAAAGAGCATGGGCTTGGGAGTCAGAGGTCATGGGTTTGAATCCCAGCTCTGCCACTCGTCAGCCGTGGGACTGTGGGCCAGTGCCTTAAGTTCTCTGTGCCTCTGTTCCCTCATCTGTAAAATGGGGATGAAGACTGTGAGCCCCACGTGGGACGACCTGATTACGCTGTATCTCCCCCAGCGCTTAGAACAGTGCTCGGCACATAGTAAGTACTTACCAAATACCAACATTATCATTATTAATACATTTCCAGTTAATACACCTCCAGTTAAACATTCCCGACAAGAAGGTTTACCGTTTATTGCGGAGAGCGCTGCACTGTACTAGCAGATGGCTGGCCAGAACGAGGAGGAACCTTGCTTGCTTCCCATCGTGACTTTTCTGAAAGTGGGCCCCGGATTCCCTCACACCCTTATCTGAAACCCAACTGGTGAGGGGGCTGCCGCCCATCCCCCGTGACACTGGGCTCCCGTCCACTTCCGCTTTAGCCTGCGGGAGGACTTGACCACTGACATTCGTGTAAGCCATCCACTGGTCCTGTTACCCTCCATCTCAGGAGCCCAATAATAATAATGATAATGTTGGTATTTGTTAAGTGCTTCCTACGTGCAGAGCACTGTTCTAAGCGCTGGGGTAGATACAGGGGAATCGGGTCGCCCCACGTGGGGCTCGCAGTCTTCATCCCCATTTTACAGATGAGGTAACTGAGGCAGAGAAGTGAAGTGCCCACGGTCACACAGCTGACGAGTGGCTGAGCTGGGATTCGAACCCATGACCTCCGACTCCCAGGCCCGGGCTCTTTCCACTCAGCCACGATCCTCAGAGACCGCCCGATCACTACAGGAGGTACTCTGGCCTAGCCCCGTGTCACTGGGATTTCCATCAGCCCCTGCTCCAGCCTCCAGAGGACTGAAAGTGGGAGGCCTTCTCAACGCCGGAAGCAGCTGTGACTTTGAGCATTAGTTTCAGCTCTGAGGGGCCTGAAATCGGGCTGCTCCTTTCGTGATTGCTGCCAACTTTGTTGTCTTTTGTGTTTTTCTCTGTCTTTCATCAGTGATATTCATTCGATGCTTACTGTGAGCGGAGCACCGTGGACTGGGAGAGTCCAATACAACGGAGTTGGTAGACACGCTCACAGCCTTGAGGGGCTGTTAGCATCTAAACATTTATCTAAACATTCATAGAAATAAATAAGCTATGGACACATGTGTGTATATATATATATATATATATATATATGAGAAACAGCGTGGCTCAATGGAAAGAGCCCGGGCTTGGGAGTCAGAGGTCATGGGTTCGAATCCCAGCTCGGCCACTTGTCGGCCGCGTGACTGTGGGCAAGTCACTTAATTTCTCTGGGCCTCACTGCCCTCATCTATAAAATGGGGATTAACCGTGAGCCTCACGTGGGGCAACCCGATTACCCTGTATCTACCCTAGCGCTTAGAACAGTGCTCTGCACATAGTAAGCGCTTAACAAATACCAACATTATTATTATTATTATATATACACACACACACACACACATATAAACACACACATATATATATATATATATATATATATATATATATATATATATATATATCCATAAATGCTGTGGGGCTTCCCTTATGTGAATGTTGCCAATGACACCACCCTTCCTCATACTTAGATTGTGAGTCCTTTGGGGGCCAGGGACAAAGTCCATACCACATCCAAATATATTTTATATACATATATATAATTGTATGGTACTGTATAATTGCATACATACTGTAATTGTATATATACATATTTGGATGAGGTATGGACATAGTATATTTTTTTTTACATATATACATATATACAATACATATCTATATCACTATAGATAGAGGAAGCAGCGTGGCTCAGTGGAAAGAGCCTGGGCTTCGGAGTCAGAGGTCATGGGTTCGACTCCCAGTTCTGCCACTTGTCAGCTGTGTGACCGTGGGCAAGTCACTTAACTTCTCGGTGCCTCAGTTCCCTCATCTGTAAAATGGGGATTAACTGTGAGCCTCACGTGGGACAACCTGATTTCCCTTTATCTACCCCAGCGCTTAGAACAGTGCTCTGCACATAGTAAGCGCTTAACAAATACCAACATTATTATATGTATATATTTCCCAATGCTTAGTACACCACTTTGCATAGAGTAAGTGTTTAATAAGTGGGATTACTACTCCTTCTCCTAAGTACACCGGAGAGATAGATAAGTAAGAAAAGTCTTCATAACCGAAATAGCACGAACCAGGATGTTTGTCTCAATACGGGGATTATAGTTAAGGATGAAATCAACTTGAAAGCCTTGGCTTCACTAACACTGTCCTCTCCTTTTTCTCCTCTTCTCTGGCTGCTCCTTCTCAGTCTCTTTCTCAGCTTTGACTCTACCTGTGGGTGAGCAATGGGAACAGATGACAATAAGCTAATTAATACACTTCCTGTGATATTTTCAAGCATGATGCTGGATTTCATATTTTTTAAATGTTGAAGCTGGTGAAAGAAGGCTACAATTTGAAATGCCAATTAACACTAATTAGAGCTCAACTAGTTTCTCTAAGCTTGAAATTCCTAATGAAAAAACATTCCTTATGAAAAGATGGGGAGTCGTTTCTGCTACGGTACTCTAATTTGCGAAGTTTATTAATACCCGATGATGGTACGACGGCAACCGTAACAACCAAGATAAGAGTTTCCCTAATTATCCGTATGAAGTATTTACATATGTCATGTTTTTCAACTATGTGACATCTAAACAATTTTAGGATTTACTAAGAAGTGTATACGGGATGGTGAATGGAGTGTGATTCCATGACAACCTGGTCCAATTGCCGCTCGATCACGGGACTTATCACTAGGTAAGTCATCCCTGGCTCACAGCCTCCACCATCCTCTGCTGTGCTCGGCTTTCACTGTTCTTAGAACCATCGCCAGCAGGTGATGCACCCCAAACTCATCTCTCCCCATGATTTGAGCTCCCCGTCGTTCCTCCTTCCCCCAACCAAGCCCAGCTGGCCAAATACCCACGGGTGGCCTAGTTTTGTCTTCCTTAAAACATGGTTATTTATTTTATCCTGGCAGATACTGTCCCGTTTCCCGCCAACAGACCTCACCTCCTGAGACTAGCTGCCTGAGCCAGGGGAAAAGAGCCGGCCAGAGTCAAGATGGTAGGAGGGTGGTTCGCAGCAGCCATCTCCCAGAATTCCTCCACCAGCACCCCTACTACGATCACAACGCCTCCAATAGGCCTTCCCTGGCGAACCCATCATTTCCCATCCCCATCTGCCCTCCCCTCCCTATGGACTTAAATCCGTGCCCTTAAGCACTTTGATACTCTCCCCATCCCGGCCCCACGGCACTTATGTACAAATCCTTATACTCTGCTGCTTCCCCTAACTATGATTTATTTTAATGTCTGTCTCTCCCACTATATGTAAGCGCCTTGAGCGCAGGGATGGTAGCTCCCAACTCTACTGTGTTGAACTCTCTCTCAAGCACTTAATATAGTGCTCTGTACACAGTAAGCACTCAATCAATACCACCGATCAATCGATATCCGCTCTTTCATCCCAACCTGGTCCGGCCTTGTCCTCAGCTGCAAACCGGAGAACGGCCGAGTGAGAGGCAGAATCGTCTCTGAAACTAAAATGCAGATTTTAAAATCTAGCAGGTTATGGGGGTTGGGGCAACACAGAGTGGGGAGTTGAGGGAAGTAAGAGGAGAGGACCACAAAATAGGGGGAGAAGGACTGGACGGGTGTTGTTTAAGGTGGATAAAAGCCCCCGTGGAGTCAGCTCCAAGAGCAAAGAGGCTGAACTTGCTGGATCAAGCCATGGGTGATTCTCCAAAGGACAGCTGTGAATGATCGCCAAGAAATACGACAATCAGCCTTATAAAAACAAATTCTTCATAAAGATTTCATCCTCTTGACAAACTGGTTGCTACATGAGGCTTCAAGCTTTAAATCATATTTGGAAGATTCATGGCATAATTTTACTGGAAATAATCCCAGTTGTCTATTTTAAAAGATTGAATTTCATTTCCTAATTTACCATGCACTTTTGAAGTCTTGTCTTTTTTTTCTTCCAAACGACAGTTATCTTCTTAGGAAGAAAAACAGAGACATACTGTAGCTAATTAGAATCACCGTGTACCAGATTGGCTGCTCTGAATTCCGGAGCATGTAATGCCCGATGTTTAAATATTTATGAGACTCTGTAATTAATCACCAAATTATCCATGTAAATTAATTAACTAATTAACAATATACTGCGAATAGTGTACCTTTTTATCTGCTCATCTGAGTTGGCAGAGTAGATCTGCTTCAGGCATCACAATTAAAATCCTCACATCTCCATCACAGGTATGATTTAAAAACTGAAATGCATGAAAGTCACATTTGTTATTTCAATATTCGCCTTTGGAATCTATAAAACAGAACAGCTCATTATAAGAAGAAAGGGGTTTTATAGTTGGCCTAATGGTTCCCCAGGAAACCAAAGCAAATTTCAACACGTCTAAATCACTTTTCCTCTCATCCCAAAAGCAGAGTAGAATTTTTATTCTGCAAAATCATTCATCCTTGCTCAGTGCCAATCCCCAGACTCAGTAACATGGACACGATTAATGAATGCCCCTCTTATGAAAACTCCAGTTTCATAAATAGCATGAGGGGAATTTTTACGTTACGTGGGAGCTCACCCTGCCTTCTTTGATCCATTCCTGTGTGCCATCGCAGCTTCTCCCTCGCTCCTCGATGGGCCTAAAGCTGTGGCGATGCTCTCTCCATTGAGCCCACAGATTCTTGGGTTTCACCATGAACAACAATATTTACTGAGTGCTTGACACCCCAGGAAAGGTTCATACATGCAGCCACTGTTACCGATGTTATTGCTGCTCGACTGATGGGAACACTGCATTTATTCATTCAATCAATCATATTTATGGAGTGATAACTGTGTGCAGAACACTGAACTAAGCACTTGAGAGACTACAGTATAATAACAAACAGAGACATTCCCCATCCATAGCGAGCTTACAGTCTTTTGTGGACCTACCTGTCCTATCTGGGGGATGCAATTTTCAGTTGGACCTGCTTTAAGGTTGAAATTTCCCTCCCCCACAGTGCTCTGCTATCCCTCAAGTTCTACCTGTTCATCACCACTCCTTCCCTCGCCCCTCTCCCAACCTGACCCTGACACCTCAAACCAGAAAGTTACTTCCAGTGCTAAGCCCAAGAAAGGAGGCAGTGTCTAAAGGGGAGGCACATATATGTCTCCACTAAAATTTCCCAGTGCTGGAGGCACAGAGAAGAGCAAGCAAAGGGTGCTGCAAGATTTAGAACAACAACAAAACGGTCTTCATCCTGACCCGGCTGCCTTTTCTCAGTCCATATTTCAACAGCAACACTGAGTGTGTAAATACATTTTAAATTTCAGGGCACCAGTGAAATGAAAGGCGACATAGTCTAGATATGAAAAATTATGTTTTTCATTAAAAATATCCATTAGGACTTGCATCGGAGGTTGTCTATTTGGACATACAACAGTGTTTTCATCTCAAAATAGGTCATTCATTTCAACAAATCTTTCACTCTCATTGTGCATTTCATAATGATTGAGTGGAGTTCCAAAACAGAAACTAAGAAGAAAAAAGACTCAGGTCAGCTTTTCTCTATCTTGCTGTGATTATCAAATTGTCTATTCCGAAGCTACCAGAAATATGAAAAATTAAATTAGAAATTGCCTGATTATTTTAGCATGACTTTAATCTCTGCAAAATGGACTCTCTCTCCCTCCATCAAATGCACGGTACATTACCCAATTTTATGACAAAGGAGGAAAGAAAGGCTCTGTTTTTGAGATCTCCAAGAATCAGAGTTCTAAGCAAGGTCTAATTGCAACCTCTATCATTTTCAAGTAAAGCATCATAAAGACTGAATAATAAGCACTAAGATACATGGTAATGAAGACTTAATGGGGAAAAAGCCGACAGTAATAAATGGGTTTTCTCAAGCTTGGATTACTTAGTTTAATATTATTGAAACTTTATTACTGTTATACATGGGTAAGACAAGCAAGTTTGCTTGTTTGATATTTAAAGCTGGAACAATGTAAGTAGCAATCATAGAACAGTAAAACCCTGTAATTCCTACATGTTCACATCCTCATAGAGAAAATAAGAATAATTATGGTATTTGTTAAGTGCTTACTATGTGCTGAGCACTACTAAGCGCTGGGGTAGATACAAGGTAATCAGGTTGTCCCACTTGGGGCTCACGGTCTTAATCCCCATTTTACATATGAGGTAACTGAGGCACCGAGAAGTGAAGTGGCTTGCCCAAGTTCACACAGCAGACAAGTGATTAGAACCCACGACCTCTGACTCCCAAAGCTGTGATCGTTCCATTCAGCCACGCTGCTTCTCAATGTCTGGCAATGATGATCATCATTTGCAGTCTGCTCCTGTGCTTATTTTTCTACATCTAAGAACCCTGTCAGGGAAAATGACAGATTTGGACCAGATCCCCAGTCCAAGATTCTATTATTCCTGCTTCTTGAACCTTTAAAAAAAAATGACTGGACGAGAAATCTTTCTCTTCCTAAAACCACTTGTTTAGGAGACCATTTTTACTCTGGGGCAGCAACAAGTTGATCTACAATCCTTTACATCTCTCTCAGTGGAGACATCTGAGAGAGTTAGAAATGACCAAAAAACAAACAGACATTGTGGGCTCACAGAAGAATGGAAGTGCCCATCAGGCTAATCTTGTTTCTCTTCCACGTGTTGCAGGCTAATATTTCAAACTGTGACCAATTATCCGAAACACCACACCAAAGTCCAGCAGGATCAAATGTTCAATCAATAATACTTATTGATCGCTTACTTGGCCAGCGTGTCGGAGTAAAGCGGAACATACTAGAAATGGCAGGCATGCTTCCTACTTTCAGGAGCTCATAACTTAGCAGAGATGACAGACCCTAAAATAAATTACAGGTAGGTGGAAGCCATATCAAAAATAGCAACGGTGAAGTAGGAGGACTCGATAATAATAATAATAATAATAATAATTATGGTATTCGTTAAGCGCTTACCATGTGCAGAGCACTGTTCTAAGCACTGGGGTAGATCCAGGGTAATCAGATTGTCCCACGTGGGGCTCACAGTTTCTTTTTTAATCCTCATTTTTACAGATGAGGTAACTGAGGCCCAGAGAAGTTAAGGGATTTGCCCAAGGTCACACAACAGACAAGTGGTGGGGTCGGGATTAGAACCCGCGACCTCTGACTCCCGAACCCGTCCTCTTTCCATTAAGCCACTCTTCTTGGGTGACAAAGATGTGTAAACGCAGCAGTTGTGGGAGAATGTGATTTCAAAAGGTTATTGATAAACGGGGAAAGCAGTAGTGAGCCGAATAACAATGTTGGTATTTGTTAAGAGCTTACTATGTGCAGAGCACTGTTCTAAGCGCTGGGGTAGATACAGGGTCATCAGGTTGTCCCACGTGAGGCTCACAGTCTTAATGCTCATTTTACAGATGAGGTAACTGAGGCACAGAGAAGTGAAGTGACTTGACAACGGTCACACAGCTGACAAGCGGCAGGCAATTCCAGGCAGAAAGAAAGGTGTGAGCAGAGGTCAGAGTTAAGAGAGTCGGAAACCTTCTAAATCTACTTGCTTCCACTCATGCAAACATGGGAGGGAGAAAGAAAAGCAAGGCAAAGAGGGAAAAGACTTGGGGATCCAAATGGAAGTTGAATGAAGATCAGCGGTATGATGTCGTTATAGGAAAAGACTTGGGGATCCAAATGGAAGTTGAATGAAGATCAGCGGTATGATGTCGTTATTTAAAAAACCCAAATCAAATTGGAGAACATCGACAAACATACGGCACGAAAGGGTCAGCATGTAGTAATAGTAATAAGTAGTTTTTAGTGAGCTTCCACTGGATGCACTGCACAGTACGAAGCCCTTGGGAAGTATGAAATAAGCAAATGACTCATTCTCTACCTACAAGGAATCTACAAGCTAATGAATGAGCCAGGAGCAGAAAATGCTGTTCTTGGAATTAGTTTTGCTTTAGTTATCACCCGGGCTGATTTTTTTTTATTCAGTGGTATTTGTTAGATGCTTATTATGAGCCAGGTACTGTACTGCTGCTGGGATAGTTAAATGTTAATCAGGTTTGACAGGGTCGTATCCTATGTGGGGCTCAAAGTGTTAATCCCCATTTTAGAGATGCGGTAACTGAGGCGTAGAGAAGCTAAGTGACTTGTCCAAGATGACGAAGCAGACAGGTTCAGATATTTGGCTGCCCCGGGAGGAGAAAACAATTTGGCCGACTCCCCCATTCCAAATGAAGTCATCCCATTAAGCTACGCCAGCTAAAATCCAGTGGTCCATTTGCATCCCAAACTTAGAGCTTTGACTTTGATCACGTTCCTGAAGAGACAATCCATTGCCTTAGAGCCAAGTGGTCTCCCAAGTACCTGCTCCCAGAGATGCGGCCGCTTCCACCTTGGATTTGTTGTTTTAACATTTTATCCATCCCCACCTCTGTGTGGGTCCCATTCAGACTGCACCACGCTGCAATAATCGAGCCAACGGCAGCTCAGGGACTTGTGTCTAATGTCCATCTTTGTATTCTTTTCCAGCGCTTAGCCCTGTGCTCTGCACAAAGTGCTTAATAACTCCCATAATTACTACTACTATTACCACCCCTGACAATGAGGCCTGAGGTGGTTGTCTCACTTGGTTGTCCTGCTGGCCCTGGTTACTCTGTTTTAAGAAGGACGTAGAACCTATGTTTAGCCTAAGACAGCCAAGAGGACAGATGGAAAGTAGATCCTACGTGGGGAAAAACAAAACAAAACCCCAAAAATGAAAGAACTGAGGTTATACAGTGTGGAGAAGAAAAGGTAAGGTCAGCGATTCTCCCAGAGACAAAATACTCATATAGGGAGGATAAAGTCCAGTGTTTTTGAAGAGTTGGTTATGTTATCAATAGAGGAGTGGTATTTATGGAGCACTCAATTTGTGCAGGAGATGGTACTGATCGCTTGGGTGAGTTATGGGCAGGGAACGTGTTCACCGATTCTCTTGTATTGTACTTTTCCAAGTGCTCGGCACAACGTTCGGCTCGTAGTAAGTGCTAAATAGGTACCATTGATTACAATGCAATAGAGTCGGTAGACAATCAGTGTGGAGTAGTGGTTAGAGCAGGGGCCTGGAATTCAGAAGGTCATGAGTTCAAATCCCAGCTCTGCCACTTGCCTGCTGTGTGACCTTGTGCAAGTCACTTCACTGGGCCTCAGTTACCTCATCTGTAAAATGGGGATTGAGAATGTGAGCCCCACATGGCACAGGGACTGTGTCCAGCCCCATTTGCTTGGACCCACCCCAGCGCTTAGTACAGTGCCTAGGAAATAGCAAGTGCTTAATAAGTACCATAATTATTATTATTATTATTCCCTCAAAGTCAGTACAGTCTAATGGGGAGGAACGTACAATCCTCTGGCACTTATTACGCACCTTCTAAGTGACAAATAGAGCTAAGAGCTGGGTTGGATTCAAGATAATTAGATAATGAGAGTTTCTGTCCACATAGGACTCCCAAATTTGAGCGAACTGTGCTGGAAAGGTCAAGTGATTTGTCGACGGTTGCACGGCACGATAGTGTCGGAAGTCTGTGTGTGCCGACTCTACGCATGTGACTTCTAAGTCTACCTCACTAACCTCTACCTCTCTCTTTCTCTGTAATTTCACTGAGTCACCTCTATATGGATGTCATGCCTGATATATACCTATACCCATGGATATTCACCCACCACGCTCTCAATCACATTTACTGAGCACTTACAGTGTGCAGAACATTATACTAAGCACTTTGGGGAGTACAGTAGAACAGAGTTGGTAGACCTGTTCCCTGCCCCCAGTGAGCTTAAAGTCTAGAGGGGAGATGGACATTAATACAAATAAATCACAGCTCTCTAGAAAATTGGTGTGTTCCTGCTATTTTGTACATATATTTTAACTATTCTGTATAACCCCTATCTTTCATTTGTTTTACAGTAGATCCTCCCAAGTGATTTGCCCACCGGTGACCATCATCAGATCCTTCGGGTGGCCACAAGACTGTAAGCCTGCAAGCTTATTGTAGGCAGAGAATGTGTCTGTTAGTGTACTCTCCCAAGTCCCACGTGGTCAGTACAGTGCTCCGCACACAATAAGCGCTCAGTAAATACACTTGACCGACTGAGAAAGAGGTCGAGCGCTCCTCCTGCAATCGGAAATGGGTTTGCTGCAGCATCAGCTTCGGGGCTCATCAGGCGGGAAGCACAACTGGCATTGGCCTGACTTGGAGGAGGGTGGGGGGTGGAGGGTAGGAGAGAACATCCAAAACCTTCTAAACCGGAAGCTCCTTGTGGGCAATGAACATGTCTACCAACTCTGGTACACTGTACTCTCCCAAGCGCTTAGTACACTGCTCTGCACACAGTAAGCGTTCAATAAATACGAATGATTGATCGGAATACTTTATGGGTAGGGATCGCTTCTACTAATTGTAATCTCACACGCACTAACAGAGCTCCGTTCGGAATGAGTGCTCAATAAATTCTATCGGTTAATTGGTTACAGCACATGCCACAACCACGTGTTGGACAAATTCTCGAGCTGGATTTATTGAAATGATACTTGAATTTTGCTCTTTAGGCTTTATCTGAACATATATCACTTTATTGTTTTTAAAATGCAATGTGTAGCTCTATAAGCATACATTGATTAACAGTGTATATGACATACCTACTTTGCAATTAGATCTAGCACTTGAAACTGTAATGGACCCAAATATGAGGGCTCTTCTCTTAGTGATGAAGTCCTAAGCCGTTTCCTTCTTCAGGTTCGTTCCGGAAAGGGGAAAAAAGCTCCACCTCCCTAAGCAAACATAATTGGAAGCAGTGCTGGTATTCACTGTTCTCTACAAAAAGGCAACTACCAACTGTCAAGGATTCATAGCCCCGAAGCAATAAGAGAGTTTATTTATTTGAAATTATTTGTACTCACTGTAATATCTGTGTTTTAGGACCATTTGTTGAATGGGGACAGGGGAAGGATGATGGAATCAGAGCCAGTGGGTTTTTATCACACTGCACTTCATTACTGCGGTAAACATGTTTTTCATACCATAGATTTATATAACGAGGTAATGACTATTTTGTGACTGGCCCAATTAAGCACACTGATTACTGAAATCCTCTCCAGTTGTTTGAGTTTCAGAATTGCACATTTACTTTTGCATTGTCGAAATTCAAGCTGTGAGGAAGCTTCAGGTGACAGTAATTAGAAAATGTCCCCAAACTAAAATTTCTATTAGTGTTAGACTAATTGTAACCTAGTGTGCATCTAAAGCACAGTGTTAACCAGGCATTTCTCTTTTTTTTTTTGTCTGGGGTGGCAACAGAAAGAACTAGCTTATGAGGTTGCCTCTCAATAAGATGCCAAATAAGTTTGTTCCAAGTTTACAAGCATCTCAGTAAGCTCTTCATTATTATTGAATTGCATTAATCCTAGGACATCCAATACTTATCTAAAACAATAGGGCTAAAATCATTTATATGGCTCGTATGTTCTTTTTTCATGACATCCTTATTTAATCTTCAAGAAAATCAGTGAGGTGTCCATGCCACATTCGGTGCATTTGTAATTAATCGGAAAGTAGTTGACAGTTGTGCATTCTTAATTGGAACTGAATTTTCATAAGAGAAAGCAAAGTTCCTATTTATAAAGTGTAGCACTGACTCCCATTGTGCACATTATCCTTTCACAATATCACAAGAGCACACTGCATTATAAAAATGCATTGCAAACAGTTTTTCTTTCTAAAATATACAGAAGTGGACTCACGATAGCAAATTTCCACACGTTAGAGAAATACTCTTTAAGAGGGCAAATCCTATCAAGCGCTATAACTTTACTGATACCTTCTTTACCCTATCATCAGCAGCGCATTCATTGGTTCATGTATACAGAAGTGCAAAACATCCAAAGCAGTAAGCCTCAGAGTGAAAAGTTTTGAAATATAAAATCTAATTCCACAAAAGCAACTCAAGAGCAGTGGTTCTAAATTTCAAGTCTAAAATAGAAATATAAATTCATTTACCTCTATTATTACATTTTACTATTGGTTCTATGCCCAATAGTGCCTTGCTCTTCATTTAAAAAAATGAATTGTAAATGGTAATTGACTGTAACATATACCCAGGCTCCTGGTTCTATTTGAACTGTGGAGCACTGTTGATGGAAATTGAGACATCTCCTTAACTTTGCCCACCTTAAATTCATTCTTACCTACTTCAATTTGGTTCTCTCTTCTGACCAACAATACTTTTCCTTCTTAATTCACTCCCCTACTCACTGTCCTCACCAGCTGTTCCAGACATTTAACTCCTTCCTCAAACCTCCTGTCCCTTTACCCCCGCCATCTCTTTCCCCTAATGACCCGGTTACACACCTGGCCAGCAAAATCGGGCATGATCTCCCTAAAATCTCCCCTGCTCCCCTCCAAATCCTCCCTCCTCCACCTTCTTGGACTTCTCATATTTTCTGCAGGTTCTCAAAAAGGGATCACACACCTCCTCTCTAAATCTACCCTTCTATCTGTGCCTCTGACCCCATCCTGTCATACCTTTTTAAAACATTCAACACCTTCCTTCTACCCTCCTTGTCTGCCATCTTCAACCACTGGCTTTCTAAAGGCTTCTTCCCCACTGCTTTCAAACATGCTGATGTACCTCCATCCTAAAAACCACCTCGCTTGCCTTGACGACTCCTTCTGTTATTGCCCCATCTCCCTCCTACCATTCCTCTTCAAACTTCTTGAAAGAGTCTTTAAACCTGCTGTCTCCACTTCTCATCTTCTAACTCTGCCCATGATCCCTTCCAGTCTAATTTCTGCCCCTTTCACTCAATGGAAATAGCCCTCTCTGAGATAGTCAGTGGCCTTCTTCTCACCAAATCTGACTGTTGTAATCTTCCTAGATCTCTCTGCTACCCTCAACACTGCAGATCTCCTTCTCCTTGCAGCTTTATCCACCCTTGGCTTCACTGATATGGCCCTTTCTTGCTTCTTCTCCTACCTCTCTGACTCTTCCAGCTCAATTTCTTAATCTGGCTCCTCCTCTGCCTCCCACCCTCTGACAGCGAGGGTCCCTCAAGGTTCAGTTCTAGGTCCCCTTCCATTCTCCATCTACATCCACTCACTTGAAGAACTCATTCGCTCCCATAACTTCAACCATCCCTTTTTTGCGGATGATTCCCAAGTCTACATCTCCAGCTCTTACCTCTCCTTCTCTGTAATCTCACGTCTCCTCCTGCCTTCAACATCTCTACCCAGATATCCTGCCGACACTTCAAACTAAACATATCCCAAATAGAACTTTATCTTCCCACCAAAATCCTTCCTTCCCTTGTCTTTCCCATCACTTTAGACAGCACCACTACACTCCCTATTTTACAAGCTTGACTCATCTCTCTTATTCAACCCACATAGGATTTCATATGTCACCTCATCCTGTCAGTTCTTTATTCACATTACTAAAATCCACCTTTCCCTCACCATCTAAAATGCTACTACACTGACTCAAGCACTTATCCTAACCTGTCTTTACTACTGCATCCGCATCCTCAGTGACCTCCATCTCCTGTCTCTTTCCACTCCAGTCCATACTTCACTCTGCTGCACAGATTATTTTTCTAAAATAACATCCACCTTCCCATCAAATAGAAACTCCTCACCACTGGCCTTAAAGCACTCAATCGGCTTGCCCTATCCTACTTCACCTCGCTGATTTATTGCCATTGTTCTTGTCTGTCTCCCCCGATTAGACTGAGAGCCCATCTGAGAGCAGGGACTGTTTCTATGTGTTACCGATTTGTACATTCCAAGCGCTTAGTACAGTGCTCTGCACATAGTAAGTGCTCAATAAATACTATTGAATGAATGAATGATTTCCTACTACAGCCCAGCCCACAATTTTGTCTCTTCTAGAGCCAGGTTACTGGCCCATGATCTCATCTATCGCTTTGCCAGGCCCTCTGCCGCATTCCCCACCTAGCCTGAAATTCCACCTCACTCCATATATGCCACACCACCACTCTCCCTACCTTCAAAGCATAAAGGTCACATCCCCTCCTAGAGGTCTTCCCTGATCAAGGCCTCTTTTCCCTGGATCCACTCCCTTCTGCATTATCTTTGTACTTGGATCTGTGACCTTTGGGCATTTGATTTCCAGCCCACCTCAAGCCCACAGCATTTATGTACATATTTTTAAATTATATATTAGAAATGATTTATTTATATTTGTGTCTGTTTCCCCTTAGACTGTAAGCTTGTTGTGGACAGGGAACATGTCTGCCCACTCTATTTCAGTGTACTCTCAAGTGCTTAGTACAATGCTTTGCACATAGTAAGCAATCAATCAATACCATTGATTAATTGCTGTAGCTGGTGGTTAAAGGTATGAAATCCTAAAAGACAACCTTCAGAGGAAAGGTTCTAGATATCCATGTGAACTACGACACTTTTAACTGAAGGGAAGATTTCCTGATGCAAAATGAAAAATAGAAGCAGAATGATATATTATTCGCATTCATTTTTCCTCATTGCCTTTTAAATATTTTCTATGTTCTACATTTCAATCACACCAGTAAGGTTTTTTTTTATATGATTATATATGGATTGGGAGTCTATATTTTTAATAGTACTTTTCATCTTCATCTAAACGGCTTGACAAGTGTACTATTTATATGAGAACGAGTGTAAAGGCAGGAAAAGGACTGCCTTCCATTATGCTAAGCTCAAATCAACTTCAAGGTCTAAACCCCTGGAGTGACAAGCTGAATCAAGAGGGCAGTACGTCCTTTAGAAGACTTGTCACTGTGTGGCAAAAATGGGACTTTCAGCATCACAAAATTATAAATATGCCTTAGATTGTAAATTCCTTGAGGGTAGAGAACATATATTGTGCTGCACTTCCTCAAATGCTCAGTAGAAGTCTGTGCATCCCACTGACACTCACTGGTGGATTTGCAAATCATTAATTCAGCAAAGGCCTTGGAAGGGTTGTGAGACCTGTGCCTGTATGGAAGGCATGTCCAGCTTCTTTAGCAATTTCACAATCAGAGTTTACAAACTATACACATCATATGATAAAAAATAATTATTATTCCTTAATATTTCTTAATAACACTATAAGTAATGTCATGATAGATTTGACCACAACAGAGGATTCTCAAAGCTGCAACCAAGAATCCAGGATTTGTTTCTTTTTTTCTTATGGCATATGTTGAGTGCTTCCTACGTACCATATTCTAAGCGCTGGCATATAAACAAACTATCTCATGTTGGACACAGTTCCTGTTCCACCTGGGACTCACAATCTTAGAACAGTGCTTGGCAGATAGTAAATGCTTAAAAAATACCATCATTACTATTATTGATTTCTATTTTACAGATGAGGGAATTGAGGCACAGAGAAGTAAAATCACTTGCCCAAGGTCACACAGCAGACAGAGGTGGGATTAGAACCGAGGTCCTTCTGACTACCAGCCTAGTGCTCTATTCACCATACCATGCTACTTCTTATTGTACCGTTGCCTTTTCTGACAACTATGGCTGTGGATGGTTCCCATGTCCACAACTTCATCTTTTAATACCTACTGATGGGCCTGTCAACCATGAATTAATAAAAGCTTGAATTCATATTTTCTGCCAGTATGAATATCTGTGATAAGTTCCATATGCTTACCATAACTTGGAGGTGCAGGAAAGTTTCATTTTGTTGTTCTGAAGGCTCGTCCTTCCAATTTGAATGGGTGTCTCCTAATCCTGATAGACTGAGATTTCATGAACAACATTTTTGTGTCTGTTCACTTCATATCAATAACTATTCCTTTATTTTTGAAGACGCTAGTGACAGTAAATGGGAATGTGGTTGAAAATTACAATATGTGACAAACACTCCCTTCTTATTGGCTTTCAAGTATTCCATCAGCTCACCCCTACCTTCCCTCACAAATTTCCCACTTAGCTCCTCTAATGCCAATTTACTCACTGTACCTCGACTTTATCTATCCTACTATTGACTCCAAGCCCTTGTCCTCCCTCTGGCTCAAAACCCTCTCCCCCTTCATATTCAACAAACCACAATTCTCCCCACCTTCATGCCTCACTAAAATCACGTCTCCTCCAAGAAGCCTTCCCCGAAAGGAAAGTTTGCTAAGAGAAGAAGAGCATTAATAATGGAGAACAACAATATACATACTATAAAATCTACATGTATCTAATGACAATATTTTTTGATGTGGAGCCACAAAGTGCAGCTGAAATCTTCCTTTACTCTTTTAGATTAAAAGGAAAAAAAATCCAAAAATATTATGCACTTCCATTTTTCCTTCACTGACGGTATTCACCCATCTGCTAAACTACGCTATAGCCAGCTTGAAGGGAAATGCTTCCCCAAATTCAAAACACCAATTACATAACATTAACGATTTACCATAATAAAGGAATTATTTTGTCATTGGATTATGGAAAGAATCTTTAATAGACACAAGACAACTCTACAAAAAATAACCCCAATGATATATCATTTTGTAAAAAACAGACAAAAAACCTCAGGAAATGACTGCCATCATTATCCTTCACTGTCTGGATTAATTTTCAAGTCCACAGTGGGGATTTTCTAATAAGTTTTTTTTAATATTCTTCAAAACAATTTAGCTGTTGGAAAATCAAGATGGCTATCTAGATTTGCTAATTAACCCACTGTAATTTGCATTCTGTTGAGACTCCTATAGGTAAAGGGATGATTTACACTGTACACTAATGAGTCCAATGTGTTCCCCAGTCTTTAATTTAGCAATTAAGATAAACATAGCACTATTAATTAGAGATAAACATAGGAACTATCAGTAACTCATTCGTTATCAACCTGCTTGCTCTTCCTTCCAGGAAACCCATTACAATTAACGTGCCAAGGGATGGAAGAAAAAGTTTCAGAGAAAAACTTTATGATTTTTAGATGTACAATCCATGCTTTGGCCCAGGCTGCAAAATATCACCTCCACTGAAAAGTTCACATAGGCAATTTATTCTTGCTTGTGTTAGCATATTCTGAAATATAGGTATAATTTTTTTCAGTAAGTGCAATTACAATCGGTAGAAAAGCAAACAAAACTACATTTTAAAGGATTCTGTTTGAGCAGGTGAATTTTCCTTTCTCTCCTTTGCATTGTTGTTGACCTAAACTGCTTGAATGCTTTGTAATTTTATTTCTGAACTTTGAGAAGGACTTTCTTGACATTTACAAGGAGAAGAGAAAAAAAGTAATGGGAAAATAAATGTGAATTATACAGTTCACCAGTTCTGGTCTGTAAGTCATTTAAATATAGTTCCGAAGTGTTAGGACTGGTCCTCCTACCTTACAGATACATGTATAACAAGTAAATGACATTTATACATTAGGCAACTTGCAGTTACTAACTTCCTTATTTTTTTGGTTGAGTCCTCTGCAGTGAAATAATCGGTCCAAACTACTCCTTCAATTCCAATGATGCATCATCAAAATTTTGCCACATGAAATTTTACAGAAATTAAACTTTATAGGAAGGCCTTAATGAGTTGTGTTTTTGAGACCTTACTATGTACAGAATGCTGAACTAAGTGCTGGGGAGAGTACACTAAAAATAGAATTAACATATTCCCTGCCCATAAAGAGCTTCCAGTCTAGAGATTACACTCTCCAGAACAAGAATCAAGCTTCACTTGATCAAGAAATCAAGTTTTCAATATAACTATAGTTGGAATAATAAACCACCTTCATTGCTTTCTCTTTACTTGATAGCAAGAGCAACTACAGTAGAAAGTTAATGTAATAACCATAACACAGCTACAACTAATAATTTCAAAGCCCTGAATCAGTATTTCTTCGGGGGAATGACAGAGAGAGGATTTTGAATGTGAAGATTTTTTGTAGCAAGGCCTAGGCCTTTGTTTGGTTGTGGAAAATTAATATAAATGTATTGAATGAATGGATGGGATGATGCAGTAATCTCTGCAGCTCAAGGGCGAGCCCATTGATGGCACAGAGGTGAAGTGGTATTGCCATTGGTTATTTCAAAACTTATGAAAAAAATCCTCTCTCTCCACCAGGATCTCTAAATGGAAAAAGAAGAGGTATATGAGTGGATCGATTGAGGATACTACTCTGTGTTCCTATTTCCTGAACCAATTATGGACAAAAGCAGAAAGAGTTAGAAAATTTTTAAAAAAGGAACTTGTTAATGTTGCAGATACTCAGTTGAGGTTTCGTCCAGCCCAAATACACCTCACTGAAGCTTAGAAAAGAGGGCAGGCAATGAAAAATAAAAATAGCGACTTATTAAAGGCTCGGGTTCAGATAGCCATCTTTGAAAATTAGCTGAATGTCTATTTGTTAAATGGCATTTGTTAAGTGCTTACTATGTGCCAGGCATTGTACTAAGTGCTGGGCGAGATCCAAGCTAATCTGGTTGGATATATCCCATGTCCCACAAGGGGCTCACAGTCATTTTACAGATGAGGTAACTGAGGCACAAAGAAGTTAAGTGACTTGCCCAAAGTCTATTTCAATGAATGTCTCATAATTGCATAACACCGTTTACGAAGCCTAAGGGTAAGTACCATCATAAAATGTAAAGCCACACACTCGACATCATCATTGTCATCATTATCATCACTGTGGAATTTAAGTGCATTTAAGTGCTTACTGTGTGTCAAACACTATACTAAAATAGACATGAATCAATTAGATCAGACTACGACTGTCCCACTTGGACTCAACGTGGAAGTAAAAAGGGAGAAGTGATATTTAATCCCAATTTACAGATGCAGAATCTGAGGCCCGGAGAAGTAAAGTGAAATGTCCAAGGTCACACACCAAGCAAGTGGCTTAAGAATTAGAACTCAGAGCCTATAACTACCAGGCCCATACTCTATTCAATAGGTCACATCAAATGTTATTACTTTTCTTCATTTTTCCATTTTCCCCTCATAAAGTTACAATTTATTTTTCATTCTTTATGGCATTGCAAAATGGTTACAATACAAACTGATGTTTAATTTTACAGTCTTCATTGATTAAGGGGAAATACTATCATTCAGATATGGTGATTACATTTAATCCTCTTGCAATCAAGTGCTTGAACTATTTCAGTGATACTGGTGGTTATAGCTATTCAGAAGGGTAATTGCAAGGTAATATCTGT
Source organism: Ornithorhynchus anatinus (assembly GCF_004115215.2). NCBI lineage: Eukaryota > Metazoa > Chordata > Mammalia > Monotremata > Ornithorhynchidae > Ornithorhynchus > Ornithorhynchus anatinus. Next base: position 31,962,460 of record NC_041739.1, read on the forward strand.
TGCCTTGCAACAAAATATCAGCTCGCCATGGGCCCATCTTTCCATTTGACACCACTTCTCTCCAAGTAGAGGGAGAAAGCATGTATGGGCAGCAGATTTAGATGGTGGTGCCACTTACAATTCTTTTGTTTACTACAAATTCTTCTCCTGAATTTAATGATTCTTCAATATTAGATTGGAGAAGAATCTATAAGGAAGCATCAGATCACATTAGGCAATTTGCAATGATTTATTTTTCTTGAAGGGAGAAACCTAAATTTCTATGTGATTTTATGCAAACTTTTCCCCCTTTCTCCTTTCATGACAATGATAATGCTGCTCAAGATACAGGTCATGAGGTAAACTCTCCTGATTCAAAATCTGACCTTCTTTCAAAAAGTCTAATTAGTATATTGAAAACCTTCTACAGATTTTAAAATAAAAAGGGACAATTTAACTTGTCAAGCCTGTGCTGAAAGAGTGCTTAAACCTACTAGAGTGCCAACCTCTGCATCTGACATAAAAACCAACAGTTTATTGTACTTATATGATAAAAACAGAACCATGAACAACAATACTGTTTCATCATTATGTCTCTTATTTGCGCTTCAAAATATTTTCTCTCTAATCTGAGCTGTGTTGACACAGAAGTTTGGTTCAGTCCTTACTACCCTTCCAGAAGTCACAATTTAATAAACTAGTGTAGTATATATATATATATTCAATAAGTAAAGGTGATAAGGGTCCTCAAATCCCTGTTTAAATTAAACCTCTGACCAAAATTATGATATGGGGTCATACTTGAACCTAATAACTTCTAACTAGGAAAAACATATTACCAAGATTGAGATATCAGAATTTACTTTCAGTTGAATAAAAACAAAGAAAATTACTAAATACACTAGCTGATTTTGCAGAGGGCAAACAAAATATTCGCCTGTAAAACAAGCCACAACCAAATTGCACATTAGTAAACAAAGAAGAAGGAATGGGGGTGTTGGAGGGGAAGCCAGTGACGGGAGCAATATCAAACAGTTGATCAACAGTATTTCTTGAGCACTTACTATGTGCAGAGTACTAAGCACCTGGGAGAGTACAATACAACAGAATTAGCAGACATATATTCTGCCTATAGAACAAGCTTACAGTCCAGAGGGGGAGACAGACATTAATATGAATAAATAATTCATAATATAAACTTTAAACCTACACCCTTAAGTGGTGTGGGGTTGGAGGTGGGCAAATATGAAATGTCTAAAGGTCACAGATCCAAGAGCACAGATGATGCAGAAGAGAGAAGAAGCCGAGGAAAAGAGGGCTTAATCAGGAGGGAAGAGCTCTTACCCAGACTGACCACATGATACAGCAAAACAATAAAATAATGAAAAAGGGGGAGAAAACAAAATAAAACTAAATCAACCTATTTGGTATTTAGAGCACTATGCTTATATTGATAATCAAAATGCATATCTATGAGAGAAATGCTTTATAAAAGTGAATAGTTTTTTTTGTTTTTGTTTTACAAGGGAGGTGTTGACCTCCTTCACTAATTTTGCTAAATGTCTAAAGGGCTCTACGGCCATTTTGAAATGCTTTTTTTCTTTTATTCTCCTTATTCTGTTACTTACTTGGCCTAACTTTTTTTCTTATAGATGTCTTTCCATGTTAGTGGAATCATCTTTATTTAAATGCTTAATCAGTGTGAGTAGTTCTGGCTCTGCCATTTGTGGACTATGATTTATGAAAAATAAAGAAACTGTCAATCGTAAATCTATGTTAATTGACTTAAATTGCTAAATGAATCTCTTAGTCTTCTGTGGAAGGAATGTGTTAAGTGCTACACATTGTCTCCAAAGACAATAAGGGGCCAGAGTATGAAAGATAGCCACTTTGGTCTCAATCACACAGGCAGAAAATCCTCTTAGAGAAGTTTGGATCAATTTGGTTAAGGGGCAGTAGGGTGGATGAAAATTGGGAGTGAGCTTGATGGGAGTTCTTTGTCCTGAGATATTCTTTTTTTTTTTTTACTTTTTTTTGTTTGTTTACCAAATTGCGGTATGAGTTGTCAGAATGAACACAAAATGATTTTTATAGACACTTCATGATAAAGGAGAGCATATAGAGTCTGCTCTAATTTGCTGGTCTCTAGGCCCTGGCCATAGGGAGTATGAGTGATTTGAAACCAATGTGTTTGTTCATCCAAATTTGTCCATTTCTTTATTATACTTCAAACATTTGCTGCACGAGTAAAAAGTTCTACTTCAAGTTGCTGGAAAGTGGAATGCTAATGACTTCCCCAGTCCAGACGAGAGTATGAGAGAGGGTCATATGGTCACTGTAATTTTGTGTGTCCCACCAGTCCAAGAAGTCTTATCAATCAATTCCATTGTTTTCATTTTTATTTTGGGATGCTAAAGGTACCAAAACATATATTTGAATGCAATTTAACAATGAAAAATTGATCACTACTTGAAAAAAGTCCCATATGTGGAGTCAAATCAGTCCAGACATTATGAATGAGACACATATTTTTGCTTCCCACTAGGAAGCAGTGTGTGGCCTAGAGGAAAAAGCGCAGACGCTCAAGTCAGAGTGCCTAGGTTCTAATCTTGGCTCTGTCACTTGTCTGCTCTATAACATTTAATAATAATAATAATAATGTTGGTATTTGTTAAGCGCTTACTATGTGCCGAGCACTGTTCTAAGCGCTGGGGTAGACATAGGGGAATCAGGTTATCCCACGTGGGGCTCACAGTCTTAATCCCCATTTTACAGATGAGGGAGCTGAGGCACAGAGAAGTTAAGTGACTTGCCCACAGTCACACAGCCGACAAGTAGCAGAGCTGGGATTCGAACTCATGAGCCCTGACTCCAAAGCCCATGCTCTTTCCACTGAGCCACGCTGCATCTCCAAATGCACGTGCATTTGGCACGTCACTTTATGTGCCTCAGTTTGTTCATCTGTCACATGGAATGGGGATTAAAAACCTGTTCTCCCTCTTTCTTAGTCTGTGAGATCCATTTGGGACAGGGACCGGATCTGACTCGATTATCTCGTATCTTCCCCAGTGTTTAGAGCAGTGCTGGGTGCATAGTAACCTCTTAGCAAATACCACAATTATATACCACAAACACCTTGAGTTTGCGCTCATTCTTCAGTTTTGAATCTTCAGTTCCGCCATCGGTCTGCAGTGTGACCTTATGAAAGTCACTTAACTCCTCTGCGCTTAAGGTTCCTGTGATCCTTCCTTCCATCTGAGCTGGGGAGGGTGGAAAGACTTCTTCATAATTAGTTATCCTTTTTACAGTGCATGCACAGAAATGGAATCTTTCATTGAGCTGCCATTTTACCCTCTGTCTTTTGGACTCCCAAGTTTTCATTCAAGGAATATAATCACGCCAAGCTGCTGTGCCAGACAGAATTTGCCTACTGAGGCTACCTGTCACTTGACACTACAGTGCTGTTGACCCCTGGCCCATGTCCTCCCGTTGTCCTGGAATGCCCTCCCTCCTCACCTTTACCAAACTAACTCTCTTCCCCTCTTCAAAGCCCTACTGAGAGCTCACCTCCTCCAAGAGACCTTCCCACACTGAGCTTCCCCTTTTCCCTCTGCTCCCTCTCTGCCCCCCCTCAGCTCCCTTCAGCTAAGCCCCGTTTCCCCCCTTTCCTTCTGTGCCTCCCCCTCTCCCTTCTCCTCTCCTCAGCACTGTGCTTATTTGATCATTTGTATATATTTTTATTACCCTATTTATTTTGTTAATGAGATGCACATCCCCTTGATTCTATTTATTGCTATTAAGTTGTCTTGTTTTTATCCATCTGTCTCCCCTGATTAGACTGTAAGCCCGTCGATGGGCAGGGATTGTCTGTTGCCGAATTGCACATTCCAAGCGCTTAGTACAGTGCTCTGCATATAGTAAACACTTAATAAATATTATTGAATGAATGAATGAATGAATGAATGAATGAATATTGTTTGAGACTGTACTTCACTGTTTCTTTAAAGGATTTTTTCTGTGTTTTCTTGGATGAACCGTATTTCACCATTGATCATATGGTGTCAGTGTGAATATAACTAGGCATGAAACAAAGTTTCATGAATTTTGAAGATCGCGATCCAAATTACTGGGTTTTGGGGTTTTTTTGTGTGTGTTTTTTTTCTTTTGACCCCTTACAGGTGCCTAAAAGAAGCCACACCTCGGGCAAGGTAAATTTTGATGACTAAAAGAACAGATGATTTCTCCAGATTAATGATGGTCTCCGGTGTCAGAGCTTTATACTTAGTATACTAAGAAAGATAAAAAGATAAAATGTTGGAGTCTTTCAAAAATCCATGGGGCTTGATAATTTCTGAAACTCACCTACAGAGCACATTTTTGAAAGTTAGTAGGATCGCACACCTTCACTTCTGAGTTCTGAATTAGCCCATCATAAAAAATAGTTTGCCCAGTCACTTCTTCATATAACAAACTCTGAGTTATTGTCTCTCCATACAGAAGATGGAATAAACCCCTTTGAAAGAGAAGGTGAAGTTGCCACGTTGATTTTGAATCAGGGTGAAAACTGTATAAAATATTAATCATAAATGCCATTTCTGCCTCATGCTATAAACCATTATAAAACGACATGCTTTTATCCAGGCGTCCATTGGTAATAAACACATTAAGCTGGTTACACTGCACATACAAAACTATATAAGCCCCTTGTACCAAATAATGCTTGGGACAAAAAGGCTTAGATGGTAACAAAATGCTATCAGATACTTTCTTTTCTTTCCAGTCAGTCAGAGTCATTCTGTCATTTTGATGGTTAGTCATCCATTTCAAAAGGCACTTTCACAATTTGGACCTGGACTCAGGAGAAAATTGATTGCAATGGAGAGCTTAAAAGTGAAAGCACTTTACGCTGTCATGTGCTTTTCATTTATGCATTTTGAGGGAATTAGGTGATGGCTACCCAGAATATAAATGAATAAATACACCTTTTCAAGAATACACTTTAATGCGGCAAACTATTTCATTCACATACAGGTGATTTTACATGCCTGCAAACAGAACAGTGCTAATTCAAATCTCAATTAATAACACTGGCAAGGCAGTGTGGCTCAGTGGAAAGAGCGCGGGCATTGGAGTCCGAGGTCATGGGTTCTAATCCCGGCTCCGCCACCTCTCAGATGTGTGACTTTGGGCAAGTCACTTAACTTCTCGGTGCCTCAATTATCTCATCTGTAAAACAGGGATTAAGACTGTGAGCCTCACATAGGACAACCTGATTATCCTGTATCTACCCCAGAGCTTAGAACAGTGCTCGGCACATAGTGAGCACTTAACAGATACCAACATTATTATTATTAAATTAAGTATACTCATCCCTCCTTAAACTCTGCCAAAAATGGGACGTTTATTGGCTTTAAAGTTTAAAGTTGCTTGAATACCTTCTAACACAAATAAATATAGTGTCTTTTCTGGTAAATGCTAGAATAGAAAATGTATAAAATCCTTTACCTTGACATTTCCTACTACAACCTAGTCCAGACACTTCACTCCTCTAATGCCAATTTACTCAATCACTTAGTACAGTGTTCTTCACACAATTAGGAAGCACTCAATAAATCCGTTTGTATGTCGATCTTCTCAATCTGGCCATGGACAACCTTGTCCACTTCCTATCTCTGGCCTGGAACTCTCTCCCCCTTCAGGTACAACAGACCACAACTTTCCCCACGTTCAAAACCTTATTAAAATCACATCTCCTCCACGAGGCCTTCCCCAGTTAAGCTATCTTCTCCCCCTACTCAGTCTCCCTTCTGTGTCATTTACACACTTGGATCTGCATCCTTTAGATGTTCACCCCACAGCACTTAGGTACATGTCTATAATTTATATATTCATTTTATTTATCCATTTTAGTGTCTCACTACCCATCTAGATTGGCAGTTCCTTGTGGGTAGGGACTGTGTCTACCAACTCTACTGTACTATATTATCCTAAGAACTTAGTACACTATTCAGCCCGTAGTAAGTGCTCAATAAATATCACTGACATTATCCAGTTAGAAGGACTGGTACAAGGACTTAAAGTTAAAGGTCTAGTCTACCAAATCTACCTATTCTCCCAAGGGCTTTGCATGGTTCTCTGGACATAATAAGCAGTCAAATGGCAAGTCAATCAATTTCTCTGTGCCTTGGTTAACTCATCTGTAAAGTGGGGATTAAGACCGTGAGCCCCATGTGGGATGCGGACTGTGTTTAACCTGATTATCTTATAGGCACCCCAGCACTTAATACAGTGCCTAGCACTTCGTTAAGTGTTTAACAAAGACCGTTAAAAATCTGATTGATTGATTGAGGAGAAATAGATTATTCTCCTGAGATTCAAGTTCCTTGAGTCACCGACTAGGGATTCCATTTCCCAGAAGCTAGAGAAGTAAGGGCAGAGTTCTCTTGGCCATGTTGTTTAGCTATATAGCTATTCGGATCATCTTGTTAAGGATCCAGTTTTATTTGTGAGTATTCATACGCATAGCAACTTCCTTTGTGCACTAAAGGAACATTGTTAAAATTTTATATAATAGGTTATGTACTTTCTGAAGCCTGTAAACCTAGAAGCCTGTAAGCCTAAAATGTGATCATTTCATTTTCTCCTCCTCTTCTCATATATTGGACTACACTTCTGTGCTTCATGTCTGAGTTGGGAAATATCAATGTAACATGAATTTCTCTCAGACACCTCTGACAGATCAGCTCTAGCTAAATCCCCGGTGACTAGCAACAGCAATGTTATGGATTGAAATGAGGAGAGCAGATATCTTGAGTTTGGAGCTCAACATCCCACCTTCCCAGCCTGCTTCTCAGCATCTGTGACCACAGACCCACAAGGGTGGGATCTAGACCCCAAACCCCACAGCTCCTGGAAAGGCAATGTGGATCGAGCTATCAGTTGTGGAGCCTGGCTTTCCTTCTTTACACAGAAGTACTAACAACTAAAAAAGGACCATTAGCTGACCTCCCTCAGAAGGGTTTCAAGTCAACTTGAGGGTTGCCTTAAGGCTTTTTGTGAAACAGTAACAACTCCCTTATTTTGTCCTTCGCTGGAGTGAGACTTAATAATAATGTATTTTTTTGCTCTATCTGGGAACACAAAGGTTGAATAAATTGAAAGCATATTAAAAGAACACCGTATCCACAGAAAGAATGTAAATATGTTGCATTAGAACATGTTTCTGTAAAGTGCTTTAGGGTTAACTAGACTGTTAAAAGATCACTGTACCCATGGCAACAGAAAGTAAGCTGTATTAGAACATGTCTTTGAGAAATACTTTAGGTTACCTGTTGCCCAATGATTTATTAGTCCGAAGAAGCAGCGTGACCCAATGTACAGAGCATGGACCTTGAAGTTCGAAGAACTGAATTCTAATCCTGGCTTTATCACTTGCCTGCTGTGTAAAGTTGGGCGAGTCATTTAGTTTTGTTCTGGTTTAGTTACCTCATCTGTAAAATTGAAATTAAGACTGTAGCCCCATGTGGGACATGGAATGCATCTTACCCAATCTGCTTGTATCCACCCCAGTGCTTAACACAGTGTTGGGCACAGAGTAAGTGCTTAAAATACCATAATTATAACTATTACTATTATTATCAATAAATGGAAACTAAATCAGAACTCTTCAGTAATAACACACTAGGGAACATATCATCTAGTTTGATTCAAGAAGTCCTTAAGTGGCAAACATCTATTGAAATAATAGTCAAAGTTTATGATTATAATTGCTTGATTAAAGACTGCATTAATTAGCCCTGAAGAATGAATATTGTAAAAATGGACTAGACGGTTTTCTTTAAAAGGGGATGGCCAATGGCTTAAACTTATTTTAAAGAAGTGGCATATGTAAAAAGGTGGGGTATCAAGTTGAAAGAGTAATGAAGTAGTCCAAAATATCAAATAGAGTGCTAGTACTAGTTAAGGGTTCAACTCTCTTTTTCTTTGTGTTTTTAGAGGACTGTTTTTAACTTGATGGATTACAAAGAAAGCCACAAAGGATGGGGAAAAAAGCATCGCATATAGGAAAAAGGTGTCACCTAGTTTATTAATAAAAATAATGTCAGCATTAAACATGTACAAGGCTTCTGGCTTTGAGTCTCTAACTTTAAAAGTAGGAAAATTCCAAAAAAAAGAGTTGAGCTGTAATGCTCCTCACCCATGACTCATGTTAGGTATTTACAGATAATGATTGTAATCCGTAAATGGATAAAACATAGAATATTATGCTAAACGTGTCTGCAGTAACTGCACATGCAATTTGCTTTCCATGAGTGATTATAATTACTGTGAAAGCAAAATTCTGGATCATTTCTTCAGGGAAAATATATCCTTCAGGTATTGCCTGATGCTTCAGCACAATATTTACCTAAAACACTTAGTAACAATCAGTGGTATTCATCGAAGGCTTACTGTGTGCAGAGCACTTTACTAAACGTGTGATATGAATTATGAAAATGCATTCCTTTCTATGAAAAAAACTGTGATTTGACTGATATTTTGCAGTTAAACTAAGCTGGTGGCAGTAGGATTGGCAAGATGGCTAATTAAATTGTGCATGATATGGGCATAATGTAATCAGGGTCTTGATGTTAAGTTGTCAATCGATCAACGATATTTATTGAGCACAGTATGTGCAGAACATTTGTGTGTATTCTTTGTCTATATAAGAATTCTCTCATCCTCTGCTCCCTAACTTTTTAGCTTATAGTTTCTCTTAAACATCTGGGTTAGAGTGGCAACTACAGTAAATTTCTTACATTCATTATCATTTTTTTCACATTAATATATAAAGAAACTCAGTGAGCTGAGTGACATAAAAATCATTACAAAGTGACAAAGTGCAGGAAAGTTATGACTGTTTCAATGGTTCCAGGAAGAGAGCTTTAATTATTTATATTTCAATTAAGTTCAGGGTAAATGATGGGAACAGACATTAGTTTCCTCCTGCCACAATCACACTTTAATATAGGCTAAGAAAAATAGAAGCAGAGGGAGAGCCAAGGCCAGTGCTAACCCACCTCCCATTACCCATAAATGAAATTTCTAAATCAATGTTTCTTTGAATCTGGAAGGCATTATTGAGCCTTGAAAAATGAGCAGTTCACCTCCTGCTTCCTATGTGCAAATTCCTATTTGGATCAACCCAGGGAATTAGAGATCAACTTGTCTAAGTTTCCTGCATAAAATTCCCAGAATATCTGAAATCTGGGCCATAGTTTTGCCATGCAAATATCATCATCTTCTGTCTGGGACATTTAGTTTATGAAGGTGAAGATTTTTGAGGAGTTTATAAAAAAATAATCTGACTTTCTGTATCCGTTGTTTCTTTCTTTGAATAAGCATTTCACGTCCTGGTGCATCTGAGTAATAACTATTGATCGTAAATCATTTGCTGTATTGGAGAATGTTCAATCTGAAGGATGCTCCACGAGGACGAAGATCTGTTTTACGGCTTCACGTAAGTTCCAGGCATTTTCAGAAATAAAGGAAGCCAACTATTTTGTGTTCAATACGTACAGATCCTCTGTGAGCAGAACACTCAAGTAAGTGCTTGGGAGTAAATAACTGTGTCCCACATGAGGCTCATAGTCTTAATTCCCATTTGGCAGATGAGGGAACTGAGGCACATTCGATAGTATTTATTGAGCACTTACTATGTGCAGAGCACTGTTCTAAGCGCTTGGAACGGACAATTCGGCAACAGATAGAGACAATCCCTGCCCAGTGATGCAGTTACAGTCTAATCGACTTGCACAAGCTAACCCAGCAGACAAGTGTCAGAACCAGTATTAGAACGCGGGTGCTCTGACTCCATTCGGTGACACGGCTTCTCTAAGACTCCCTCTTCCCTCAGGGTGTCCCAGGATCCAATTCTGTCCCCTCCAAAAACCCTGGTTGGACGATTGACCCCTTCTGCCACCATACACAGGTTCGCAAGCCATTTCTTTCAGCATAGTAGCACAGACTAACTCAACAGGCTTGAGTTGCAGGACAAACCGTTTTTAATTCCTTAAAAATGTCCTAGCCGGAACACATAACAAAACTAGACTTTAGGGGAGAAATTCATTCATTCGTTCATTCAGTCGTATTTCTTAAGCACTTACCTTGTGCTGAGAACCGCACTAAGTGCTTGGGAAAGTACAATAGAACAATAAACAGTGACAATCCAAGGTGGCCTGGAGGGAGGATGGGTAATTATTTGCCAAGAACCAGAAGTTAAATCAGGCATAGTCTGTTCTCCGTGGCAGGTATATGACTATTGAATACACAACATCCTTTTTGGGCACCCCATATTTCACTTGTCAGGAGGCCATTTAGCCATTTTAACTGAAAACTGTTTGACACATAATGACTCCTGACTATAAACCCAAAATTAATCATTTTTACTATCAACCTTGAATAGTTTTCCCCAAAATCTGAAAAGGAGAAATTGCCTGCATATACACAAGGTAAAGACTGAGAAAGCAAATTGCGAAGGAACGTCAGGGTTGGAGATTGGTAGTATGAGATCAGTGGTGGGCCAGGGCTGTGGGAGAGCTGAGGGGATTAGCAATGTTGAGGGGATGGGATTGTTCATTAAGGAAGGGAAATTTAGGAAGGGAGTCCAAGAGAGGCGTGATGGCATGGGTTAAGTGAAAGAAGTCTGAGAGAACAGTTTTCCCAGGGAGAAATATTGGATTCTAATATTCTAATATTGGATTAGAAGATTATTGGTCAGAAAATGCTTTTTTTTTCAGAGTTGGTGAGGTTAGAAATGGTCCAGGGACTTACGATGATGAGATCCAGAGTGGAACCAAATTGGTATTTAAGGAACATTTACTATGTGCAGAACACTGTGCTAAGTGCTGGGGAGATGATAATAGAGTGAGTAGAAGGGTTTGTAATCTAGTAAACTCACAATCACCAATGTCCATTGCCTCACCAGTGATTCCATTTAACTCTTTCCTGGTATTTCCACTGCCCTCTTCTCCCCACTCTCTTCCCCATGACTGCCTGGCCAAAAATTTTACTAACACAATTGAAATCATCAAGAGCAAGGTTCCCAAATTTTCTCATTTCCACAAATCCCTCATCTTTCTCTTCCATCTCCTGAGATGTTGAAACAATACCATTTCCTATTGTTCTTCATTTAGCCATTGTAAACATATCTCTGAGGTGGAATAAATATTTTTGCACATACAACGTGGAAGGAAACAATTGAGTTTAGTTTGCATCCAGGAATGGTATTTTCTTACAAATTCTGAAAATAAAACAAAAATATGCAATACAACTGTTTCAAAGAACCACCAAATTGTCACCGCTTACTGTTATTTCTCACAACCAGAAAAATCAACCTTTCTTATTATATCAAAAACACATAATCACCCACTGTAGACACAGCATCCAGATTACTGTTTTATGACTTTGCAGGATGATCCCACTATCTCTTTATGCATAGATACATTCATTCAATTGTATTTATTGAGTGCTTACTGTGTGCAAAGCACTGTACTAAGCGTTTGGGAGAGTACAATATAACAACAAACTAATATAACCACACACATACCTCCTACCTCATTCAGCTATATGTACTGAAATGGCCAAGAGGTCAGAACTAAAGAATAAAATAGCCATACTCTTACTTGTGCTTCCCCCATGAATATTTCTGAATAAAGTAAGGATAAACACACCTCCAGAACAAAGGGAAAAATTTGAGTCCTTGTCATCTAGACATTAACTCCACTGTATTGCTGAGATCATCTTCTGCAACCCCATTTGATAAACTGAATCTATAATACTCTATTACCTAGAATCATGAAATCACATATATGGCTGAGTTTGTTTATCTAAACAATCAGTTTTACCGCTGGAAAATCTGAAAAACCAGTGGGTGGAAAAATTGCTCTCTCTTTCTTGATGAAAGGTTTTACCTAATCACATCAAATTGTATTGCTCAGCAAGGATGGGAAAAAGTGTCCCCTTTGTAAAATTTTATTCATTTCGAAAATTCACTAAATACAGACTTGCCTACTTGGAATATTTTTTAGAAATTATGTCTCAAATGTGAAATCCAAAGAATGTTATTGCAATTTAAGTATTCTCTTGTGGAGATGCAACATGCCTAATGCAAAGAACAGAGGCTTGGGACTCAGAGGACCTGGGTTCCAATTCCACTCTGTCACTTACCTGCTGTGTGATCTTGGGCAAGTAACTCAATTTCTCTATGTCTCAGTTTCCTCATCTGCAAAATGGGGATTCCAAACCTGTTCTCCCTCCCATTTAGACTGTGACCCCCACACACTTAGTAGAGTGCTTGGCCCAGATTATTATTCTGAAGTAACAGGCACAGAGATATGAAGTGACCAGCCTAAGGTCACACAGCAGACAAGTTGCAGAGCCGGGATTAGAACTTTAGTCCTTCTGAGTCCTAGGCCCGGGCTCTGCTCCTTAGGCAGTGCTGCTCCCATACTAAACACATAACACTATGCACCACTCAGATCCCTGCTTCTGTCCCCAAAGTGCTCTCGTCTACCAGGCCAGGGGGATCTAAGTTGCAGTCCCTGAGGAAAGCCAGCGGCACCACTGGGAACGCACACTGGCTCTCCTCCCTGCCACCGAGGAGACTCCACCGCCCTCCTAACTTCCAGCAGCCCGATGGGAAAGAGGTGAACACCCACAGAAATAGGCCTCCACCAAACCTTGTGAAGACCGGCACTGCTGCGGTGCTGTAGCTAAAAGATGGGCTTGGGACTCTGAGTCACCAGGACCCTCAATTTCTTCTTTACCCATAGCTCTCTGCTGACTTCTGCTTGACTTTGGGCATTTGTCTTTGTCATTTTGGTTGCTTTACTGGCTCCTTAAGTGTCTGTCTATAGTCCCCCTGCTTCCTCCTTAGAGTCTGAGATTGTGAACTCCTTGAGGGTCAGCTCCGCACCGAACAGAAACTCCTTACCCTTGGCTTTAAAGCACTCGATCATCCTTCCCTTCCTATCTCACCTCACTATTCTCCGACTACAACCCAGCCCACACACTTTACTACCTACTCCCTGTATTTCTATCTTGTCTATCTGGTTGCCAAGCTCTCACCCACATCCTGCCTCTGGCCTGGAATACCCTCCCTTTTCATATGCGTCTGACAATTTCTCTCCCCTCCCTTGAAGCGTTGTTGTAGGCACATCTTCTCCAAGAGGCCTTCTCTAAGCCATCCTTTCCTCTTCTCCCATACCTTCTGCATCTTCCCGACTTGCTCCCTTTATTCACCCCATCCTCCTCCCACAGCACTTATGTACATATTCATAAGTTATTAATATTAATGTCTGGGAAGCGTTACATATATTAATTATATATATAATATATAGAGGGGGCATTATATATATTATTAATATATTAATGTCCCCCTCTAGACTGGAACCTCACTGTGGACAGGGAATGGTCTGGTTACATTGTACTCTCCCAAACATTTAGTACACTGCTCTGCACATGGTAAGCATTCAATAAGCATGAGTGATTGGTCATTCTCTCCCCTTTAGTCTTTCCTAATGATTAGCATAGTCTTCTGCATATAGTAAGGGGTTTATGAAATACTATTACTATATTAATTCTTCCTTCTCCCCAGGTATATTTAATTTGGCTGAGCCAGAGCATATTCAAGTAAACCAATTCTCCCGACGAGGGAGGGAAGGGAAAGTGAAGGGACCCCAACACAAAATTGCAAATGCCGTGTAAAATATAACAAACTGCTCATTTAGTCAATACTGAACGCCTGCTTGAGAGAACACGCCATAAATCAGGAACAAGCTTTCAACTATTCTAATAGTAACACCCCTGTAAATTTTTAATAGCACAATGCAAATTTTATTCCCAAAGAATGAAGGTTGGTATGATTTATGAGTCTATCATCACTCTATTCTGTTAATGCATTATGCACTGTAACTTCCTGTTACAGTTTAAACAGTCATAAAGTTTCAAATCATAAAGCTAACTAATGATATTAGCAAATCAAAATTGTTCTTCATGGAGAGTGTTTTTAGAGAATTTAGCCTTTTATATAGGTTTATTTTGACATTTTAACTATCTCCTTCAGTTATTCATTAAAGAGATTTGTCAAAAATGGAATAGACTAAATAGGACAAGGACTTTCATATATGATTTGTACCAAGCTTCAGTTTAGCATATTTTGAAGGACAGTATGGTCAACTCTGAGGAACTCTAAGGCAAATGTATCGTAAACAGAGTCAGATGACAAATGCTTTAGTTGGAAAGAAGTTGTCAATCTACGTAAATCACTAGGGTTTTCTAGTTTTTTTAAAGTTTTTGCTTCCCAAATATCTGATCTCTCCTACCTTTAGAATAATGCTTCTTCCTCTCACTATAAAAGGTGACAGAATTGTCAACTTTCTGGTCTGGGTCTAACTGTCAAATGGGATTTGGGGACAAGATTCCTCCATGTTGCTCATGTAGACCAGATCTGAGTGTGTCTGAGAGAGAAAAGAGACTCTTTAGGAAACTTTCTGAGGTTAGTTAATTTTCTTTTCTTAGGTATTTCCTCTCTTTTTACGGCTGAGGACTAACAGATAATTCACTACCCTGAAGGACAGATTTACAGGAACTTTCCCTTGAAGGTTCCAACATACCAAGTAAGCAAAACACAAAAGGCTGTTTAGGATATAGGCATATAATTAAAATTGTGATCATTTTGGAGGATTCAGAGACTTGATCTTTCATCCATTCAACTGAGCCAAGTATAATGTTTTCAGTGGTTGGAATCTGAGCTAAAAACTCTCAATCTAAGACCTCTTCATTTTTCTAACCTGTATTTCCATTTTTCTTTATGAGACTATATCCTCCCTGAAAGGATAATATTTCATCCTATATTCATAGTGTAAATACTAATTCCTATGGCAATAGGAGAATTTGCCCTTGAGAACTTACCTTTGTAAAATTAATTCATTCATTCAATAGTATTTATTGAGCCTTTACTATATGCAGAGCACTGTACTAAGTGCTTGGAATGTTCAATTTGGCAACAGATAGAGACAATCCCTGCCCAATAACAGGCTGACAGTCTAAAATGGGTATTCAAATTTAGAAGAAGATTTGCATATAAAAAATTAAACTGTAAGTCTTGATTCGGGAAATCCCATTCTACATGGATGCCTCGTGTCACACAGATTTTGATTTCGGCAACTTTTTGATTCCATCTCTATCTCAAAAGCCTCACTGTGATCGCACATTGGGATTGAAGAGTCATAGAAATGTATTTCATGCATTTTTCCCTGATAATGAAGTAGCATTAAATATCATTTTTCACTAGAAATGTAATATTTTGTAGGAGAACGACAATGGTATTATTTCAGCTGAACAAATAGATGATTTGTTGCCAGGCCCAACTTTAACCCCTGAAAAGTTTAAAAATGGTTTCGGGCTCTCATGAGGTGAACCATTCACCTTTTAAATGCCACAGTTTCCACTGCTGAAATATATGGAGAATTTAGTCTCCAATTTATCTGTTGGTTTCAGTGGAAGTGGGCATGCAGGACAGGGAAGGGAAAGGCAAGGGAGAGAATATGTACCACAGAAATCATAGAGCCTGCTCTTAATCACTCATTGTTATTTACTGAGTGCTTACTATGTGTAGAACACTGTACTAAGCATTTGGGAAAGTACAATACAACAGAATTAGCAGTCACATTCCCTGCCCCAAACGACCTTACTAATTCAGTCTACTGTCTACATTGTACTTCTTTTAGTTTTAAAAAATGATAGAAAAGCTAATAGTAATGATTAATTTGTGATGTGTTAATAACTAATGAGCCAGGTAAATCTGACCCTTTCTGAAGCACGTTCCTTTGTCACAAATAATGGCAAGAAACTAAATTATCGGGAGGTTTGGAATTTGGTGAAGGGGACAGGTACATAAAGACAAAACAGCATAAAAAGGCAAGGACAAAGACAAGCACAGTAAGAGCTCCTGAATATTTCTGTTGGAGCTGCTGCCCTCTCTAAACTATTTCTGGAACTTGGTGGATTTTTAGGAGAAATGAATTTGTGTATACAGGTTCCAGGATATTGTCAACTAAGTACCATAAACTCCTATCTTAAAGTGAGGCAAGGTAAGTTTAATCGATTTTATTTGTATGTGGTTAATTATTGCTTTATGTGGTCTGTCTTTAATTTTGGAGTTGCTAAGATACCTATAAAGTATTTATAAATTAAAAGACTCAAAATAAATACCAACAGTTCCGATAACTGTAAATTTTGGCACAATAGCATACTGAACTGAAATTAGAATTTGAAAAGATGATTTTTTTACTCATACATTTTTTAGTAAAAATATTTTGCCCAATTCATAGCCAAAGTATTTTATTTTTATCATATAGCAGAGGTTTCTATAAAAGTCGGAAGATCCTGAGGCAAATTTCCTTTAGGAATATTGTCCTGTTTCAGGAGTATGTGTAGTTACGTTAACAAATCATTCTACCCCTTCTCTGAATTGAATTTACGGAGAGAATGGATATCTGCAGGGGCTCCAAAACACTGGTTGGGTAATGAGTTGAACCGTGGAAAGACATGAAAAGGATGACAGATGCTCTCCCCGGCACGATACCCCCTTAGATTCAATGAAGAAAACCCTCAAATCATGGAGCCTGGCTCAGGTGGGAAGCAAGAGAAGAAGGTCAAGGGATACAGTGCTTAGAAGTCAAAGTAGGAACTTCAAGAAGGTTGTAACACAAAGAGTTAGGAACACAATCAGTGCTGGGCAAATGGAGTAGCAGGGGGTAATCTTTCTACATTGTGAACTCTTGAGGGCAGGCATAATTTCAATTAATTCTATCATATTCCCTCCAAGTGCTTAGTTCAGTGCTTTGAACACAGGTGCTCAATTCTACTGATGATGAAGAAGGAACCAGCAGTGAGATATCTGTCCTTTGTGTGCCCAGTGTAGCAGGGACTAAATCCTGCGTTGGCCTTTTCAGACACACACATACACCTACACAGACACACAAACGTGCATGAACTTCACTGGGACGGGCGTCTTCTTCAAATACAAAGGACAACTATATTTCCATCTTAGAAGGTGCAGTCCCACAGACTGATAGAATAGCACCACTGGTAATGACATCTTCAAATCGTGAAGGATAGCAATGTATATCAAATGTCTGTGCAATACAGAAACTGATTAATAAAACATATCTGATACGTCCTCCATTTTTTTCTCCACGGTTTATATTAATCTCACTGGAGAGATGGATGTCAGAGGAAGGAGGGGGTACAAGGAAACTAACTTTTTAATAATGAGAACAAGTCTCTCTGTATACAGAATTTATATCATTCAAGGGAACAATTTTTGGAGCCTTAATAAATGTATATGGATTTTAGGTTTATTTTACATTGGCAATTCCTAAGTATTGCATTATTACTTAGACAATAATAAGTCTTATTGCATTTGAAAATAAACCAGAGGCAATCTTTTGATGGGTATTCTCAAAATCCAATAAACATGCAATGAATAAATAAATATACCAAATTTAGGACAAAAAGCTTGACAACCTAAGCAGTATGATCTTACACCTCCAAACCACACTTGCTTATATTCTCATGAAGTAGTTCTCAATGAAGTTCACTAGTTTAGAAATTAACTAAATTATCTGTTGCTGCTATGGTGGATTTCATTCCTGGATTTGTTCTGACTCCCTAAAAATGAATTCCTGCCCCCAATACAATGGGTTTCAGTTCCATACAAGGGATTCGATAACAAACACCGGTTATCAGTGTCTTATTTATCAACTTTTGGTGCTCTTTCATACATTGCTAATATGCAGCAAAGCTTTGCTTTAATTATGTATCACTTTGGCTCTGTGCCTGTATTCTTTTCATTTCATTTCTCATTGGTATTCTCCGGCTGCTTTTGTTGGTGTTTGAGTTGAGTTGATTTTAGATCCTTATTTCTAGATTCTCTTTCCCTTTGGGAGCTTACTTTTTATATATTGCAAATTGTCTTTAATATTAGACTGGTAGTTTATCTCTTTATATAAGAAAAAAATAGGAGCAACAGAAGAGTAGAAAAAAAGATTGTCATTAATTCAGTTTAATCTGCATAACTGTATTAATTTGGTATCATATTGCCTTGGGAACATTCTGTAGCTAAATGAGAGATCTGGTTTATAGCACCAAGATGGTTAAATGAGAATAGGATTGCTTTGTGAACAATTTCCAAAACATAAAAACTGAAATGTAAGAAAGCGATAACTGTGGTATTTGTTAAGATCTACCAAGCACTTGTACTGAACAAAAGATCACTTCTACTGAACACTTGGCTGGATACTATAAAATCAGGTCAGACCCAGTCCCTGGCCCCCAAGGGGTTCACACTCTGCATAAAGGGAGGCCAAATATTGAGATCTCATTTTACAGGTGAGGAAACTGAAAAGTTAAATGACTTGGCCAAGGTCACACAACAAGTAAGTGGCAGTGCTGGAAAATAAGTGTTGCAGAAATTGGAGTCTTCTCTAAAAAAATAAGTGCATCTGATATTATTCTACGTACATGAGGAAAACATATTTTGGACTGCATGATGATGATGGTGGACTCAGAGCTGTCAAGCAGGATTTGAGAAAGAGATCTCAAGTCACAGGTGAGTTTAATCATCAGTCCAACGTGCATTCGACAGCTAAAAATATCAAGTGACTGCAGATATCAGGACGGGGACAAAAAACAAAAGGGGGAATTTTATCTCAGATCTTCCAAAAGGTAGCATCTATGTTCTTAAAGAACATCTTATAGTATAGTACGTTCATTCGGACTTAAACCTCTTGTATATGCAAAACTGCTTCACCTAACAAGACTGCATTGCATCCTCACAGAAGCATGCTGTGGGAAGACTACTCCTTAATTCTACAATAGCCTACAATCTATCAAAAGTGCACAGTGAAAATATGCATTATGGGAATACTACAGAATATATGAGGATAAGGCTGAATTTGAACCATGCAAGCTCATACATGAAATGCTAGATGCACTTTTGGTCACTGGAAACTTTATCCAACCTTGGCTTCCCTGAGTCTGTCCTCTACTGATCCTCCTTTTATCTATCTGGCTGTTCATTCTCAGTCTCCTTCGCAGGCTCCTCCTCTGCTTCCCACCCCTTAACTGTGGGAGGGCATCCCAGGCCAGAGGTAGGACGTGGGTCAGGGGTTGATAGCGGTACAGGGAAGAACGAGGCAAAGTGAGAAAGTTAGTATCAGAGGAGCGGAGTGTTGGGGCTGGGATGTAGAAGGAGAGAAGGGAGGTGAGGCAGGAGGGGGCGAGGTGATGGAGAGCTTCGAAGCCAGTGGTGAGGAGTTTTTGCTTGATACGGAGGTTGATAGAAAAATATGGAGATTTTTGAGGAGGGGGGTGACATGCTCAGAGCATTTCTGTAGAAAGATAATCCAGGCAGCAGAGTGAAGTATAGACTGAAGTGAGGAGAGATCAAAAAGGTTGGGAGATCAGAAAGGATGCTGATGGAGTAATCCGATCGGGATATGATGAGTGATTGTACTAACTCTTAAGCGCTGGGAAAGGTATAGGTCAATTAAGGCAGACACAGTCCCTGCCCTACATGGGGCTCACAGTCTAAGTAGAAGGGAGAACAGGTATTGAATCCCTACTTTATAGTTGAGGACACTGAGGCACAGAGAAGTCAAGTGACTTGTTCAAGGTCCCACAGCAATCAATTGGTAGACTGACTGACTCCCAGGCCTCTGCTCTTTTCACTAAACCACACTATTTCCCATATCCTTGCCTGCTGGCCTAAAATTTCTCACACGAGAAAAGTGGGTTTTAAGAATTCACCCTAATACCACCAAGGCTCCAAGTTAGAAAGCTTATATTTCAATAGACTGTTAGACTTTCTCGCTAAATGATAAAGTTATTGAGACTAGAGTACAGTTTTGAGACAAAATTTCTGATAATGGGAAAAAAAATCCTTGGCACCCTCATGCAAAATTCTTATGTGGATGAAATCATTAGTATTATCATCTTAAATGTCAAGTTGTTTATCTTTTGGAAGATTCATCTCACTTTTTGCTTCTATTTCTTAAATTAACATGTATTCAGCCCACATTAAAAATTATTTTCATCTTCATCTTTCAATCAAAAATAATTTAAACTGTCATGGGGTTTTTCTATTTAGTGAGTGTAAGGAAGGCGATTCTAAAATTGTCTGAGAAACACACTGAGTATTCTCTGCCAAGCCAAAATCTTCGGTTTACTCACCACTTAATATAGTATCTTGGTTTGAGTTGGTGCGTGAAGATAGCTCCTGATTGGATAGGGCTGTGTCAGCACGAAGTTCACAAATCTAGCCCCGTCTGAGCAAGCAGTTCCCCCGTGGGGTAAAAAGAAGTAAGGCCAAGGGAAAAGCGTGCAGAACTGGAAATCGGGACGTGGGTTCTAATCCTGCCTCTACCACCTGCTTGCTGAGCGAACTGGGGCAGTTGGTTAACATCTCTATGCCTCAGTTTCCTCACCTGTTAAACATGAAATATCTGTTTTCCCCGACCCTCCTGAGACTATGAACCCCATGGGAGAGAGGGAATGCATGTTGACTGATTATCTTATATTTACACCAGGATTTAGTACAGTTATTATAAATACAGTTATTATTTAAATGGTAGACAGTGAAGAAGATTCACCCAGATAGCTTAGGGTTGTGTAAATGCTGAGCTTTTTAAAGTTGCCCTGGATGATTTTGGAGAACTTTCTAGGCATTTGCCAAAAGGCGGAAGAGATGCTGTTGCATTTTGTTTTTAAAGCAAGTGTTAATAATGGGCTTCACTGGAGAAGGGAGAACAAAGCATGGGGAAGCTAAATAATTCTATTTACTCACCAGCAAGATCGTTTTTATTGCAGCCTAATACATTTTTTTTTAACTCAGATTGCTAAAATCCTAACTGAATTCCAATTCAGAAATCAATGAATCATAAGCCGGGCAGCGAGAAAACTGAGATTTTTTGGCTTTTGAGATAGACTGCTCTTGGATATCAAAGATCAGATCAATTCTGATGCATTCTGTCTTCTATCTTTGGGAAGATACCAACTGCCTGCAAATGGCCTCGTTTACCACACCCCCAGGTGGCCACAAGTCTAGCCCCTTCTCAGCGTGGAGGGTTGGGGGGTGGGAAGGAAAGGCAGAGTTTGGGGGCAGTGGAAGGTCTTTAGGAAGAGAGCATATTTAGAACCATCTGAATGGATATTCTCAGTCTGAGGGAGTCAATGTCTCCTTTTCTGCTTTTCAGAAGCATTAATGGGGAGAGGTTCTGGACCAGAGCTCTGAAAACATTTCTGGGGAGAAAAAAGGAGAAAAAAAAGGAAATTGGGAATGAGTGAATGTAGGCAAGGAAGATTTGAGCCAGAAGAGCAAAAGTCTATTAAGAAAATAATAGGTGTTTGGATACCCGATGCCAGCGGAGAAAAGCATGCTTTCAAAATGGGACTTCTCTTCCAGTCACATGGACATGATTGGCCAAATTGCCAATTATTTCCGGTCCCCGTGAACCCCCTACCCTGGTTCTGTGACACTTCCCACCCTGCCCCCAGTCTTCTCTGTGTTTCTTTCTGTTTTTGCTTTTATAAGGTATTCCAGACACATTACCTGGATTTACCCTTAATGCCCCTGTTCTTCATCTGATAAAATTTCATCAAATTGACACCATCCTGTGTATTACACAGCTGAGACTCTAGTCAGTGCTTTAGGCAAGGATGTAGGGCTGAGGCGAGACCAGGGAGACCAGACGAGTCCAGTGTCTTAGGTCAGGCCCTAGAATCAATAATAATAATAATAATTGTAAGATTTACATGCTTATTATGTGCCAGGCACAGAGGTCATGGGTTCGAATCCCCGCTCGGCCACTTGTCAGCTGTGTGACTTTGGGCAAGTCACTTAACTTCTCGGTGCCTCAGTTACCTCATTTGTAAAATGGGGATAAAGATTGTGAGCCCCACGTGGGACAACCTGATTCCCCTGTGTCTACCCCAGCGCTTAGAACAGTGCTCGGCACATAGCAAGCGCTTAACAAATACCAACATTATTATTATTATTACTAAGTGCTGGGTTGGAGACCGTAAGCCCGATGTGGGCAGGGATTGTCTCTTTATTGCGGAATTGTACTTTCTAAGTGCTTAGTACAGTGCTCTGCACACAGTAAGCACTCAATAAATATGATTGAATGAATGAAGATAAGCAATTTGGGTTGGAGAGAGTTCCTGTCCCATGTGGGGCTCACAGTCTTAATACCCATTTTACAAATGAGATAACTGAGGCACAGAGAAGTAACTTACCTTCCCTCTAGACTGTGAGCTCATTGTGGGCAGGAATGTGTCTGTTGTTATGGTGTACAATCCCAACCCCTTAATACAGTGCTTTGAACTTGGGCAAGTCACTTAATTACTCTGGACCTCATGTCTTCATCTGTAAAATGAGAATTTGATCCCTGTCCTCCCACCCAAATTGAGCGCTTCATGCCTAATTAGGTTGTAATTGCTTAGTAAGTGTAGCAAATACTACTATTATTATGAGACAGTTTCCTGAGCCCTTTGGTCCAGATGGACACCTGTCCGTTGACCACCTCAGGCCTCGGTGGCCGGCAACCCACACCCTCCCTCTACATTTTCCTGCAAATGCACTGTCCAGCATTCAGGGGCCTCGCAGATTCTGGTCCCTCCAGGCCTGCATGCAACTCCACAGCAAACTTCTCCCCGCTTGCAACCCCCCCACCCCTCTTTCTTTGGGCCCCCCGCCCCGACACATGGAACAAAGCCTCCGCCATGTTATCCCAAACAGACGATATTCATTCAATTGTATGGATTGAGTCCCTTACTGTGTGCAGAGCCGAGTACTATACAGCAATAACTAAATACATCCCCTGCTCACCGTGTTCAGGGCCCTGCCTCATTAATTACTGGTGCTATGCTCAGGCAATCTTGGGCCATTAGGCGGCCATATGCATCCCGCCACCCACTGGTCTCTCCACCCCCCTGTCTCCGAGCTCAGAGTCTATGAAGACACAATTCAATGTACCCTGAATGACGGGCGTGGTATCAGTCGATCAGTGATATTTAATGAGGAGAACCCTGTACTAATGCCAAGTTGAAAGGCCTGCTGTCTGCTTCCTATCCTGGAACTAATCCTGCCTTAGTGCCATCTCCTACATGTGAAGCAAGGTGGCTTAGTGGAAAGAGCACGGGCTTGGGAGTCGGAAGTCATGGGTTCTGATCCCGACTCCGCCACTTGTCAGCTGTGTGACGACTTGGGGCAAGTCGCTTAACGTCTCTGTGCCTCGGTTACCTCATCTGTAAAATGGGGGTTAAGACTGTGAGCCCCACGTGGAAATTTACTGTTTGTTGTCAATCCTGCCACTCACCAATATTTTAATAGGAGAAATAATTGAAAAGAATGCAAGTTATACCCACCACAAACTCAGGAATGAACCCAGAACTGGAAAGCTAAAAGACCAGTCCCTGTCTCCTTTGATTAGCCTGATCCACAAGTAGTGACTAGGAGAAGAAAGAGATTCCTTACAGCGCTACACTTCTGTGAGCTGATGCTTCTACGAGCTGGAGGAAGAGACGAGCCTTTTGTATTAGGACAGAGAAGAACAGTCTATCTGCATTTTCAGTCTCTGCATCCCGAGAAATGACGTTTCTCCTTCTCTCTGTAATTAAGGTCACATCTCCTCCAATAGAACTTCCCCTGGCTCCCTCTGCCTTCTACGTTGTCTAGGCACTTGTATCTGTGACCTTTGGACATTTAATATTTGCCCCACCCTCAATCCCACAGCATTTATGTACATATCTTTAAATTATGCATTATCAATTAATATCCATCTCCTCCTCTAGATCGTAATTTTGTTGCAGGCAGATACTACGTCTGCCAACTCTGTACTTTCCCAAGCATTTAGTGCTGTGCTCTGCGCACTGTAAGTGCATAGGAAATACCATTGATGATGATGCCAGTGATGATAATTCGTTTGCTAACTTTGACCTGGTCCTATCATTTGGTGGTTTGAAATCACTTAGGTCTCACTGAGCGAGTCCACCATGAGGCCGGGGGCTCCAGGGCTGAAAGCTCCTGCAGAGAAAGTGATTCTAGTATGTGGCTTCACAGCATCACCACCTCCCATTCTCCCACCCTTATCAGGCATGTTCCTCCAGGGGCACGGAGTACAGGAAGGGAGTTGGTGGTTTGGGGTTACAGCACATTGCCAAATGCACACGGAGACATCGCCTGTGATAGCCAGCTAAAGGTAAAACCTAGGCTAGAATCCAAGAGTCCTGATTCCCAGAGGAGCCTGCCTCGTCACCTGATCAACAACAGCCAGAGCCACTAGGGAAGGAAGGTTCAGTGAGGTTTTATTCATTCATTCACTCATTCGTTGAGCTCTATGTGCAGAGCACTGTACTAAGTGCTTGGGAGAGTACAAACTAACAATAACCAAACACATTCCCTGTCCACAACAAAATTACACAACGACCTTATTAACTGGCCAATTGGCCATCATAGGGTGAGGTCTTTTTGTAAGTCTCAGTCACAGTACTAGAGTTGGCTTCTTCAATTCTTTCTGTCTCTCTTAATTTGTAAATATGTATAAGTACCCATCCCTCATGTATTCATATTTAAATGGAAAAAATAAATGAAGCCTAAAGATAAAAACTAATTTCAATCGAAGCTTCTTTCTTGCTTTATTCTGAGTGATGGCCAAAGCATCTATTTCTTGTTGGGGTTTTTTTTCTATTTCCAATGTACCAATCTATTATCTACATAACTGATCTTGGACAAGGTATGCAATGAGCTTTTTCTTCCAATGATTACAGACAGAATTATAACTTAAGAAATACTGTTATCCTCACTTTTTAAAAACAGGAAAGTGAAATTGTATGCTAGAATGGTTTCTTCATGAATTTTCACAATGAGCAGATGGTTTTTCATTATCGGTTATTAAAAAATACTAGGCCTGTGACGGTGTATTTTGTATGGGTGCTTACTCATCTGTGAGTAATTTTCAGGGTGCTTGTCCAGAACATATTCTAAATCTTTCTCCACATCTGCAGAACATCTGCGTAAACTACAATTTTTAGTTTCAATAGTTCTTAGGTTGTAAGTCACTATTGGCCTTAATATCTTCTTAAACCAAAGAAATGAATGTAAAATGGGATTTCAGGGTAACACAGTGTTTATTATCGAAATGCATTCTTCCTATAAATGCAAGGCAAACCTTTATCAGTGCTTAAATTTGGTAACATATGGGCTGAACAGTCGACATACAAAGAGAAATTGCTTTTTTCTAAAAGTTTCTAAATGGAGAAAACAGGTGCAAGGGGATTTAAGCAATGCGGCGGGGGAGAGAACAAGAACAAAAGACTGTACTGAGAATACATCAACAAAACTCAAGCCCTAATAATTACTCTAAGGAAACCTTTATAGCTTCTTAGATCTGACAGATTTTTCAATGATAAATGATTGTAGTGGGAGAACTATTGGGGAGGAAGCTAAGTGAGTGTCTTAAGCTCATGGTCAGGATCTTCTGCTTGATGCAGAGAGGACCTGGGAACCAGTAGAGATTTTGGAGAAGTGGAAAGAGATGAAGCTTATTTATTTTTTTTGTTTTTTTAAATAAAAATGATCCAGGCAGCAAAGCCAAGTACGGATTGGAGAGGGTAGTAGTAATTATGGCATTTTTTAAGTGCACTATGTGCCAGACACTGTATAGGGTAGAGACTGAAGATCAGTGAGGAAGCTGATGTGACTGCCTTGGCAAAATCCCTTGAGGTTAAGGTTGGTTTTTCTGAAGCTACTTGTCATTAGTCCCAGTTCAGAGCCCACTGCAGAACTCTCAACCAGAAGAGAGCTTACATTCAATAATAATGTTGGTATTTGTTAAGCGCTTACTATGTGCAGAGCCCTGTTCTAAGTGCTGGGGTAGATACAGGGTAATCAGGTTGCCCCACGTGAGGCTCACAGTCTTAATCCCCATTTTACAGATGAGGTAACTGAGGCACAGTGAAGTCAAGTGACTTGCCCACACACACACAGCTGACAAGTGGCAGAGCTGGGAGTCGAACTCATGACCTCTGACTCTGAAGCCCAGGCTCTTTCCACTGAGCCACAATGCTTCCCCTAGATACAGGGTAATCAGGTTGCCCCACATGAGGCTCACAGTCTTAATCCCCATTTTACAGATGAGGTAACTGAGGCACAGAGAAGTTAAGTGACTTGCCCACAGTCACACAGCTGAGAAGTGGCAGAGCTGGGTTTCGAACCCATGACCTCTGACTCCCAAGCCCGGGCTTTTTCCACTGAGCCACACTGCTTCTCTACCTCATACCTCCAGTATGTCTGACCTGCCCTAAAGACTAATTCGGAACTCCACTTTCCTTCCACACCATAATTCCTTTAGTCTCCTAAATCTTTTTTTACGGTATCTGCTATGCACTTACTATGTACTGAGCACTGGGGTAGATACAAGCTAATCAAGTTGGAAACAACTGATGTCCCACATGGGGCATACAGTATCAATCTTCATTTTATGGATAACTGAAGTGACTTGCCCAAGGTCACACACAACACAAATCGAGGAGTCCTCATGACTCCCAGGCCTGGGCTCTATCCACTAGACCTCGCTACATAACAATTAATTGTCAACTCGATTCAATCATATTTACTGAGCGCTTACTGTATGTACTGTACTAAGAGCTTAGGAGGGTACAGAGCAGACACATTCTCTGCTCCCAGTGAACTTACAGTCTAGAGAGGGGGAGACAGACATCAATCAAATAAAGAAATTACAGATATGTACAGAAATGCTGTGGGCCTGGGCAGGGGGAGAGCAAAGGGGACAACTCAGGGTGACACAAAAGGGAGTGGGAGATTAGGAAAAGGGGACAGAGACCGGGAAGGCCTTTTAAAAGAGATGTGTCTTCAATAAGGCTTTGAAGCAGGAAAGAGCGACTGTCTTTTGGAATTGAGGAGGAAGAGTGTTCCAGGCCAGAGGCAGGACACGGGCTAGGGGGTCGGCAGCAAGATAGGTGAGATGGAGGCACAATGAGAAGGTTAGCCCCGAAGGAGCGAAGTGTGCAGACTGGGTTGTAGAAGAAAAGTAGTGAGGTAGGAGGGGTCAAGGTGGTGGAGTGCTTTAAAGCCAACTATAAAGCTTTCAAGTTTTTGTTTGAGGACGTGGATGGGCAACCACTGGAGTTTTTCGAGGAGCAGGTTGATGTATTCCGATCCTTTCTGTAGAAGAGTGATTCCTACTGCAGAGTGAAGTATGGACTGGAGTGGGGAGAGACGGGAGGGTGGGAGATCAGCATGAAGGCTTTGCCGTAATCCAGATGGGATAGGATGAGTGATTGTATTAACGCTGTAGCAGCTTGGTTCGAGAGGAAAGGGCAGATATTAGCTATCTTGCGAAGGTAGAACAGACAGGATTTAGTGGGTGGGTAGGGTTTAATCAAAGAATGGTTAAATTGCTTTGTTCAAAATGTACTGCCAGTTAAAATTTGTGAAACTTTGACCTGTTCTCGCCTTTCCTGAGAAATTCAGGGCAAGATTCTTAGATGACTGTCATCACAAAACACACACACAGAAATGGAAACTTGAGCAAATGAAGAATTCACTCTCTTTCTGGTAGATTCTCTAAAATAGCCTGACTTTTCCACATATTCAATTCTATAGGAGATCTTAAATTTCATGTTTTCTCATTTCATTTAAATGCCCTTCAATCATCCCCGCACTCAGCACAATCTGGGCAGGGCACAGAAACTAAAATGACTGGAAAATTTCCTGGAGGTATAAAGAGCCACCTCTATCCTTTTTCACATTTTGTTCTTTCTTCCCTCAACTTCTTTGTTTTATCAACCTCCCTCCCAGTTATCGACCTATCTCCCTTGTTCCTACTTTGCCACACTGATTAGAACCCATGACCTTCTGACTCCCAGGCTCATGCTCTATCCACTTCGCCATCCAACCTGATTAATTTGCATCCACCTCATCCCTGGCACTGGCACATAATAAGCTCTTATCAAATTCCATTAACAAGCGAACGAACAATCTCTAGTCTTTTTTGTCTTGTGAAGATCACAAATTTTATTCATCCTCTTTGGAATGGTGTTTTGTGACGGCACTGAGATGGGCGTGCTTGTATATTTGAGACAATGAGGGATCTTTTCAGTGAGTACATATATATATATATACACACATATATATATACACTAAAACTCCAAAAATTATCTATATCTATATATTTATAGAGATTTTTTTTGGCATTTTAGTCCCACCTCCCAATATGAATTCACATGATAAAACAATCTTAAATGTTATTGGCCCCATCTTAATGTTATTGGCCCCTATAACTGGAAGTGAACCTAGGTCAATCAATCTACTGATCAGAATTTGAGCCCTAACACTGTACAGACCAATGCACTACGTGCTCAGGGAAGTACAATTCAGTAAGGTTGGTAGGCACCATCCATGCTCACAAAGAGTTCAGAGTTTAATCCTTATTTTCCCTTAGAATTTTGACTGACGACATGGACTCCAATATCCCGGGTTATGACTTCTACCGCCAATCTGACAAGGTAGGTGGAGACAGTCACTGGAATAAACCCCAGCACACCCCCAAGATTGTTAAATACTTATCGATTCCAGAGGGAAAAAACCAAACAAAACAAAAGCAAAGCACTGTGCAGATTTGGCAAACAGCTTCATCCAATTTGCGAGATCTTAAAGTTTGAAAAACACTCTCTGGGGTCTCTCTAGACAGGAGCTACACACTTGGAACGCATGTGTCCCTGAGGAGACAGTAAAAATGGGCTTTGAAAACTTTTTATCCATTGACTGTTAAAGAAAACATCTTTCTTCGAAGTTTGAAAGGTAAGTAATCGTTGAAAGAGAAGTGAGACATTAATTGTTTGCTTCTCAAACGACTATAATCAGTGGCAAAAAGCTTTGACTTGAAGACACAGATGTTGTCAGGAGACATGATAGATGATGTGACAATTCTCACTATACTCTTTCCAACAGGAGGATCCTTTTCTTGAATAATAAAAGGAAAGACCTCTATCTCAAGGAGAGCAAAATATAGTTAATGAGCAATTCTGAAAAAGGGGAAGTGTACAGTTTACAACAAGAAAAATCTTTAAGTTTCTTAATGAGGTAGATTTTAGCTACTACTTTTTAAAACCATCAAAAGGGTGATAATAATGATAATGATAATATTGGTGTTTGTTAAATGCTTATTAGACTAGGTGCTGGGATTGGTATAAGATGATCAGTGGCATTAATTGATTTTAACTGTGGGCAGACCACTGTACCAAGCACTTGGGAGAGTAAAACACAAGAGAGTTGTTACACGTATCCCCAGCCCACGTGGATATTACAATCTAGATGACTGTGATTGGATCGGACATAGTGTCTGTCCCACAAGGGTCTCACAGCCTAAAAAGAAGGGAGAAGAGGTATTTAATCTCCATTTCCAAAGCAAGAAAACTGAGGTAGGGACCAATAAGTGACTTGACTAAAGTTACCCAGCAGACATAGGGGAAAACTGGGGGATTAGGCGGGGCTGACTGAAGCTGATGGGGGTGTCTCCTCACCATCATGAGCTCTGTGGAGGCTGTCGTCCAAAGGCTAAACCAACTTCCCTGCTTTTGCCCAAGACTGAGGTGGTGAAACCTACCATCCCAGGGGCTTTTATGCTTTTCATAACTGGTTACTGAAACAAAGAGAAGTGAAGTGACTTGCCCAAGGTCACACATCAGGCAAGGGGTGGAGTGGCGGAGTCAGGTCTTTCTGACTTCCAGGCCCGTGCATTAACCGCTAACCCATGCTGCTTCTCGCTTAAAGCCAAGTATTAATCTTTTGCCTTCTTCCACGTCTCTGTAGAGAAGCAACGCAGCTCAGTGGAAAGATAGGGGCTTGGGAGTCAGAGGTCATGGGTTCAAATCCCAGCTCTGCCACTTGGCAGCTGTGAGACTGTGGGCAAGTCGCTTAACTTCTCTGTGCTTCAGTTTCCTCATCTGTAAAATGGGGATTAAGACTGTGAGCCCCAAGTGGGACAACCTGATTACCCTGTATCTACCCCAGTGCTTAGAACAGTGTTCTGCACATAGTAAGTGCTTTACAAATACCAACATTATTATTATCTTCCATGTTTCTCTAAACAATGTTGGTAATGGCCAAGATTCAATTACCCATCCTAAAGACCTCGACAATGCTAAAGGACAAAATGGAAAACCTTGGGGCAAATTATATTCTAGATTTGAGGCACAACCAGCACATACTCCAAGCATTTCAACAATTCATTTAGTTTGTCCCTTAAAAATCCCTCGGTGAGGATTATATACAACTGAGTGTGCAGGTTTGCAGTGGCACAGAAGCATGACAAAAACAGATGTCTTTCCAAACTTGTATTTTCTGTTCTTTCCCCTAGGAAAGGGCAAGGACATTTCCAAGATATATCATTACTCACACCTTTAAGACAACACTCACTTCTGTATTGGAATCACGACTCAAGGGTAATTCAAAGTGACACGGAGGTGTTGATTTAGTCTGTGAAGTTGTAGTTGCTGGATAACACATTCATTATCCAGCATTCACTCATCGGACAGTCACATCTCTGCATTAGAAAAACAGGAAGGAGGCTTTGCAGAACTTGAGATCTCTGCCATGGGTGACCATGTCAACCTATTTTTTTCTCCCTTCCGCTTCACCTGTGCACTTGGACCTGTACCCTTTAAAGCACCTGATGCTTGTCTTAATCTGTCGAGTCGTTTCTGACCCATGGTGACTCCATGGTCTCCTCTTTTCCCAGAACGTCCCACTCTCCATCTGCAATTGTGCTGCTGTGTATCCGTAGAGTTTTCTTGGGAAAAAATATGGAAGTGGTTTACCATTGCCTCCTTCCACGCAGCAAACTTGAGTCTCCGCCCTCGACTCTCTCACGTGTTGCTGCTGCCCAGCAAAGGTGAGTTTTGACTTGTAGCCACTGCCCAAGCTAAGAATGGAAGGGATAGGCCTCTGCTTGACTCTCCCTCCCATAGTCGAGTCTGGGAGAGTACTAGAACCTTCCCAGGTGCAGATCCTGAGAGGATAAGTTGATACTTATTGATATTTACCCCATCTTCGGTCCCACAGTGCTTACATACATATCCTTTCACCCTGCCATTTTTCCTCACCTACAATTTATTTCAATGTCTGTCTCCCCCTCCAGACCTTAAGCTCCTAGTGTGCAGGGATTATGTCTACCAACTATTGAACGGTACTCATCCAAGTACTTTGTAGGGCGTTCTTCAGTCAATCAGTATTTGAGCACTTACTGAGAGCAGATCACTGTACTAAGCACTTGGAAGAGGACAATATAACAGACATTTCCTGCCCATAATAAACTTACAGTCAATAAGTTCTCAATAAGAACGACTGATTGACATTGGGGGTTGGTTTTGGACAAATAAACTAACAAAATGACATTTAAGTCTATGGAAAATGATATCCATAAACATGGCAGTTCACAACACCCCCATAATCTGCCCACAGAAAGCACTCAATACCACTGGTAATGATTTTGGAAGAAACTATTTCATATAAGCTCGTATTTAGGGTGGTGCAATAGTACATAACATCTTAATTCATGGAACTAATTAGAAAAGCAATGGAAACAGACATGTCTTGAAATTAAAAGTAAGATAATTCAATCAGGGGATCCATCTGTGGTGGCTAAGGCCAATGAGTGACTGCTTTATAAGTCTCTCCTCCTTTCTCCTCCCAACTTACCTTGCTCATTTCCAACTACAACCCAGTAGGCACACTGTGCTCCTGTAATGTCAACTAGCTTACGGTACCCTGATCTCACCTACCGCATCACTGGCCCCTCTCCCACGTCCTGCCTCACGCTTGAGGCTTCCTCCTCTTTCATATACAACAGACCATTACTCTCTCCACCATCAAAGCCTTACGAAAAATCACAGCTCCTCCAAGAAGCCTTCCCCAGCTAAACCTTCCTTTCCTCTACACCATCTCCCTATTGTGTCCCCTGTGAATTTGGATCTGTACTCTTTAACCATCTGATAGTCACCCCTTCATCTCTTATGTACTGAGCCATAATTTATTTTAATGTCTATCTCCCCATGTGCATTACTGGCATTTGTTAAGCGCTTACTATGTGTAGAGCACTGTTCTAAGCACTGGGGGAGATACAGGGTAATCAGGTTGTCCCACGTGAGGCTCACAGTTAATCCCCATTTTACAGATGAGGTAACTGAGGCACAGAGAAGTTGAGTGACTTGCCCACAGTCACACAACTGACAAGTGGCAGAGCTGGGATTCAAACCTATGCCCTCTAGCCCGGGCTCTTGCCACTGAGCCACGCTGCTTCTCATTGTGTGCCCCTTGTGTGTAGGGAACATGTCTACCCATTTTACTGTACTGCATCGTACTCCCCCAAGTGCTCTGCACAGAGCAAGCGCTCAATACATATGATTCACTGAGTGATTAGTTGAAAAAATGACACTGGGATCTCTGTGGGAGCCAGTTGCCCTAGCTCATGATTTCTCTCTCTTTGGTAGTTTATCAGGGATATTTCAATTTTTACACCAGGAGATTCAATCCCTCTAGCTTTTTTCAAGACTCCAGCTTCAGATCAATAACGACAATAATAATAATATTAAGACTATTGTTAAATATTTACTATTTTCCACTTGTTTTCTGATAAGCCCTGGCGAAGACTACGTTCGTTGAGGGTAGGGAAAGTGTCTACCAATTCTGTTTTGTACTCTCCTGAGTTCTTAGTACAGTGTTCACCTTACAGTCAGTTCTCGATAAATACCAAAGATTGACTGAAGTATTGTGCTCACAGAACGATGATCAATTTTCAAAAGGCATCCGTGTCGGTAACGTAACTTCAAGTCTTCACGAAGTGCTTGAGAGGAGCAGACTCTCTCTATACCCGCGTCACTGAGCTTGTGGAAAAGGGAGGGTGGGGTAAGAATGTACTGTGTTATATCAACTACTACTATTAACTGTCTGTGTGTGTGGTGGGAGAGAGGGGAGTATCTCCCTCCCCCTCACTGTGGAAGATTCCTTGTTGTTCTGTTGACAGCAGTGGCCAAATATCTGAAACTATGAGCAAAAAGGGAATACAGCCACATCCCTGATAAATTAATTCCCAGAAAGTGAATTCTGGGAATTAATTTATCCGGGACATGGCTGTATTCCCTTTGTTGCTCATAGCTTCAGATATTTGGCTGCTCTGAGATGAGGGGAATTCAATATTCTATGCCATATAACAGGGCTATGTTAAGTTATATGCCTTATGCCAGATAAGCAATGTAATGAACAGACACCATACGGGTGTCCCCCAAAGTTGCAAAATCTAGAGCATTTTTCTGGGTGTTTTCCAAGCTCACACCAACAATGTTGCAGATCGACACCATTCCCCTAATGACCTAGTGGATAGAGCACGGGCCTGGGACTCAGAGGACCTGGATTCCAATCCCGGCTCTGCCACTTGTCTGCTGTGTGACTTCAGGCAAGCCACACCTTCTCCGTGTCTTGGTTACCTCCTCTTTAAAATGGGGACTAAGACTGTGAGGCCCATGTGGGACATGGACTGGTTCCAATCTGATTAGCTTGTATTTATCTCAGTGCTTAGGACAAAGCTTGGTGCGTAGTAAGGGCTTAACAAAAACACAAAAAAATGTTGTGGGAAGATTGAACAATAGAAAGATTCCCAGAGCAACTGCTGTGTGGAGAACTGGATTGTATATGTAAGCAGAGTGAGATGAAGATACTCCGTAAAAACTCAGTGCAACACAGCCTCAAACACTATGAGATAGATCTAAGTTTTTGTTAGGACAGGGAGACCACACTGGAGTTTTTCAACTAGGAAAAGGTTTGCTCTTGAATAAAGACTTCAGCTAATGAGAAAATAAATTTTTAGCGATTTTTGAATGCCCAAGGAAATTGCAGATCAAGTATGAAATCAATCTTAAAATAATGATATTCTGGTAATACATGTTCCAAGAAGTATACCATTACTTTGAAAAAAGATACAGCTCTGGAAATAATCTAGGAAATGTGAATATCTACTAGGAGCTCAATGAATAAAGTGTAAGGTTTAGCAAAAAATAGGATTTATGGATGATGCACATAAATAGCCTAGAAACCAAAATACAAGTACAAAGTGACAGTAATGAGTGGGGAGAAAAAAAAGGAGGATATACTTTAAGAATCAACTCAAGGAAGAGCCTGAAAGTCAGGTCTTTAAAGCATTTACATTTCATCTTCCTATTATATTACAAACATGCATGTCATCATTTATTAAAAGGAAGTGGTTGTGATAATAAAGCTTTAAGAGAATGCAAGTTTCAGGGACAACGGGGACGGGGGGGACGGGGGTCTGAGTCAGTAGCATAACAGAAGAAGAGCCTATGAGAGTGGTTCCATAGTAAAAAGTTAAATCCCATTAATACACTATTTGAGATTTAATAAAACATACAAGGGTGGACTGTTTCTGAGTGAAAGCCCCAGATAAAACCAGTTTCTTATTTGGGGAGGAGAGAGCAAATAAAATCATATATCTGCAGCAATAGTGATGGGAAATAGGACGGGGCGGCATCATCTCAGCTTTTCAACTTGAAATCTTTCGACTATATTCATGTCGCATTAGCTTTTCAGTCACCAGAAAAACTCACTTACAGACCTAATGAAGTCCCAGCAGACCCTATTGAGAAAACACTGATGTGGCAGGTTGTTTACATCTTATTTTCAAAAAGAACATTTCCATCCACTTCCTCACTTAACCTAGAATCAGTCACTCAGCCTAGGGAATAAAATCATTCATCAACTCCTTTCATCTTCACACAAAGCAATTGCTTTCTAAGGGGTCTTTGGTGACAACTTCAAATACAAAAGAAGTCTTCCAGAATGCTACACTGTTATTTGGAAAGAAACTTTGGTCGAATTTATGTTGGACTAGATTCAGTGCTTAAACTATTCTGCATGCAATATTTTGTACGTCTAAATTTCTTTTCAATGTATAATATCAAAGTTCTTTGAAAGGATAACCCAATAGCCTTAGAATATCGCCGTAAAAAATACAAATGCTGCTACCTTTCGTTGTCTCTATTTTACTCATCTTCAAACGTCTACAGCAATATTGGTCTAAAAAAATAATTCCATAGGAAAGATGGAGAATCATTTGCAGTTACCTATCTACAGAAGAGTCAAGATGGAGAAATTCATAATTTACATCCTTTAAAGGCATTTGGTACTTACTGTGTGCAGAGTCGTATACTAAGCACTTGGGAGAGTACATCTGAAGCAAAGACGAGGAACTTGCGATCTGGTTGGGGAGACAGACATACATTTTACTCACACTGTGGGATCAGAAGGAAGAAGAAGAACTGAGAAGCAGCATGACCTAGGGGAAAAAACATGGGCCTGGGAGTCAGAGGACCTGGAATCTACTACTGGCTCTGCCAATCACTTGCTGCGTGACCTTGGGCAAGTCACATAACTTCTCTGAGTCTCAGTTCTCTTTTTTCCCTCCTACTTAGACTGAGAGTCCCATGTGAGACAGGGATTCTGTCCAACCCAACTAACCAATTGCTGAACTGTACTTTCCAAGAGCTTAGAACACTGCTCTGCACGCAGTAAGTGCTCAATAAATAAGATTGAATGAATAAATATCCTATAGCTATCCAAGCGTACAGAATAGTGTTTGACAGAGTAAGCACTTAAATGTCATATTAAAAGCAAAACATCAAAAAAAAAAAAAAAAGAAGCAGCGTGGCTCAGTGCAAAGAGCACAGGCTTGGGAGTCAGAGGTCGTGGGTTCGAATCCCGTGTCTTCCACTTGTCGGCTGGATGACTGTGGGCTAGTCACTTAACTTCTCTGTGCCCCACTTCCCTCATCTGTAAAATGGGGATTAAGACCGTAAACCTCACGTGGGACAACCGGATTACCCTGTATCTACCCGAGCGCTTAGAACAGTTCTTTGCATATAGTAAGTGCTTTACAAATACCAACGTTATTATTATTAAATAGAATTGAGGATGAACGAAGAATTAGCAGACTGATCATTATATATCACCAATATATACAGATGTAAAAATATAAATATAAAAGTACTCAGAATGGGTGTTGGGTGAGATGACATGGTGTGGTGGGGGAAAATGCTCAATATGAGTCCCTGTCCTCAGGATACAAACCGAGTATAGATTTTTAGAAATAACCTACTGACATAGATCCATATTCTCACAGTCCAATGTTGGGCACAGCTCAGGATTGCAGGACAGGGACTCTGAGACCTAATTTCTACTGCTCTCCTTGGGAATGAAGAACACTATCAGATAATACAAATAACAATAACACTCTGGGGATAGCTATGTTTTACTGTATGGAATAAAGTAGTCTCATATGTCTTCAGGCTAAAAAATACTAGATACTAAAACATTTCTCCAGCATATAATTTCCACCAGACGCAGCATGGCCTAGTCGAAAAAGCATAGGCCTGGGAGTCAGAAGACTTTTATTCTAATCTTAGCTCTGCCAATTGCTTGTTCTGTCACCATGAACAAGTCACTTACCTTCTCTGTGCCTCAGTTTCTCAAGTGTGAAATAGAGATTAAATACTACTCCCTCTTATTAAGACTGTGAGTCCCGCTATGAGACAGGGACTCTGTCCAGCCTAATGAACTTATATCTACCCCAGCACTTAGAGGTTGTTGACCCCTAATAAATGCTTAATACAATAACAATATAATAAACAACATTATCACATTAGTTTCTCCCAACTGGAGAGAGTTATTTACATTTATATTTATGTCTTCATCCCCCTCTGGTCTGTGAGCTCACTGTGGGCAGGGAATGTATCTACCTACTCTGCTTTATTGTACTCTCCCAAATCCTTAGTTCAAAGCCCTGCATGCAGTAAGTGCTTAATAAAAACCATTAACTGATTTATGGTATTCGATCAATGCTCAGTTTTCTAAGAAGCTTTGTTATTGGCTAAGAACAGGAGAGGGACGGTCATCTGTATAATCTCCCGGTTACTTTTATTATCATCATTTTCATTAGAAATGACAATAGTAATGGTATTTATTAAGTGCTTAATACAAGGACTGTATTTGGTGCTGGGGTAGTTAAAAGATAATCAGATCGGACAACAGCTCCTGCTTCACGTGAGGCTCACTAAGAGGGAGGAAAAACAGATGTTTATCCCCATTTTACAGATGATGAAGCTGAAGGACATACACACTTATTGTTATGTATGTTATGTACATCTGTTATGTATAACTGTTGATGCAGTGTGTGTGTGGAGGGGAGGACCCACATATGAAATTTTAAGGTTTAATTATCAATATTACTGATCACCTACTGTGTGAAAGTAATAGCACTAACTTCTTGTTAGTGTAAATAAACTTCAAGACAAGATTCTTATTCTCAAGGAGTTTACAGTTTAGCAGGGGAGAGAAAAGAAAGAAAGAGAAAAATTAGGTAGATAAATAACTGTTTTCATAGTAGGATACAATGATGCAATTTAAACATAACTGCTATGGATAGATATGAGGGTACATATGTAGTTGGGTCATAAATGCTGAGGCGTTAGTTAGGGGTTGTGACGGGGAGAAGACAAGTTGATTAAGGCAAGCCTCCTGGAAAAGATGATATAAGGAGAGCTGTAAACTGGCAGATTTGTAGTTCAGGCAGTAGGAAGGGTATGAGCTAGGGGTCAGGCAGCAGAGTGAAGAAGGGGCTGGACAATCAATCAATAAATGGTATTTACTGAGCGTTTACTATGTGCAGCGATGTGGAGAAGTTAGAGAGTGGAGGCAAGAGTCTTCCCTGATTGAGTCCATTCAGTGGGAAGGTTTATTTGCAGAGCAGTGGAAATGCTTGGCCCAGACCCCCATCAGTCCGCTTCTTGACCAGGAAGAAGCCAGGGGTGAGACCCAGTCGGCCATGGGGATTGGGAAGTGACGATTCTTATACGCTATGGCTGGGTCTATCGTTTGCCCCTTTTCTTATTCATAACTTTAAGCCCGGATAGCATATCTCTGGTATCTCCTTGAGCGGTCCCCGCCAACCGTGTGGGCTGATTTTTGCTGGACAGTGCATTAAAGCCAACTTGATATGAATGCTGTTTGCTCCAGCTGTGCACACCCAGCCAAATGTGAAGTAGACAGCAAATAACCACACAATTGTGGCCGTGTAGACATTTTCCCCCCATCATTCATGTCATGGACTTCATTTTAATGATCAAAATATGGAAAAGGAAGAGAAGCAGCTCAGAGAAGCAGCGTGACTCAGTGGAAAGAACCCGGGCTTGGGAGTCAGAGGTCATGGGTTCATATCCCAACTCTGCCCTTTGTCAGCTGTGTGACTGTGGGCAAGTCACTTCACTTCTCTGTGCCTCAGTTCCCTCATCTATAAAATGGGGATGAAGACTGTGACCCTCACGTGGGACAAACTCATTCCCCCGTATCTACCCCAGCGCTTAGAACAGTGCTCTGCACGTAGTAAGCGCTTAACAAATACCAACATTATTAAAAGGAAATGGGATTGATAGTCAGGAGACCCTGATTAAAGTTTGGCCTCTCTCCTGCGCTGTGACCTTGGGCAAGTTCCTAAACCTGAGTCTCGATTCCCTCGTCTGTAAAATGGATCACAGATTTATCTTCTGTAATCTGTTTTCCTAGCCTGGGACAGCAACTACTACTGATCTCACGATCTTTTATCTACCCCAGAAATTAGTACAGCCTTAGGCATTTTAAGTAAGTGCTTAAAATACAGATGCCATAATTATCGTCATTAAATAGTGCTCTGAACTTCAAATCTTCCAGGGAAAAATGCCTCATACAATTAATACAAATGTAAGAAAGTTATATTAACTTTGAACTGAAATTTTTTCATATTAATTTCTGACTCCCCCTTTAGACTATAAAGTTGTTATTGGCAGGGAACATTTCTGCTAATTCTGTTATACTCTACTCTCCTAAGCACTTAGTACAGTGCTCTGCACATAGTAAGTTCTCAACACAATTGATTGAAATCTCATTTTATATTATATATGTGTGCATATTTAATTTTAATGAAGATTCTTTATATATATATATATTTAATTTTAATGAAAAATTAGACGTTTCCAGTTCAAAGTTTATTTGCTTAGGAGACAAGTTAGCTGTGAATGATCTTTTCCGATGACTTATTTCTCAACCTTATATTCTTCGGGCATAATTTTTATCGATTGTAAATATTGGGCATCATAGAGAAACGATGTTACAAATACATTTGATTTGAAGCATTAGAAGAAGAATCCTGAACCAGCAGAATTTGTCATTCAGCAATCCTCTTTCTCTGTTAATTAGAAAACACAGCTCATAAGGACAACATGGAAGGTTAAGATAATGACAATTGTTCCTCCTAGATGTTTTCTCAGCGTGATGTGCTGAGCATTACGGTTATTAGCACAGCAGATGACAGAGTTTCTTGGCACTCATTCCAGCCATTTTCTTCTCCGCTGGAACTTACAAGTACATATTTGCTGAACGAGCACACCAAGCTAACGTCCTTGAGAATTCTGCCTGCTGGTCAAGTGGGGAGAAGAAATTGGATCTACTGACCATCCCTGCCATCCTGACCCCCAAAGAGTTTGCCCTAGAAGACCCTGAAACATGCAGGGTGTTTCTTCTAAGAAAAATAAAATGATTCAATGTCATTTCAAATCTATTTAACGGGAGCCCGGTAGAGCTCAGTGTGACTTTGTGTTCCAGCCTTACAACTCACACAGGATAATTTATGTTGTCACTCAAGTGTTTGAGTGACGGTGGGCTATTGATTACATAGGAGGGTACAATACAAAGTCACTTTTACTCCGGGATGGCTTGAGTGCTGGAAAGTCCACTAAGGGTCTGTAGAAACTAAAACTGCTAGACAGTAGGCGCCTATTCAATAATAATAATAAGAATTGTTGTGGTATTTCTTCAGCACTATGAAAGCTTCTCAAAAAGTGCCAGGCCCTGTAAAGTCCGGGCCTGGATACAAAAGCAAATGGGGTTGGACACTGTCCCTGTCCCACATGGGGCTCACAGTCTTAATCCCCATTTTCTAGATGAGGAATTTAGGCACAGAGAAGTGAAGTGACTTGCCCAAGGTCACACAGCAGACAAGCGGCAGAGTGGGGATTAGAACGTGGGTCCTCTGACTCCCAGGCCCACGCTCTACTTTTCAAATCAGGGTGCAGTTTTGTGTGTCTAGGTGTGATTAATATTTTCATTCTGAGCTTTTCCTTGAAGGGAGATGTGGTATTATTCTAGTTTAAGAACATTTTCACTTGTACCTTGTAATTGGTACTAAGACTTAGGTTATTGTACCTTACTAAGCGAGTCAAAACAAAATGTGATCCCTGCAGAGATGGATGTATCTTTTCAAGAGAATGCTGTGTGTGGGCGGTATAAATCACATGAACGGAGGTAGTTGCAATTCCAGGCTCTAATTATGTGTGTGGCAAATTTGTTATTTGTAATCTTAAATAGAAAATACCGGAGTTGCTACAATATAATCTAGCTATTTTCTAATTTTTAATCTCGACAATAACATTTAAAAATATATAGTTGAGAAAAGAGCTTTCCTTCCACAAAGTAAACAGAAAAAATAGGCAAGGAAGGAAGTAAAGATCACTAGTCGCTCGTGTGCTCTTTCCCAGGGGTTAGTACAGTGGTCTGCACACAGTAAGTGTTTAATGGCATAATGGATAGAACATGGGCCTGGGAGTCAGAAGGTTATGGGTTCTAACACTTGTCGGCTGTGTGATCTTGGGCAAGTCGCTTCACTTCTTTGTGCCTCAGTTACCTCACCTGTTAGATGGAGATAAGAGTATGAGCCCCATGTGGGACAGGGACTATGTCCAACCTGATTAACGTGTATCTACCCCAGCAATTAGAACAATGTTGGACACATAATAAGCACTTAACAAATACCACAATAATAATGAGTATTATTACTACTCTGAGTTTTCGAGGATGTGAGTTTACTTGTGAGCCTGTCATTGGGCAGGGATTGACTCTATCTGTTGCCGAACTGTACATGCCAAGCGCTTAGTACAGTGTTCTGCACATAGTAAGTGCTCCATAAATACTCTTGAATGAACTTGGGACTCACTAGATTTGTATGGGGGAAACAATTAGTCTTTTAACTCCCAGTTTGCCTATTCCAAGGCAATGATAATTATAATTAAACAGTCATCTCTGCCGTCAACTGAGAGTTATCAAAACAAATAATGTCAGAAAATGATATTCCCATCTAAAGAAAGCCCAAATCTTCCGGCAGTGATCCAGAATGAATGACTCTAATGTCTTTGGTCTAATAATAATAATGTTGGTATTTGTTAAGCGCTTACAATGTGCAGAGCACTGTTCTAAGCACTGAGGGAGATACAGGGTAATCAGGTTGTCCCACGTGAGGCTCACGGTCTTAATCCCCATTTTACAGATGAGGCAACTGAGGCAAAGAGAAGGTAAGTGACTTGCCTACAGTCACTCAGCTGACAAGTGGCAGAGCTGGGACTCGAACTCATGACCTCTGACTCCCAAGCCCGGGCTCTTTCCACTGGGCCACGCTGTCTATCTCTGTAAGCGCTTAGTACAGTGCTTTGCACACAGTAAGTGCTCAATAAAGACGATTGAATGAATGAATCTGAGCTTTCCCAGGATTTGCTTTCCTTTAGAGGAGCATTCAACTAGCTTTCTATTTCAAATTCAAGTGTTTCTGTCATTTCTCAGGAGGGTTGGTCGAGCAGGCTAAAGTTTCTCAATCCACTTATTGTTCCAAGCTGTTGGTGCCCTTTCGTCTTTGTTGCTAGACTCGGAGTTCTTTTGAGAGGCGTGTGATGACGGCCTTTGAGATGAGATGCTTCAAAATTGAAGTGTTTCATTCAAAGAGGTCCCCTCATTTTCCTTCTGAATTCAGTTTATAGCCAATGCTTTCATTCGTTCATTCAATTGGATTTATTGAGCGCTTACTCTAATGTTGGTATTTATTAAGCGCTTACTATGTGCAGAGCACTGTTCTAAGCGCTGGGGTATACAGGGTAATTAGGTTGTCCCACATGAGGCTCACAGTCTTCATCCCCATTTTACAGATGAGGGAACTGAGGCAGAGAGAAGTTAAGTGACTTGCCCACAGTCACACAGCTGACAAGTGGCAGAGCTGGGATTCGAACTCATGACCTCTGACTCCCAATCCCATGCTCTTTCCACTGAGCCATGCTGCTCCTGTACAGAGCACCGTACTAAGCGCTTGGAGTGTACAATTCGGCAGTGGATAGAGACGATCCCTGCCCAACGACAGGCTCACAGTTGGTCTTCTGAGCAACAAAGAGTGGCAAGCTGAAAGTTTCTCCCAGGGTAAAGAAGCAGTCGGCAGAGGGAGTGGAAAGAGTAAAAGATATTGGGGATTTGGGACTACTTTGATGACTCACTTGGCTGAAATTTCCACCTGAGAGAATGAAACCAATTCTCTCCTTTGACTCAGGAAGGCCTCAGTTTTAACCACTTGGGCATAGATGGGAGACTGCATCAACCTTTTATTCCTCCCAACTGCTCTCCTTCAGCTGAGATTAAGCCAGAAGGAAGGAATAGTCCAGATAATCTAGGGTTTGTAGGGGAAAGGAAATGCGCTGTCTGGACAGAATAACTTCTGGTTTTTTTCTGTTGCTTCCAGATAGCAGAATTGCTTGTCAAAAATAGCTTAGATGGCCTCCAACTCCCTAGAACAACAAGTCTATCCATGAAGGGTGGTAAATTTTCCACATCCGTTTCCATAGCCACAGTACTCTACTGTATAAACATGCAAATGTCCAATACCTTCACCTTCCTCTGTAGAGCCATCTTCCATCTGAAAAGCTCTTCCACATTCTTTGCTATAGCACTATTCAATTTGCCAGTATTACTTAGTTGCATGCATTATGATGCATTGATCAGCAAATATGAA
The DNA here is from genome assembly GCF_004115215.2 of Ornithorhynchus anatinus. NCBI lineage: Eukaryota > Metazoa > Chordata > Mammalia > Monotremata > Ornithorhynchidae > Ornithorhynchus > Ornithorhynchus anatinus. The sequence continues at coordinate 32,005,482 of NC_041739.1, forward strand.
AGAAAAATCAAATCAAGAATGGCATCTCATCTTTTGAGAGTCTTTCACAGTTGGGGAGCAGAAGGGTTTTAGGCTCCAGGCCTCAAAAAGGTGGATAGAGCTGAATTCCCAATCATTCTGTATGGCTCGGAGACCTGGGTTCCCCACAAATAATAATAACAATAAGGGTATTTGTTAAGTTTTTACTATGTGCCAGGCCCTGTACTAAGTGCTGAGATAGATACAAGGTAATTGTGGTGGACTTAGTAGGGTTCACAGTCTTAATCCCCATTTTACAGATGAAGTAGCTGAGGCACAGAGGAGTTAAGTGACTTTTTCAAGGTCACACAGCAGGCAAGTGATGGTGCCGGGATTAGAAACCATGTCCTTCTGACTCCCAGGGCCATTCTCTATCCACAAGGCCACGCTGCTTCCCCAACACCATGTCTGATTTGGTGGCCACTTAGAGACCATACTCAACATCAAGTGGTTGGACAGGATGATGAATAATGAAGTTTTCAGACTGAAGACAGTCTCCTAACATTGAAGCTGTGCTCACTACAACCCAAATGCATTCATTCAATCATATTTATTGAGCACTTACTGTGTGCAGAGCAGAATATTAAGCCCTTGGGAGAGTACAACAATAAACAGAAATGCAGTGGATGGAACATCCGTCAACCAGTCAGTGGTATTTACTGACAGCTTACTGTGTTCAGAGCACCGAACTAAACATTTTTTAGTATCTGTCAAGTGTTTACTATGTGGCAGGCACGGTACTAAGCACCGGGGTAGATACAAGATAATCAGGTTGGACACAGTCCCTCTCCCACATTGGGCTACCAGTCAATCTCCATTTTTCAGGTGAGGTGACAGACACAGAGAAGTTTAAAATGACTTGCCCAGGGTCACACAGCGGGTATATGGCAGAGCCTGATCAAAAACCCAGTTCTCTGGCTCTCAGATCACTGGAGGTCTTTGAGAAGGGAGAGACATGGAGAGAACTGTTTTTTAAAAAAAGATCTTGGGCAACAGTGGAGTATGACCTAGAGAGAGGAGAGCAGATAGGCAGAGAGGTCAGTGAAGAGGCTGATAAAATAGTCAAGCAGGGGAAATAAGTACTTGGCTCCATGTGGTACTGATCTGTGTGGAGAGGAAAGGAAGATTCTAGAGATACTGTGAAGGTAGAACTGACTGGATTTTGTGATGGATTAAAATTTGAGGTTTGAATGAAAGAGATGAGCCTAGAATTATGCCAAGGTAATGGGTTTATGAGATAGGGAGGGCGGTGGTGCCATATAAAGTGATAGAAAAGTCAGGGAGAGGACAGGTTTGGGTGGGAAGATGAGATATGTCTCAGGCAAATCTGAGGTGTTGGCAGGACATCAAATAGAGATGTCCTGAGGATACATAAAAGGAGAGAGGTCGGGGATGGATGGTTAGATTTAGGAATCAATGTAGAGTTGGTAGTTGAAGCTGTGGGATCAAGTTAGTTATCTAAGGCAGTGGGTGTAGCTGGAGAATAGAAGGGGACCAAGAACTGAGCCTTGAAGGACTGCTTTATAAATGTGCCTATCATTTACGGTGTAACTCGGGGACAGCAAAAACTTCACTGATGCCGAAAAATAAATAATGGTGAAATTTTATTAAGCCCCTCATTCGCTGGGGTCGGAGGTCAGATGATCCACAATCCCATGGCTCACGTGTGGACTCGATCTGAGGGAGAACAGGTGTTTTATTTCCATTATATCACAGGAGATAATGAGATTATACAAGGGAGACGCAGTCACCTCTAGAATCTAAACTCCTTGGGGGTAGGAAATGTGTCTACCAATCAATATACTCGTCCAAGTGCTTGGTACAGTGCTCTGCACACAGTAAGCACTCAAGAAATATGAATGACTGAGGCCCAGAGAGGATATATCACTTACCCAAAGTCACACAGTAGAAAGAGGAGGAGCTGAAACTATCGCTTTGGTCCACTGTTTCCCAATCCTGAGCTCTTTCCACTAATACCTTCTTCCTCTACATGTTCCAAGTTTGCTTCTGATACTGATACCTGCATTTTTCTACTTGTCAGTATACAGTTCACATAGTGGATGCTGCACTTTAATTAACAACATCTCTGTCACTATCCCAAATAGTTTCAAATTATTTTCAAGTTATGGGACTCTTGCTGCCTGGCTTCATCTCAATATTTATACTCCTTTTTGGACCTTGTTAATGGCAAAAAAAAAAAAAGGCTTGGCAGCCTTTAAAACTAAGGTATATCTCTCGATGGCTGAAACCATTCAAAACTCTGATGGATACTTTCTCCTGACAATTTTTGGCAGGCTTCAGGACTAATTCTTAATGAATTTCATTGCTTATCACTTCAGTAACAGATATTTCTACTGACTTGTGCTGAATATAAACAAGCTATTGGAAGATGTGTTTGGAAAGCAAGTTTAGCCCAAACTCTAATTATAGTTAATTGAACTGTGCTGGTCTGTTCTGTGAAACTTAAGTTCTTCTAAAGCTGAAATTTCAAATGATTCATACAAGTAAATGACTATGTAAATCATGTATCAAAGAGCCATGTTAAGACATTTGGATTTTGCTAAAAATAGATCGCTTTAGCAATCTGCACATATTGAATAAAAGCTCATGAGCACAACAAGAACAATATCACCCTCACTGCAGTTCTTTATTACAATTGTTCATTATAAGGCCACTTCAATGTTGAGAGCCCTTTACTGGGGAATGGCAAAACCACAACTAAAATTACAGACACAGTTCCTTCCCTTAAGAAGCGCTCACTCTAAAATAGTATCCAAACACCCACAGAAAAAGTCCAAATCTTTCAAACTAAGTCCGTGAGCCCCATACGGGATTAACTTGCCAGAGCTTAGAACTGGAGAAGCAGCGTGGCTCAGTGGAAAGAGCCCGGACTTGGGAGTCAGAGGTCCAGGGTTCCAATACCCGCTCTGCCACTTGGCAGCTGTGTGACTGTGGGCAAGTCACTTCACTTCTCTGGGCCTCAGTGACCTCATCTGTCAAATGGGGATGAAGACTGTAAGCCTCACGTGGGACAACCCGATAACCCTGTATCTACCCCAGCGCTTAGAACAGTGCTCTGCACAGAGTAAGCGCTTAACAAATACCAACATCATCTCACGAGCCTTTAACCTTGGCAGTATCCTCAACTGTACTCTCTGATTCAATCCACATATTCCGTCTGTCACCAAATCCTGTGGGATCAAACTTTCACAACATTGTAAAAGTCCACTTTCCCCTCCATTCAAACTACTGCTGCATTAATTCAAGTGCTTATTCCATCCCATCTTGTTTACTGCATCAACCACCTTGCCGACCTGCCTGCCTCCTGTCTCTCCCCACTCCAGTCCATACTTCATTCTGTTGCTGCATGGGTTTGTTTTTTCTAAAAATCAGTCCATTCCATGTTTCCCCAGTCCTCCAGAATCTTCAGTGGTTGCCCATTCCCCTCCACATTAAACAGAAACTCCTCTCCAATAGCTTTAAAGCAGTTAATCATCTTGTCCCCTCCTACCCCATCGAATGGGAGGGAGGTGCCGGATCAGTCACTTCATTCTTCTGCACTTCCCAAGCACCACACAAAGGAGGAGTTCAATAAATGCTACTCCAACTACTTTCATTTTTACTCTAGTCCTCTTTTCCATTGCAAGCCTAGCTGGAAGCTCCTTTTTGGCAGGGAACAAGTCTAACTCATTTTTTTGCACTTTCCCAACCACTTAGTACAATGCTCTGCATACAGTAAGCTCTAGTAAAAAAAAAATCGATTGAGGGAGAAACACACCATCAAGGAAATGGCCATGGCCTATTCAAAAATTGTAAAGTTATTTCATTTTATTTAGCTTCATACTATTATCTTGTTTGGTGCAAAGCTAGATTTGTAAACATTTATGCATGTTTGTCATTTCTAAAACTGAAGGAATGCTCGCTTCTTCTACAAGTCATGTTTTAGGTAACACTTTAATCGGGGAATCAGGTATGTGCCGACATACCTACTTGGATGTGATGTTGTGAAGAACGGCTGTGTGCATTGCCAATAAAGGAATGCATTGAATAACATGAGTTTACCTTTTCACAGGGCAACTATCCTTCCTACCTTCAAAGCCTTAGTGAAGGCATATTTCCAAAAGGCCTTCCAAGACTAAACCCTCCCTTCCTCTTCTCCCACTCCCTTCTGTGTCACCCTTGCAATGGAATGTGCACCCTTTATTTGCTTCTATTTCAGCTCCATAGCACTTATGTACATATTCATAACTTATTCATTTATGTTAGTGTCTGTATTCTCCTCCGAACTGGGAGCTCATTGTGGGCAGGGAATGTGTCTACCAACTCTCTTGTACTGTAATCTCTTAAGCGTTTAGTACACTGCTCTGCAAACAATAATCAGTCAATGAATATGATTGATGGCTGAGGGATGTAACATCTGGATTATAGAACCGCATGTATGTGAGTAGTTCAAGGGATTGCCTATTTCTCATTTGTCAGTGTTACAATGGAAAGCTAAACCTACAGCATTCCACTCACTTCATAAACGAGCGCAGGGCAAGATAACTAGATTGTCTAGAGCCGATCGATAAAGTATCACTAATGTGAAACAAAACTAGTAATTAACTATTATTGTTTTTAATTATAAGAGCCCTTTGAGCTTAGCTTCCTTAATTTGACTTTAAATTAAATCAGTACTAATCAGAGATTCCCAGTTGACACTACTGGGAATTAAAATTCTTATTTTGGCTCAACTTGAGACCTACTCCGCTTCTGTGCCTCAGGCTTCGGGAACTTTTTATGTATTTTTGTCTTCTTGTTATTGCCCAATAGACTCACTAATGAAAGTAAATGATCCAAAAATCACATCTGAATGCTCAAAATATTGCTAAACCTCCAACGAATATCAGGTCTTGAAACAACCACAGTGAGGAATTAAGAAAAATCCCCCTAGAAACTAGTATAATGCCAGTAATGATTCCCAATACTATCCACTAACAAACTTAGCTTCAGCCTAACTTAATCCATTCCCTCACTGTAAATTTGAATAAAACTAAATGCATCACAACGGATGTGGCCTCAGCATACGCTGTTTTGCATCTGTGACATGAGGTGAACCAAAAAATTACTGTTTCTCAAAGCCACTCAGCTTTGCATTATTTGTATGGATATATTTCTGTGTGCCATCCTCACTTGTTACTCACTGGATTTCTGTTTATTGTGTTTCATTAATTTGATGACCGAACACAACTACGGCCCTCTCGTACGTTGGAACGGGTTTAGTAAATTAAAGCATGTTGTCAGGATGTAATCCCTTCTTGGGGGGGTTCTGGGTAAGGTTAATGTGACATAAGCTCCAAAGCTATCCCTTCTAAGTCACCAGCTGTGCAGTGAAGAGTATTAAAAAAAGCTTCATTTGATCCTGGCTGTTGGACTTGGGAGAGAACAAATAACAGGGGATTAAAGGCAACAGCGAACTGGAAGAGTTTGGCAGGAAAATCTATGGCAAAAGGATTAGGTATCTATCTTGACTGAAAGAGAAACAACTTGGATTTGTGTTTTTGATAGCAAGAGCCACAGAATTAGTGGGTAATTGTAATCAGTGCAAGGTCATATAAGGTCAGCGGCAATCCTATTATTTTGTAAAATCAGCCCTCAAACCAACTGTCTTTTCTTTTGACACAGTCTGAGACGTTGTTATCGGTTCAAAAATGGTCAGCGGATAATTACCCGGAATCTTATTTTGGTTAAATGCTGCAAAAATATGAGGTGTTTTTACACTGTGGTATCTGAGCTTTCAGTGAGTTAACAAGTATTTCTGAATTCCTGTAAGTACAAGTTCTCAACTACCCCAGTCTGTTTTTCCCTTCAGTAAGAAATGTTTAAAAACTACACTGTTGCAACTTTAAAAAAAATCCCAAGATTATATGTTTTAAGCTTTTTCACAGAGAACAGCAACTTTAAATCATCTGTCTCTGATTTTACCAAGAGCCTGAAACTGGGCTGCTTTTCTACATAAGTTTATGTTAGTTATTTGATCTACTAATGAAAATATTGGGAACGTGAATTTGTCACTATCACTGGGTTGATGACTAAAAAAAAAATAGTGCATTTTGCTTCCTAAGTTCAAATACCATAAATCAGCATATTACGAGTTATACTTCAAGGAACTCTCTGGATCATAACAGAGAAAATGTCGTTACCCCATATTGCAAATGTGGAGGTTTCCTTCCCTGTTCATCAACCTAAATCAATCATCAGAAGCAGCGTGGCTCAGTAGAAAGAGCCGGGCTTAGGAGTCAGAGGTCATGGGTTCAAATCCCGCTCTATCACTTGTCAGCTGTGTGACTGTGGGGAAGTCACTTCACTTCTCTGTGCCTCAGTTACCTCATCTGTAAAATGGGAATTAACTGTGAGTCTCACGAGGGACAACCTGATGACCCTGTATCTACCCCAGTGCTTAGAACAGTGCTCTGCACATAGTAAGCGTTTAACAACTACCAACATTATTATCATCGATCGTACGTATTGAACACTTACTGGTCATTCAAACGTATTTCAGAGCACTGCATTAAAAGCTTGGGAGAGTACAATACAACAGATGTGGTAGACACCTACCCGGCTCACAACAACTTTACAATCTAGAGGGGAAACAAGCAATAACAAATAAATTACAGAAACGCAAACACATGCTGTGAAGCTGAGGGAGAGGGGAAGAAATGGTCCAAATCCAAACACAAGGCTGATGCAGAAAGGAGAGAGGGAAGTGGAAATGACGACTAAGTCAGAGAAGGTCTCTTGGAAGAGATGGGCCTTCGATAAAGCTTTGAAGATGAGGAGAGTGATCATCTGTCAGATATGATAAGGGAGGGCATTCTGGGCCAGAGACAGAACTCAGGGGAGAGGTTGACGGTGAGAGATGTGACTGAGGCACAGTGAGCAGGCTGGCAATAGAGGATTGACGTGTATGGGCTAGGCTGTAGTTGGCCTTTCAGTTTTTGAAGAAAAAAAAATGTATCCATGCATCAGAACTCTTCCACACACCCACCACTCGAATGCAGACACTTATGCAACATTTATCAGAGCAATGTCAAAAATCATCCATCAGACTTAAGAATAAAAATGCAAGACATGCTAGAGATAATAAAGAAAAAGCACCTGAAAATATAACCTAACATCTGAAATAGTGTTCTGAAAAGACACGCACAGGCTGAATTCTCAGTCACCTCGTGGCTTTTGCGAAGAAACATCTCCTTCTCAGGTTGAAGGATTGACGAAATGATAGGAAGCATATTGAGGTCCCGGGAATGACAAGTAACCGATGATGCCGATATACAATCCCGCCATTGCTAAACCGCCATTCTATAACTCCAGGATTCTGTAGCAAATCTAAGAACGCCGGCATTTGCAAAGTGGTTAATTTACAAGTGTCTGCTATTTTATGTTTAGGTAGAGCAGAAATAGGAAGCACTAATGCTTTAGCAATTTAACCATTTAATGTCATGAGCCGCGCAGAGGGTTTGGAGCTCATTGCTCATATTTATACACTATGAATAGGTGGCAACTACCATTACAATGGAATTTTCAAACCGAAACCCTGGTGAACCACTTTTGACCCCGTGGGAAAGATCACTCTGTAGTTCGTGGCGCAAGGAACAGATAGAACATAACCTATATTACATAAGATTGTCATAAGGTCACACCCAAAAGGAAATGTTTCGAGCCCATAGAGTTTTGTGCCCCCCATTACCTTAGAGACGTTGCAATCTCCTTCAAGTTCCTGTAAATCTGGGCATCATTTCCAAGTCCAGAGACTTGTAGCGGGACATTTGGCAGAGGGAGGTTAAGCATTTGAAATAATACCGATCATAAAAGTCAACGGATGCTTTACCAGTACTAGACAGAGAACATACCTTCGCTTAAAAGATATGGAAAGACGGTCTCCTCTCTCTCATTTTTTTTGGTTTTAATCAGGCTTAAACAATCTCTAATTGCTTCTAATCAAAAAGTCACTTCATTATTTCAGCACTATTTGCTGCTAACCAATTTTATTGAGACATTCAACTGCTTCGTATAGTGAGTGCATGAAGTAGGTGAGCCCGTTATTGGGCAGGGATTGTCTCTCTGTTGCCTTATTATACGTTCCAAATGCTCACAGTGCTCTGCACAAAGTAAGCACTCAATAAATACTACGGAAAGAATGAAAGTAGGTACTCAGTGTTGATGACAATGATGCGGCTCATGGACTGTTACTAAATACTAAGCTTGATAATATTCTTTTCAACATCAGAACACATTTTTTAAGTGAAGACATTAAGTGTCCTTAGACTGTCAGACCACTGTGGGCAGTGAAGTGGTCTACCAACTCTATTTTATCATACTCTCCCAAGTGCTTAGTACAGTGTCCCTCACATGGTAAGCACTCAAAAAATTGATGTCTTCTTTGTTGAACCAAATTTAGACTCTCTTCCACAAAACTTGCACATGCCATTTCAGTCGTTTCCTTTGGAATATTCCAAAACAGAAAACAGTAGTATTCTGTTTCGATCTCCCTTTTACACCATCTGCCAACAATCCTTCCCCGAATGTGAAATTTTTCACTCTAAATTCATATTGAATTTTATTTAGGTGCATGCCTCCTTTGCACATTTTAATCAATCCCTGTTCAACTCATGAAAACTGCAGCCCAAATCAATATGTGGTGAATGTATACTTTATTGTATCTTCGACATCTTGCAAGATTTGTTGAAAATTTTAGAAGTAGAAGCAGAACACAATCCCAATAGTAGTCTTGAAAGACAATAGCACCTTAATAGAGTAACACTTTATGTTCTCTAGTGGCATCTGCAGTAATCAGATTGCTGGAGAAGCAGCGTGGTTTAGTGGATAGAGAATGGGCCTAAGAGTCACAAGGACTTGGGTTTTAATCCACGTCTGCTGTGTTACCCTGAGCGAGTCGCTTAATTTCTTTGGGCTTCAATTCCCTCATCAGTAAGATGGGGATTAAAACTTGAGCCCCATGTGGGACAACATGATTACCTTGTATCTATCCCAGTGCTTAGAACAGTGCTCAGTACACAGTAAGTGCTTAAAAAATACCATAATTATTATTATCAAATTACCTCATCTATATAATGGAAATTAAGACTGTGAGCTCTATGGGGGACAGGGACTGTGTCCAACCTGATTAATTTGTAACTACTCCAGTACTTAGAACAGTGCTTGGCACAAAGTAAGGGCTTAACAAGTACCATAATTATTATTAAGATGCTCCTTAATAGGAAGATAATACCAACTTGACTGAAAAATCAATCTCTAAGAATGGAAAAATGTTATCTTTTTAAATGTACTTATTTGATTCTTTGGGACCCCAATTAGATCTAAGCAACCTTTTCTAATATCTCTTATGAGAATGCCTATTTCATATGACTTGAGAATACCAATTTCACTGTTAGTCTTGGCATTTCTAATTTAACTTTAATTTTACCTTACATTTTCTATTACATTCCTCCGACCATCCATTTCCGGAATGATGTCTTTGTAAAATTCAATTATATAGCTGGTGTGCTAATTCCTTTTTCCCCCATACCTCATCTTCAATTCTTAACACTCTTCTGGCAAATGAAGTATTCATTTAATGCTGCTAAACACTGAACTGTCATATAGCTCTTCTTAATAAATTAAACCATTTCTTATTTTCAAATTTTGTAAGTTCCATGGTTGGAATTTAAACGCTGACTACCCTAAATGTGTATATTTCATCTGCTGAAATCTGTTGTGGGAAAATAGTTTGCGGGACAATTGGGGTCGATCAAATACTCTGCTTCAGTTCCCTTTAGTACAGTTTTTACTTTATATTCCAATCCGTAGTCTTCCATTTCAGTTTATATTTCCTGAGGTGATCTTATTACCATAATCAAGTGTCACCTGAAAAGTGTTTGTGTGTGTTACTGCTATAATTTATAATCGGTTCTATATGTCACTTCTATTTAGTCCCCATATTCCTTTTACTACCACTAATGCAAAATGATTATATCAACTGGAGCAGTAACATCTTTCTTCTAAATGGAAGACATCTTTGTGATTGATGACTCCTACCACTTTTTTGTGTGATTTACTGTCTTTTCCATTCTCCCTGTTGTCATGTTTTCTTATTTGAGCCACTTCTGCCCAATTCTAATGTGCTCTGCTATATATCTTGTCCATCATTAGTTTTCATCAGTTGCATACATAATGAATAAAATCAGTAGCTTGACACAATTTAAGCACTTTGTTTAAATTCAATCTATCTTCTCCCGGTAGTTTTTTTTCTTCCCCCCCACCCCCACACATCCACATTCCATCACTAAAGAAGAGACCTGCTAGCCTTCTAAAGTCACATCTTTGGCTGATATCCTTTAATCATTTCTTATCTGGTGCGAAATTTGAGTCTTTCTTTCGTCTCATAAAATGCTGATAAATAATAATCCCCTGAACTGTCAAGTGGAATGGTTTGTGGGGGGCCTTTTGGAGAATTACAAAGTTATTGGTGATGATCTTTGAGGGGGCAACCATAAAAGTAATATACTTTTCTCAGAGACTCTGTACCTAAAGCTATATACTTAGAGGAGGCTTGGAATTCAAATGGGGGGAAAAAAACCCCCAGAAAGCCAGCCCCTTATGCCGAACATTCCCATAAGTATTGAATAAATGTTAAAGCATTGATTTTTGATTAAATGTTAAATAGGGAGATTTACCACAGCACCTCAGGGCAAGAGTCAGAATAGAAGTAGCAAGTAATCAATGGGCCAAAGGGAAAAGGAACTAAAAATCAAATCAATGAATGGTATTTATTGAATTCTTCCTATATGTAGAGCACTGTACTATGCATTTGGGAGAGTAAAATATATAAACAGCTCCTAAAGTTAAGGGTCAAGGAGGGGCTCAAGGAGAAGAAGGGTTGCAGTGAACAAAACTACCACATCATCGCAGACCAAGCCCAGAGTTGTCCTCAAGAATGGCCAGACAGAGCAGGTTTTTTCCTTTTTTCTTTCAATGGTATTTGTAAAAGCACTTTCTATGCCAGGCACTGTACTCAGCATTGGGGTAGATGCAAGTTATTCTTGTTGGACGCAAGTCACGTCCAATTCCTTCATGAAGTCTCCTTCATTCATTCTCCCTCCCATCCCCACATCACATGTATATATCTATATCTATATATATCTGTAATTTATATATTCATTTATATCTAGTCGTATTAATGTATATTTATATCAGTGTCTGTCTCTCCCTTTAGACGGTGAGCTCAGTGTGGGTGGAATGTGTCTATTCATTATTATATTGTACTCATCCAAGCATTTAGTATAGTGATTTGCACAAAGTAAGCACTAAATATGATCGAATGAATGAATGTCCCTCATGGGACTCACAATCTCAATCCCCATTTGACAGATGAGGGAACTGAGGGCCACACAGCAGAGTGGTGGAGCTGAGATTAGAACCCAGAATCCTTCTGACCCCCAGGCCTGTTGCATCCACTAGGCCATGCTCTCCCCCCCGCCCCGAGACTCTCCCCCGCCACACCCCAATCATACTTCCTCTCCTCCCTGCAGCCCTGTTTTGTTTCTGGGAACAGCAGGCAGGAGGCTCATTTCAGGAGATCTAGGCCAGTTCCATTAAATCAGACGAGGGGAGAGAGGGCCTGCCCTCACCCACCTTCTCCTCCTTTTGGCCTACCTCCAAAACTCTCAGCCTTAAAGGAACCAACCAGGCAGAGCTGTCCCTACTTCTCCAAGAAATCCCTGGCCTTGGTGGTAGACCACGTTGAGTTAGCCAGTAGCCAGTGGTGACGAGAGCGACACTTGGGACATACGTGACTGGAGAAATGGTGCAGCAGGGAAGCCAGTGTGGGTGTGAGGGAGGCCTCTCCCGAGGGACAAGCTCCCCAAAATTACTATATACAACGTGACATCCCACCGGGGCCTCACAACATCCATTATTCCCAGACACATGAGCAAGTTAACACTGCCCTATGATTCTTTTGTGGTGACACCTTTTTCAGTCTTTTCTCTCTATCGCATACATCTTAGGCTTTCAACAGAAATATCATTTCCCACTTTTCATTATTCAAGCCGCTGTGCACTTTTGATCTTCTGATGAAAGATCTCAGCTCCTGATCCACTGTTATATAATGAAGCGAACCCTATATTTTTCCTCAAAAATAGTAGGAATGTAATGAGAAAAACTAAACATTTGCAATAATGGTAGAAACACTGCAGTGTTTTTGACATTTGGCTACATAATGGTTAGGAATTTATATTAGAAAATATAAAGGGGAAATGTACGTCTGATACGAAATAAAGAGCTCATTCCAACTGCCCTCTTCTCTCACACAAACAACTCTTCTCCAAATCCAAACACAACATGATTTCCTTAATCCGACAGATTCACTAGCTTCTCCTGATAGTAGAAAACGTTTAAAATTTGACTGAAAATTCTAGCCAATGGAATAGAGACTTATACCGGAGGGTTTCACTTAACAACGTAGTAGTAACAACTAATTTTTAAAGTCTTTTATGGATCTAAATGACACCTATGACAATACAATTTTCTCCAACACTATTAAATGATGCCTTTATAGTCATGGTTATGATTTGGTTGAGGGTAAATATTACCTGCTTGTAAAGCTAGTATATTTTTCATGAAACTAATCCTTTTGGAAATTGATGAAGCTACCAATCAATCATTCAACTAGGTGCTTAGTGTGTAGGCAATTCAACTAAGTGCTTGGGAGAGTATTCATTCAATAGTATTTATTGAGCGCTTACTATGTGCAGAGCACTGTACTAAGTGCTTGGAATGTACAAATTGGTAACAGATAGAGACAGTCCCTGCCCTTTGACGGGCTTACGGTCTAATCGGGGGAGACGGACAGACAGGAACAATAGCAATAAATAGAATCGAGGGGATGAACATCTCATTAAAACAATAGCAAATAAATGGAATCAGGCAATGTTCATTTCATTAACAAAATAAATAGGGTAATGAAAATATGTACAGGTGAGCGGACGAGTACGGTGCTGAGGGGATGGGAAGGGAGAGGGGGAGGAGCAGAGGGAAACGGGGGGGAAAAGAGGGTTTAGCTGCAGAGAGTACAGTATAACAGAGTTGGTATATATGTTTCCAGGCCACAGGGAGCTTACGGTCCAGAAGGGGAAACAAACATTAACCTGAATTATGGATTTCATATCTGCTGTGGGGCTGAGAAATGTCGAACAAATAAATGGCATAGAAACAAGTGCATCAGTGACACAGAAGGGAGACGGAGGAGGGGAAATGAAGACTTAGCTGGGGAAGACATCTTAGAGGGGATGCAATCTCAGCTCTGCCACCTGTAAGCTGTGTGACTGTGGGCAAGTCACAACCTCTCTGTGCCTCAGTTCCCTCATCTGTAAAATGGGGATTAAGACTGGAAGCCTCACATGGGACAACCTGATTACCCTGTATCTACCCCAGCGCTTAGAACAGTGCTCTGCACATAGTAAGTGCTTAACAAAGACCAACATTATTATTATTATTATTATTATTTTAATACCGTTTTGGAGGTGGGTAGGATGTGGTCTGTATGTGAAGGTGGAGGGAGTTCAGACCGGAGGGAAGACATTGCAGAAGCAGGTAGATATTGCTGGTAGCCAGGGGCTCCTTCCAGATTTAATTTAGATTTAACTCGGGGTTTATTTTTGCTCTATTTTCCAATCTATCACTTTATAACCTGAGATATATTTTTTTTTAAAAAAGCAAAAGTTGACCTAAAAGAATCTGGAAACACTGGGCTGAAGAAAAGTAAACCAGTAATAATCATATGGCTAGTAAAAGTAAATAGCATAGTATACATCCTTTTGTTAAAATTATTTCTTTGGAAACCTCTGATGTAGGATTTTCTGTATTTGCAATAAATTCAGAATCCTTTTATAACTAGTTTAGGCCAGAAGATGGAGTTGGAGAGCCTCATTCAAAATATCTGCAGCACAAAGTTTCTAAAAGTCTATTTCACAGATGCTAGGAAGCGTGTTTTTACTGGTTCGGCTAAATTGCTATACTCTAGCATACAAGAGTAGGAAAAATCACCTATGCAATGAAGATAAAATGAAGATTACAAAACAAATCACATTGACATTCCCAGATGTTTACACTCACTAGACCTTTCCTTCAATTTAGCAATACATAAAATACTACAAATTTCCTGATGTATCTTACTAGAAGAGCAAGAGAAAATAAGTTCACGATTTATTTTTGTCAGCAAATGGGCAATTCATCCATGGTGTCTTGTCTAATGTGCCTCCCAAACATCTCATTTTTAAATTAAAACTTTAGATCAGCACACTTGGGGCAGAAAAGGGTGAATCCTCCTACCCGTGCTATTTTCAAAATAAATGGTTCATTTAAAGTAGCAAAAAGATTACAAAACAATCGCATATTTCTAAATAATCCCAGTGACCTTCAGGAAAGCTCCCGCTGAATGGAAATTTTGCATTCTCCAGCTGTGCATGGAGCGTAAGCCAGTCTTTCAGTTCTGGCCAAAAAACAAAAAAACCCAAAAAACATTACGGGAACCCAAAAATACAACTTCTTTATGATTCCCTCATAAAAACAGAGGATCAGTTTATAACTCTAAACTGCAGTCTTTAACAAATCAAAAATGGAAGACGGCCTAATAATAAATTACTTTCAAAGGCTGCCTGTACCATGTTTCTGCCCCCTTTGACTCTCTCTTTGCATCTACCCATTTCCATTACCGAGCGTTCCCCCACCCCCACCCGACACACGACACGCAACTGATTCTTTCAGCTTCCTAACTCTTCTGACTCCTTAGCTCCACTCTCTCCATTGAAAGCTCCTCCCAGCCCTAGCTTCTTCTCAACTCATTTTTCCAGGCTCTCCCCATCTCTACTACATCAGACCTCAGCCGTCCACTCCTTCCAATTCCCATCACCTCCAACAATCCTTTCGGGAAGTAATTTTCATCATCTGGATTCTAATTAAACTCTTCAAGGTCCTACCTGCATTTAATGTGTGGAGGCCCATCTTCAAGACTTACTTATATTTCTGTCTATATCTCCCTGGCACACAGGGGGGTTACATTTCTGACAGAAACATGTCTTGTATTCATATTTCGCTATCCAAGGACTTAGTACAGTGCATAGCCTTCAATAAATATAATTAGTACCGCTATTACTGTGAATTCTACTCCTACCGTTCATCAACCTATGATCACTCTTCCTCTTCTCATCCACTGTTGACTGTATTTTTTTTCCTGCTCCTCATTTTTTCTCCTTTCCCTCACTATCTTCCACCTGTGCTATTTTGTTCTTTCATCTATCAGTCTCTATTTCATTAATAATAATAATAATGTTGATATTTGTTAAGCGCTTACTATGTGCAGAGCACTGTTCTAAGCACTGGGGTAGACACACGGTAATCAGGTTGTCCCACATGAGGCTCAGTCTTAATCCCCATTTTACAGAGGAGGTCACTGAGGCACAGAGAAGTTATATGACTTGCCCACTGTCACACAGCTGACAAGTGGCAGAGTCGGGGTTCGAACCCATGATCTCTGATTCCCAAGCCCGGTCTCTTTCCACTGAGCCACGCTGCTTACCCATCTCTTATCTCCTGGTCTTATTCCCTCTCTCAGACGGCTCAGTGGAAAGTGCCCGGGCTTGGGAGTCAGAGGTTGTGGGTTCTAATCCCAACTCTGCCACTTGTCAGCTGGATGACTTTGGGCAAGTCACTTAACTTCTCTGTGCCTCAGTTACCTCACCTGGAAAATGGGGATTAAAACTGTGAGCCCCACGTGGAACAACCTGATCACCCTGTATCCCCCCCAGCGCTTAGAACACTGCTTTGCACATAGTAAGCGCTTAACAAATACCACCATTATTATTTTCTTTTGAACATCATTTCTCCTACGTCCTACCCCACCTGTGAGGCTTTTAATATAAGGATATTGGTATTTAATACCTCCATGTTAATGTGAAGTTCAAATGATGCATGAAGCAATACGTGTTTATGTTTATAAGTTTCCGTCCTAAGCAGAACGGCACTCTAAACAGATTGGTTATAATGTTCTAGTCCATAAATAAAGTTTGAATAAAGTTTAATGCTTGAATAAAGTTTAGTGGAGGGCATGATGCTCCTGAAGCTATTTTTCTGAGAACTGAAATGGATCCGCAATTAGTTTGTGACCTCATTATAAGCAACGTTCCTATCTACGTCTTCTATTATTTCACTTGAGACTATATTGAAAACACCCACCCAGCCAGTCACAAAGAAGGAATAATAAATCTAAGAATCTATCAATAATATGCTAAAACCCGCAATTTCCATTTCTTCCTTTCCAATCCTGTTCTAGTTCTATCAGTTTATTATCCTGAATACTGTAAAGTTAAAGCCTATATTCTATACAAAATCAGTGTAAATACTTTCAGTACATAATCTTCAAAGGACAGCTGAATAAATGGTAAATAGTTTAACGGTGTTTCAATATCTGAATATACCTAGGAGAGGGGCTACCTTTAAATCTGTGCTTGCATATTTTCTCCAAATATAATCACACAAATTATATTCAAGAGAATGCAAAGAAACAAATATTGGTAAGAACTAATGTGAGCTGCAATTAGAAAAACAAGAATGCATCCCTTTCAAGAAGGACATGCTTTCCAGATCTACCCTTGCAACATTTTGGGGTAATTCAGAATTAAGATTATGTTCTGTTCTTTATTTTAGAATTTCAGGTGAAAAATACTCCGAAAGTAGATATGTGTTCCATATGTTAATGCACTCAGTCTACATTGATAAATAAATATCTATTCTTTGCCATTGAGAATGCTTGGGAAAGGATAAGCCAGTTAGATTTGATGAGTCAAAAAGAAACAGTGGGAAAAAAATGAAAAAAAAACCCTCATACATAGAATATATTCCAAAGGTTGGGTTTATTTTGACTCATAAACACTTATTAGGAGTATAATCCTGCTTTAGTTTATAATCATTCAGATGGAGAGTTGATTTCTGAGCATTACTTTCTTTCCGTGCATTCATTAGTGGTCTAACAGGACACTAACAGTGAGATCTAATTTCTTGAATTTTTTTCCAGCACAACAACAGAAGACCTTAGCGTATACTTTATGGAGCTTTAGTTAGTCCTGGACAGCCTGTGGAAAGAACACTAGTCATATGGGTTAGAAGAGAAGAACCGACCCGATCCCAGTACACATCATTCCAAAAGAACTCTAGTGCTTGGACAAAGCCAGACAACTGCTAACTGATCCTTCGAAACCAAAGCCACCAAGATTTCCCCAACACTTTGCTGACACTGAGGATGTGGACATTTCCTTTGTGCTGTGGCCACATGCAGCTATTTTGTATGTACTTATTGACATAGTTTACTATTTAAAGATTATTTCATCTGAATCCCTATTTCCATTCTCTTTACTCCCCTACATGTAAATTATACTGTGATCAATTGTTGGAAAATATGGGGACTGAAGACCTTTTTTCTGGCAAGAACTTCATTGGTCTCCTGAATCCAACACTTTTATGGCCCATTGGCACAGCAGTTAAAAGGGATCAGTCATGTCTTCTCATTGCTAACGTAAACCTTTCCCAACAACAGTTCATCCTAAACTGTAGGAGGAGGAATAATAGTATTAAAGGACTTGCTGGCTTTTCACCTCAGTTAAGTCATTTAACCTCTCTGAGTCTCAGTTTCCTCATAGGCAAAATGGGGATTAATCATCTGTTGTCCCATTTTCTACCTCGCCTAGGGCTGACCACAACACTTTTCAAATACCGCTATCATTTAATTGATTTCCTGACGAGGAGTTTACACTAAGGGGCACACTTAAACAGAATCACAGCTAGAATGGGGGGGGAAATGAATAAATGACCAGATTCTAAGCAAAACCATGTTAAGGAGGGTTTAAATAATTAAGGTGCAGTCCCGATTTTTTGGTGGCTCTTAATTGCCCTGTAGATCAATTGGTATCTGTCACTCCCATTAGGTTGTAAACTCTGGAAATTAGAAAACCGGAATTCTAGCCCTAGTTCTGACTCCGTGGGCTTTGCTAAGGGAGGTGAAAGTTTCTGACCAAAGAGTCACAGGGGGCACCCGAAGAGATGGACAGGCTCAGCAGGGATCCTGAAGAATAGTTGACTAACGAAGCCAGCAAATATCTCAACTGCTACCAAGGCAAGCAGCGGCTGGGTCTACGGACTTGAAGATCCCGGTGGCCAGGAGATGGTGTCTACCGACTTTGCTTTACTGTACTTTGCCAAGCGCTTAGCGCGGTGCTCTGTACCTGTAAGTGTTCAAAAAATGCCACTGGTTGATCTAACTGGGTCATGGTACCGAATTGGACCTCTGTCACCATCACTTTCCCAGCAGTCACCACTGCTGATTATATGGTATTTTATATATATATATATATATACACACACACACACCCCTACATGTATATATATGTGTGTGTGTGTATGTGTGTGTATATATATATATATGTATGTATATATATATATCCATTTAGTTTACCATAATATATCTAAACTCAAACAATTTTACTTATTGCATGTTTAATTTGTGTCTGCTTGTCAATCAGTAGTAATTATCGAGCACTTACTGGGTGCAGAGCACTTGGAAGAGAACAATAGAGGGAGGTGGTAGACTTGCGCCCCTGCCCGTAAGAAATCTACATTTAGATTCTATTTGTCTCCACAAACAGATTGTACTTATCTTGAAGACAGGGTGTGCTTCGTTTATGTCAGTTTACTATTGATTATGATCATTTCAAGACTACACTAATAACACAGAAAACAATGAAAGCAGACACGTTCAGCTTTTCCAACATGCGGTGGCCTATGAAGATACGCACATCATTTTTCCATTAAGAATTCTCTCACGGTTTATTTTTAAATTGTCCAATGGACCTTTCAGGCATATGCTTGGAAATGTGTATGTTACGTTCCAGAGTACTGCCTGAAAACAATGTTATTTACTTGAATAGGCATTATGTCTACACACATAAAACCTGGAAGGTCTAATTGCTGTTTGCACGGATTATTTATAGCTACGTGGTCTACGAAGAAATGAGAGTCCATAAAAACGCTATTGCACGTTAAAACCAATCTGTTTTCCTCATTTTAATTGGGAAGGGAATATTAGTTCATAGATTTTAGAAACGTAGCATTGTAAATACTCTGCTTGAAACTGGTACAAAGATTAAACGAGGAATTCATGCTGTTTAAGAAGCTTATCTCAACTATATTTTAGGAGGTTTGCTACTGAAGATTTTTTTTCCTAATAGATGAACCTACCCAAACTTTCCAGTCTCGTGTTCGTTATCACTTGTGAACTATCGCTTGCAACCTCAAAGCAATATTTAAAAATCACATATATCATCAGTCCATTAGCCTCCCATGAAAACTTCTTAGTGCAAGTCACATTGTTTTTATCGTTATAACTGCTCTTAATAATGATGGTATTTTTAAGCGCTTACTATGTGTCAAGCACTGTTCTACTCTCATCACTCCAAGGTTCCCCCCTAAAAGTCACCCTAACGGCTAGAAGTTTCTTTATCTTTTCTTTTTTCAACATTTGAACACTTCCCTGTACTAAAGCACTAACGTAGATGCGAATGAATTAAATTGGACACAATCCATGTCCCACATGGAGCTAACAGTCTTAATTACCATTCTACAGATGTAGTAATGGAGGCCAAGAGAAGATAGATGACTTGTCCAAGGTCACCCAGCACACAAGTATACAGAAGCAGCACGGCAGAGGAGTAGCACGGTCTAGTAGAAAGTGTGGGCCTCGGAGTCAGAAAGACCTGGGTTCTAATCCCGACTCTGCCAGTTGATTGCTGTATGACTTTGGGCCAGTCACTCAACTCCTCTTTGCCACGGCTTCCTCAACTGTAAAATACCTGTTCTCCCTCCTACTTAGCCCGTGAGCTTCAGGTGGGACAGGGAACTGTGTCTGACCTAAGTAATTCACTCCTACCTCAGTGCTTAGAACAGTGCTAGATACATAATAAGCACTTAACAAATACCATGAGAATAAATTAATGGAGAATAGTCAGAGTTATTATAGATATTTCATTCTTCTAGACTGTGAGCCCATTGTGGGCAGGGACTGTCTCTGTTGCTGAACTGTACTTCCCAAGGGCTGAGTACAGTGCTCTGCACACAGTAAGTGCTCAATAAATACGATAGAATGAATTCCACGAGGAATAGGCGTTAAATTTTGGTTACGTCTTATTGAGGATGCTCATATGAGCTTTGCTCCTTCAGTGATATATATACACACCAGAGTCCAGAACTGTAAGAGAGCAGAAAACTGAACATCCTAGAAGGAAGGCAATCCTCTAAAAAGGCCTGTCTCTTTCTACATAGGCATGGGCAGAGAGCATTAAATCCATTAGCACTAACAATTAGTTTCCCGGCCACTCTTTTGGAGTCAACAGTAGCATCCGCTTTAGACAGGAAGCAACACGCCCTAGTGGCTAGAGTGCAGGCCTGGGAGTCAGGACGATCTGGGTTCTATCCCAACTCCACTACCTGTCCGCTGAGTGACCTTGGGCATGTCACTTAACATCTCTGTGCCTCAGTCACTCACCTGTAAAATGGGGATTAAGACCGTGAGCCCCATTTGGTACATGGAGCCCCATTTGGTACATTTGGTACGAGAAGCAACGTGGCTCAGTGGAAAGAGCGCGGGCTTTGGAGTCAGAGGTCATGGGTTCGAATCCAGGCTCGGCCACTTGTCAGCTGTGTGACTATGGGCAAGTCACGTCACTTCTCGGTGCCTCAGTGGCCTCATCTGTAAAATGGGGATAAAGACTGTGAGCCCCACGTGGGACAACCTGATTCCCCTCTATCTCCCCCAGCGCTTAGAACAGTGCTCGGCACATAGTAAGCGCTTAACAAATACCCACATTATCATTATGGATCATGTCCAACCTGGTTAGTTTATATCTACCCCACTGCTTCGTACAGTGCCAGGCACACAGTAAGTGCTTAATATTCTGGTCACTTTTTAAAGCCCCAAACATCTTAAACATGGCCTTCTCATTCCTGATATCCCAGCAGCCCCCTTTTTAGTGAGTTTTTTTAAAACCAACCAGAGTTTCAGGCACACACTCAATCAAGTCCTGACCGGGCTCCTGACTCCGAATGGCAAAATAAAGGCAGAAAAAAGGCTGGATGTGCCCCACTTTCCTCTCTGCTCACCTCTCTGCCGGTGCTGATCTCCATTTTTCGGGGCAGCAGGCGCCATCTCCTCAGACCACTCAAGCCCTTGTGAGATCCCAGAGCTTCCAGTAGCTCTATACCCCTTAGGCTGTGGTCTTTATCTTCTTTTTCACCCTCCTTTTCATCTTCTCCTTCTCCTCCTTCCCCCTCAGTATCCTACTCCCTCTCTCTCTCTCTCTCTCTCTCTCTCCAGCCCTACGCTGCCAAGCTGTGATGACCCTCCATCCTACTTTGTGAGCAGCACAGACCTTACCCACTGCAACAGCCTCAACTATCCTTTCCTTGTTTTTCCTGTAAAGAACCATCCCCCGCCCCCCCCCCCCCCGTGGTTGCCATGGAGACCAGGTGGGCTCATCCCGGGCAATCACTTAACAGTCTTTCACCTGGAGGCAATCATGACTGCCATGAGCAAAGCTACATTGCAGACACCCGGAGACAATGTATCTCCTCCACGGCTGTCTGTGATTGCATTTACGGTATCTGATAAGCACTGACCGTGTGCCAAGCACTGTTCTAAGCACTGGGGTAAATGAAAGGTAGTCAGTTTGTCACAAGTGGAGTTCACAGTCTTAATCCCCATTTTAAGACGAGGTCAATGAGGCCCAGAGAAGTGAAATAATTTGCCCATGGTCACACATCAAAGAAGAGGCAGATCCCGGATTCGAACCCGTGACCTTCGGACTCCCAGGCCCGCACTCTAACCACTCCACCATGCCGTTTCCCCATGTTTGGTATTTGTTAAGCACTAGCTACGTTCCAGGTACTGTACTAAATGCTGGGATGGATTCAAGCAAATTATGACCAACACAGTCCCTGCCCACATGGGACTCGCAAGCTTAATCCCCATTTTACAGATGAGGTAACTGAGGCAGAGAAGTTAAGCCATTTACTCAAGGTCACACAAAGTCAGGATGAGAACACAGGTCATTTCACTAACCGGTCTCTGCTCTGTCCACTAGACCACAGTCTTTTACTTCTTCTTCCTTCTCTTTCTCGCTCTTGCCCTTCTTGTGGCCCTCCTACTTTTCCTCTTCCTTTTTCCTCCCCTGCCCCTTCTAATGGATCGGTGGCATTTACTGAGCGCTTACCGTGCACCTGTGAAAGTACAGTCCAATAGAGTTAGCAGATGGAATCCCCGCCACAAGGAATTTAATTTCGGTCTATGTTGGGAGACAGTCATTAAAATAAATCACGGATAGGGAAAATAGTAAACTCTCGGGTTAAATACATAAATGGTGTGGGGATGTGGTATCAAAGTGATTCTGGGGTACACGGCCAAGTGCACAGGTGATGCAGAAGGGAGGGAGGATGGGGGAAATGAGGTCTTAGTCAGGGAAGGCTTCTTGGAGGAGATGTGATTTTAGGGCTGTTTTGAAGTTGGGGAGAGAGGCCGTCTAGGAAATGAAGGGAGGGAGGGAGTTCAAGCTGGATGGAGGATAATAATGATGATGACGATATTTGTCAAGCACTGTTCTAATAATGTTGGTATTTGTTAAGCGCTTACTATGTGCAGAGCACCGTTCTAAGCGCTGGGGTAGACACAGGGGAATCGGGTCGTCCCACGTGGGGCTCACAGTCTTAATCCCCATTTTACAGATGAGGGAACTGAGGCACAGAGAAGTTAAGTGACTTGCCCACAGTCACACAGCCGGCAAGTGGCAGAGCTGGGATTCGAACTCATGAGCCCTGACTCCAAAGCCCGTGCTCTTTCCACTGCGCCACGTTTGTTCTAAGTGCCAACGTGAGCAACGGCCAGCGACCAGAGAGATGAGATCTAGATCCAGGGAGTAGGTCGGCGTTCATAATGTTGGTATTCGTTAAGCGCTTAGTATGTGCCGAGCACTGTTCTAAGCGCTGGGGTAGAAACAGGGTCATCAGGTTGTCCCACGTGGGGCTCACGGTCTTCATCCCCATTTTCCAGATGAGGTAAGTGAGGCACAGAGAAGTTAAGGGACTTGCCCACAGTCACACAGTTGAAAAGTCGCAGAGCTGGAATTCAAACCCATGACCTCTGACTCCCAGGCCCGGGCTCTTGCCCCCTGAGCCAGGCTGCTTTGATGGATGGGTCGTAGTAGAAATGAGCACTTCAAAGAGTCTTCGGCACACAGTAAGTGCTCAAAAAATACCACTGATTGACTGATTGATTATTGAGGAGATAAGGTAGGAGGGAGAGAGCTGAATGACTGCTTTAAAGCCCTGCCCCTACTATCCCATTTTTCCCTCCTAGAATCCCTAGAGAAGCAGCGTGGCTCAGTGGAAAGAGCCCGGGCTTGGGAGTCAGAGGTCATGGGTTCGAATCCCAGGTCTGCCGCTTGTCAGCTCTGTGACTGTGGGCAAGTCACTTCACTTCTCTGTACCTCATTTACCTCATCTGTAAAATGGAGATTAACTGGGAGCCTCAGGTGGGACCACCTGATTGCCCTGTATCTACCCCAGCGCTTAGAACAGTGCTCTGCACATAGTAAGCGCTTAACAAATACCAACATTATTATCATTATTATCCCATCGTCCAACTTTGCCCCCACACTCAAATGAACAGTGGGAGCCCCTGATACCAAGAGTGACATAAATGAGAAGATTGTTTCTAAACTAAAGTCAGATACACTTTAAAAAAATCACCAGAGTTCTGTACTCAGGCAATTACAGACCGTGGTCCACAATGCGACAAACCAACTTTTAATTCATCCTGTGTAAATGGACATGTCTGGCCTTCCATGGTGATGACTCTTTGCCATGAGATAATCTTGCCTTCTGCCTTTTTTAAGCTTCCCCCTTTTCTCTCACTCCATCCTTTTTATTATTATTATTATTATTATTATTTATTTCCCATTCTCCCATGGCTCCTGTGGACTGAATTGGGATGTTAAAGAGGTTGTGTTGTAAAATCACGGATGTGTTCTTCAGATGGAACAGGAAGTGAATTTAGAAGGGTCCCAAGTGACTTTGACCTTAACTCAGAATATCAGAACGGCGACGTGGTTTAGTGGATAGAGCACAGGCTCGGGAGCCAGAAGGAGCTGGGTTCTAATCCTGGCTTCACCACATGTCTTCTCTGCGACCCCGGCCAAGTCGCTTAACTTCTCTGTGCCTCGGTTACCTCATCTGGAAAATGGGGATTACGACTGTGAGCCCTATGGGGAACAGGGACTGTGTCCAACCCAATCACCTTGTTTCTACCCCAGCACTGAACTTGGGCCCGGCACCTAGTGAGCACTTTACAAATACCACAGTTATTATCATAATAAGTCAAGGACTGCCTGTAGATTGTCTTCTATCAAGAGTTAGTGAGGTACATCGATTAGGTACGTTGAGAAGCGGTTTGCGCACAGATACCCACGGACGCGTTCATACATATTAATCCTGTAAAACGAGTGCTCCCCCTTCCCGACAGCTACAAGAAAATCAAAATTTGCTCCTGGTGTGATATTAAAATCCATGATCACCTCTGACAGTTACCACAGTTATTCAACAGCAAAAACAAAGTAAACTTACGTTGTTGTTTTTCTTCTCATCTTTCACTTATCGACTACTTTCACTAATTGCATTTTTCTTCTTTGAAACTTGCATCTGTTTCAGAGATTTTTATGAGTTATCACGTGGACATTCACACATCTATAAATTGCGGCATAAGGAGGGACCAAAAATGTGATTGTATTTGAAAGAAGCACATCAATCTTTTAGTCACCTGAAGATATACGGTTTGCTGGAACAAAGAAGCTCATGGAACAGCTCTCTGATCCTTTTTTTTTTTTCATATAGTGAAATAATCCCTGCTGCTGCTGACTGAGAAAGGACACAGAGGTTATAATGGAAAAGTGCTCACAGGAAACTGTGATTATGCAAGGCAGAGAAGAACGGCTAGTCAAAAAAAACCGGGGCCTGATTTAAGAGCGCTGGAACCCAGATTCACTCTGAAACTAAGACTGGAATGTCCAGTTTCACACTGAAACATATATATCAGTTGAAAATTCAGGAAAGTCACCTTCTTACATTGGCATTTCCTGCCATTTACTCCTTTACTTACTTCCCATTTCTCCACAATTCCTAGAAAAGTATAAATGAGGGATTTTACTGCATCCCAGGAATGGAACCCTCTATTAGATGAACATAAATAATAATAATGTTGGTATTTGTTAAGGGCTTACTATGTGCAGAGCACTGTTCTAAGCACTGGGGGAGATACAGGGTAATCAGGTTGTCCCACGTGAGGCTCACGGTCTTCGGCCCCATTTTACAGATGAGGTAACTGAGGCACAGAGAAGTGAAGTGACTTGCCCATAGTCACACAGCTGACGAGTGGCAGAGCCGGGATTCAAACCCATGACCTCTGACGCCCAAGCCCGTGCTCTTTCCACTGAGCCACGCTGCTGTGTATTATATATATACACACAAACACACACACACATAGATACACATTTACACATGTCAGTCAGTCCTAATAACGTTGGAAGGGTGCATTTTCCTTGAAAAGCCACGGCTCATTCTGTAGAAATTTCTGGATACCGATTCCTCTTGCAAAGCAATATTACTATGGCAGATGTTAATAATTCAAACATTAGAGGGTTGACTTCTGTTGGATACCTCGGGGTGGATTTTGAGGGAACATAGATTCACAAATGAAGGTTGTGTTGTTTTAACCCACTGAGAATAAGTAATCAAAGACCTTAAGGGCAGGGTTGTTAATATACATGTGCCAGTCAAAAACAAACAACAAACCAACAAAAAAAACCAACCCCTCTGGTTGTGAAAATGTCATTATACCGTGAACAGCTAACTACTCTGCAAATGTAGTGCTTACTCGAAGTTTTAGGAGGATAACGTTAGGTGCTATGTGGAACGTGGAAATCAATGACATTTTAAAGTTTTGAATTACATATTGCACACTGTTCCTGCCATTGAACCCCCCAGAATGATTCTAATGACATGGACAAACCCAGGTGTGGCTCAGTGGAAAGAGCCCGGGCTTGGGAGTCAGAGGTCATGGGTTCGAATCCCGGCTCTGCCGCTTGTCAGCTGGGTGACTGTGGGCAAGTCACTTCACTTCTCTGTGCCTCAGTTGCCTCATCTATAAAAAGGGGATTAACTGTGAGCCTCACGTGGACAACCTGACGACCTTGTATCTCCCCCAGCGCTTAGAACGGTGCTCTCTGCACATAGTAAGTGCTTAACAAATACCAACGTTATTATTATCATTATTAGTAATACTGAGGAGATATAGTTTGTCTCATTTCCCTGATGATAGTCCCAGCTTTTTGGGCACGTGTGTCTATCGGTATGAAGAGAGGAAGAGAAAGAATACAGATGAGAGTTTGGAGAAGGGTGTCACTCAGATTCATCTCCTGCAACTTAATTTGTGCAAGAGCCTGCGGCATTCTTTTTGTGTTGGTTGGTTTGTTTTAACGGTATTTGTTAAGTGCTTACTAGTTTCCAGGCACTGTTCTAAGTGCTGTGGTAGATAGAGAGCAGTCGATTTGGACCCAATCCCTGTTCCCCATGGGGCTCACAGTCTGAATCCCCCTTTTACAGTTGAGGTAACGGGCAGAGAAAATGCAAGTGGCTTGCCCAAGTTCACTCAACAGAGAAGTGGCAGAACTGGGATTAGAACCCGCATCCTTCTGACGCCCAGGTCTGTGCTTTAACCATTAGGCCACACTAATTCTCGACCCCAGTACAACAATAATAATAATTACAGTATTTGTTAAGTGCTTACTATGTGTCAGGCACCGTGCTAAGGGCTGGGGTGGATACGAGCAAATCAATTTTCACTCGGTCCCTGAACCATATGGGGTTCACAGTCTCAATCCCCATTTTACAGATGAGGTAACTGAGGCACGGGGAAGTGAAGTGACTTTCCCAGAGTCACACACAGCTGACAAGTGGCAGAGCCGGGATTTAAATCCATGCCCTCTGACTCCCGAGCCCAGGGTCTCTCCACTGAGCCGTGGCGGGGACCGTCTCTATCTGTTGCCGATTTGTACATTCCAAGCGCTTAGTACAGTGCTCTGCACATAGTAAGCGCTCAATAAATACTATTGAATGAATGAATGAATATTTCCCTCACATATGAGGTTGATCTTTAAAAGCCCTTCACCATCCCACCCTACCTCAGTCAAGCATTTTGGGAATGTCTGTTATCTTTTTATGTCATAAGCAGCTCAGGGGCAAAAATTAGAAATGAGCCCACCTCAATGGCCTACCCTGATTGGACCAAATTATGAGGATGTGCTAGGTAGTAATGATACGTGTTGAGCTCTTATTGGACTTACTGCGTATGGTAAGTGTTTGGGAAAATACTTTACCTGCAGTATAAATCAACCCTTTCAACCTTACAAAGAAATCTGGTTATTGGCTTTACTTCAGAAACCTCGGTTCTCTTACGTCCCCTAGGTGGAAAGGGGGTTTTTTCTTGCGCTCATCTAATGTATGATCTGATATGTGACTGGTAGTAATCTCTTGGTATGGTAGAACTGTCAGTCTTGTGTTTTGGTACACTGAAAGATAATAATGTTGATATTTGTTAAGCACTTACTATGTGCAGAGCCCCGTTCTAAGCACTGGGGTAGATACAGGGTCATCAGGTTGTCCC
Source organism: Ornithorhynchus anatinus (assembly GCF_004115215.2). Classification (NCBI taxonomy): domain Eukaryota; kingdom Metazoa; phylum Chordata; class Mammalia; order Monotremata; family Ornithorhynchidae; genus Ornithorhynchus; species Ornithorhynchus anatinus. The sequence continues at coordinate 32,033,350 of NC_041739.1, forward strand.
ACGTGAGGCTCACAGTCTTCATCCCCATTTTACAGATGAGGGAACTGAGGCCCAGAAGAGTGAAGGGACTCGCCCACAGTCACACAGCTGACAAGCAGCATGGCTCAGTGGAAAGAGCATGGGCTTTGGAGTCAGAGGTCATGGGTTCGAATCCCGGCTCTGCCACTTGTCAGCTGGGTGACTTTGGGCAAGTCACTTCACTTCTCTGTGCCTCAGTTACCTCGTCTGTAAAATGGGGATTAAGACTGTGAGCCCCACGTGGGACGACCCGATTCCCCTGTGTCTACCCCAGCGCTTAGAACAGTGCTCGGCACATAGTAAGCGCTTAACAAATACCAACATTATCATTATTATTACAAGCGGCGGAGTCAGGACTCAAACCCATGATCTCTGACTCCCAAGCCAGGGCTCTTTCCACCGAGCCGTTGGCTCGCTCAGACAGTCTGAACCTTCAGATGGTCCGAAGCTGCTGTTGTTTTGGTTATTCACAAGCCCTCTGAGTCTAGAGCAAATCTATACATTACTGCGTTAAGTTTCTTGACATCCTTCTTCAGAATTCATTTTCCTACACGCTTATGAAGTTCCTCATTGAAACCTCCCACTGAGAATCTCTGAGAAGTCGTCAGGGTCTAGCATCGCCACATCCTCCGGGTGATAGTTAAGTAGAGTACCGGCTACTCTGGCTCGAAAAGGAGCTTATTTTACAGTCAGAAAGCTGTCGCCTATCCCCATCAGCGGCATTCATTGATCGCTTACTGTATGCAGAGCACTGTACTAAGCACTTGGGCAAGTATAATACAACGGAGTTGGTAGACAAGTTGCTTGCCCACAAGGAGCTTAGAGTCTAAGTATGCATCCCATCATTCTACAGCCCTAATTCATCTGAGGCAAACTGCCCATGAAATATTTTCTCCTTTCCATTCTTCCTTTAAATAAAAGGGAATTGCACGGAATTTGAATTCTGATTTGATATTTTTGACCACAGTAGATCCTGCTCTCCGAGAATAAAAGGACTGAGTTCTTGCAAAACCCCTTATTAGGGATAGTTTGTGCTGTAACGCTCAGCATTCCCACGCTCCACGCGGGCTTCCGGTAATGAGATCAGTGATGATAATAACAACAGTGATAATTAGAATAACAGCGATCGTTAAGAGCTTATAATGTTACTACTGATAACGATAATTAAGATAACGAATGTGGCATTCGTTAAACGTTTATTACGGACCAAGCACTAAACTAAGGCAGCGTGACTCCGAGAAGCAGCGGAGCACGGGCTTTGGAGTCCGAGGTCATGGGTTTGAATCCCGGCTCTGCCACTTGTCGGCTGTGTGACTGTGGGCAAGTCACTGCACTTCTCTGGGCCTCAGTTACCTCATCTGTAAAATGGGGATTGAGACTGTGAGCCCCACGTGGGACAACCCGATTCCCCTGTGTCTACCCCAGCGCTTAGAACAGTGCTTCTGCACACAGTAAGCGCTTAACAAATACCAACATTATTATTATTATTATTAAGGACTGAGTTAGATGGGAGATAGACTAGATGCCGTCTCTGTTCTAGAAGGGACTCACAGTTCAACTGTTTCTTCTAAGTCGTGGCCTGCTATAGCCCATCAAACAGGCTCGCGGTTTCGGGTGGGCATTTATTAACTCCCAACTCTAGTCTAAACAGAACATATCGTTAAAATTCCCGCAATGGAAGATTCGAGTGCACGCATAATACGCTTCATCCACTGAGCTTGGTAGGCGCAATCTCTATTCACGATTTAAATAGTGCATTTTGCTTCTATCCCCAGAATTTGCACTCTGACCACTCTTTTTTTCTGGGGCCTTGCCTTGAAAGAAAAACCACCATCCTCTACAATCTCCTACTATTTTAGGCAGCTCTGGGGGAAACCTTGACCCTTTCCAATTTCATGCTTTGAATTGCCATTATTAAGGTCAAAAGAATGGAAAAAGAGGCTCTCTACTGCCTTTTGTCATAAAGGAACTGAACATGAAAAAATGTGATTTAGTCAGAATAAGTTATAGAAATGTGCCTCGCATGACTAAAAATCAAGTAAGGAAAATCTCATTTGGATGCATTTTTAAAAATGTAAATCCATGGGGGACCTTTCTTTCTCTGTAAAGCTTTTAAATAGTACATAAACTAGTACGATTTCCTGCACTGTAGGATATATCTCTTTGTCTTGAATTTCAAAAAGACGGCTTAGAAATACACATTGCCCCTGTGCTTACCCCATCTCCAACTTAGAGTCCTTTAATAACCTTCAAACTGAACTTCATTTATAGTAGCTGCAGATAATCTATATTCTCAGTTTTTCTCCTTCTCTCTACTCTCTCATAAGTCACCATCTGCCTAATAATAATAATGATAATAATAATATTGGTATTTGTTAAGCGCTTATTATGCGCAGAGCACTGTTCTAAGCACTGGGGTAGACACAGGGAAATCAGGTTGTCCCACGTGAGGCTCACCGTTAATCCCCATTTTACAGATGAGGGAACTGAGGCACAGAGAAGTGAAGTGACTTGCCCACAAGTGACGGAGCCGGGATTCGAACCCATGACCTCTGACTCCCAAGCCCGGACTCTTTCCACTGAGCCACGCTGCCTCTCCTACTGAGGTGAGGCATCTGAGGATTTTAGTTTCCAAGAAGTTTTTTTTGTACTTATTTTAAGATGATTAGCTTGATTTATTAATTCTGTTGCTCACTGTTCCTCCATTTGCAAATGAAAACCCAAAGAATCTAATCATTTGATGATTAGAAGCTCTAGTTACAACAATCATGCATTGTCGAAGGGTATAGAATGGGATGGCGGAAGAGCGAGGGTTCCAGATTGCTGATTGAAAATTGGTTGAAAGGTTCAAGCAAAGGACATGCAAAATGTCTTCAGTTCTCCTCCAGAGAGGAGCTGAGAGGACTGAGTTTGTAGAGTATTTGAGGTTTTTTTTCTGTTACGCAAACACAAGTTAGAAAATGCAGCAATTCTAAGCAACGCGAACCAAAGTCTAGGCAATCAGATAGGCAAAGTTAAGGAGAGCACTAAAATCTAAGTATCTCAACTATTTAACTACTGGGCACTAAATAACAGGAAAATTAAAACAGGCATAAAAACATTATTCCGAAGAGAATCTGGAGCAGCAATTTCCCTGGCAGCAAAATTCTTATCAGACCTTTATACATGCAGTCATTCAACCAGTGGCATTCATTGAGTGTCTACTGAATACAGGCCACTGTACTAAGCACTATGGAAAGGATACCAGGAGAGAAACACACATTCCTTGCTCTTAAGGACTTTACAGTTTAATGAGGAAAGGACAGATGATTTACTAAGAGGGAGAGAAGAGAGAAAATCAAGGTAGCACGTAGGAATATGAATATGTCAGAATTAAAGCAATCATATTTATTGAGCACTTACTGTGTCTGGGAGAGTACAATGTAACATTGTTGGGAGACCTGTTCCCTGCCCACAACGAGCTTGTTACGGGCACGGAACGTGCTGGCTAATTCTTAGTAAAGTATGAGCCCTGCACATAGTAAGTGCTCAATAAATATCAATGATCCATGACTGATTGATACAGAGGGGGACACAGACATGAATATAAATAAATAAATTCATTCATTCAATAGTATTTATTGAGAGCTTACTACGTGCAGAGCACTGTACTAAACGCTTGGAAGGTACAATTCGGCAACAGATAGAGACAATCCCTGCCCCATGACGGGCTCACTGTCTAACCGGGGGAGACGGACGGACAAAAAAAAGACAACATAATCATGATAAATAGAATCAAGGGGATGGACACCTCCTTAACAAAATAAATAGGGTAATAAAAATATATACAAATGAGCAAATGAGCACAGTGCCGAGGGGAAGGGAGAGGGGGAGAAGCAGAGGGAAAGGGGGGAAAGGGGGCTTAGCTGAGGGGAGGTGAAGGGGGGAAGAGGGAGAAGCAGAGAGGGAGCAGAGGGAAAAGGGGAAGCTCAGTCTGGGAAGGCCTCTTAGAGGAGGTGAGCTCTCAGTAGAGCTTTGAAGAGTGGAAGAGAGTGAGTTTGGCGGAGGTGAAGATGGAGGTCACTCCAGGACAGCAGAAGGACGTGGGCCAGGGGGCGACGGCGGGATAGGCGTAAGCGGGGGACGGTGAGGAGGTGAGAGGCAGAGGAGCGGAGCGTGAGGGCTGGGCAGTAGAAAGAGAGAAGGGAGGAGAGGTAGGAGGGGGCAAGGGGATGGACAGCCTTGAAGCCAAGAGTGAGGAGTGAAAAATAAATTGTGGATATAGGCATAAGTGCTGTGGGGCTGAGGGAGGGGTGGATAAAAGGAACAAATCCAAGTCCAACAGCAATACAGAGGGGAGTGGGAGAAGAGGAGAAATACCTTTCTCCTGCCTTTTGGAGCAGATATGCCTTCGGTAAGACTTTGAACGTGGTGAGAGTAATTGTCTGTCAGATACGAAGAGGGAAGGCATTCCAGGCCGGAGGCAGGCTGTGGTCAAGAGGTTGTGGCGAGATGGATTAGACTGAAGTACAGTGAGCAGGTTGGCATTCGAGGATCAGAGTGGGCAGGCTGGGTTGCACGTAGTGAGAGAGCAGTGAAGGGAGGAGGAGGAGGCAAGGGGATCGAGGGCTTTAAAGTTTATGTGTAAGGAGTTTCTGATTGATGACAAGGGGGGGTGACCAACCACTGGAGGTTCTTGAGGAGTAAGGAAATACGTCCTGAATGCTTTTGTAGAAAAGCTTGTTTTATGTTATAGGCAAGGGATTTGTCTGTTTATTTCTATATTGTACTATTCCAAGAGCTAAGTACAATGTTCTGCACAGTGTAAGTGCTCAATACACGATTGAACGAATGAAAAATGATCCATGCAAAAGATTGAAGTATGGACCGGAGTGGAACGAGACAAGGAGGCAAGGAGGTCAGCAAGGAGGATGATAGAGTAATCAAGGCAGGATAAGTGCTTTGATTAACGTGTTAGCAGTTTGGATGGAGAATCTATTTAATGGGAGACTGGATACGTGGGTTGAACGAAAGAGGGTGAGTCAAGGATACCATCAAGGTTAAGGGCTTGAAGAGAGGAAGGATGGTGGTGCCGCCTGCGGGGATGGGAAGACGGGTGAGGCAGCACGGCCTAGCCTGGGAGTCAGGAAGACATGGATGCTAATCCTGACTCCACCACTTGTCTGCTGTGGGAACTGGGATAAGTCTTTGTGCCTCAGGTGCCTCATCCGTAAAATAGGGATTAAGACTGTGTCCAACCTAATTAGCTTACCCCAGTGCTTAGTACAGTGCCCGACACATAGTAAGCACTTAACAAATACCATAAAAAAAGGGGGATAGACAGTTTGAGTGAGAGGATAAGGACTTCTGTTTTGGATATAAGTTTCAGGTGTTGGCGGGACATCCAGAGGGAGATGTTTTGAAGGCAAGAGAAAATGTGAGCCTACAGACGGGGAGAGAGACCGGGGTGGAGATGCAGATTTGGGAAACAGACACATACAGGCTGTTGTTGAAGCCATGGGAATGAATGAGTGTGTCTAGAGGCGGAATAGATTGGGACCCAAAACTGAGCCTTGAGGGACTCCCACATGGGGTTGGGAGGCGAGAGGAGGGGCCTGCGAAAAAAGCTGGGAACGAGGGGCCAAAGAGACAGGAGAAGTACCAGGAGAAGACAGTGTCAGTGAAGCCAAGATTGCATAACGTTTCCGGGACAAGGTGGTGGTTGACAGTGTCGACGGCAGCTGAGAGGAGCATCGGAATGGAATAAAGTCTGTCGGATTTGGCAAGGAGGAGATCATTTGTGACCTTTGAGAGGGAGGTTTCTGTGGAGTGAAGAGGCGGGGGGAAACCAGATCCGAGGGGGTCGAGGAGAGAATTGGAGGTGGGGAACTGAACACAGTAATGGCCTTTTTTTATGAGAGAGGAGTTGTGATCGCTCAGTATCTGTAGACTTGTTCTAGAGTTATTTTTCAGCGGCGGTGGTGGCTTGCGCAGAATCATCCACACGCCACTGCCTGGTCCACCCTTGATCCGCAGAAAGTTTTGCAAGATGGCCGAGCAAAGTTCAGTCTGGAAGACAGATATTAATAATAATAATATTGGTATTTAATTTTACGTCTATTAATACGTAGGTTCTAATCTTGACCGCTTAGTTGGTGCTACCTGGAGGTGTTGGAAATGAATCGAGGTAGTCTTCCAAATGCTACAGGTGAAGTATTTATATTAATACCTATTTCTTCAAGCTCACTGTGGCCAGGGAGCCTATCTGCCAGCTCTGTTGCACTCGACTCTCCCTAGTCCTTAGTAAAGTGTTCGGCACATAAGCGCTCATAAATACCGTGAATGATGATAATGAAGGTGAAAGGTGGGATTTTAAGAGTGACTATTTTGAATAATAAAACTATATAAGCTTTGCATCTTGGTGATGAAAGTGGGTTCTTTGTTCCGCTGGCAGGTTTGCTACTTACAGTTCCCTTTGGAAAATTCTGTCCTTCGGCAACACGATGTTCTCCAAACCGCTGTTTTTAAAGAGACGGCCTATTTCTAATTGCTATACGTCAGGTTGGCCGGTCCGTTTTTTCGGTCTACCAGCTTTCACAAACGTGGCACACATGAGGCTTTGCTTCAGTGGATATTTTGAGCATTTCTTCCGTCCTTGTTTAGTCTCATCACCTCACCTCACCTTTCAGTGGCTGCTTGGGCAAGCTTGAGCTATTCATTTTCTTTGCAGGTAAAGTGAAAATAAGAACGCCAACTCATTTATAGAAAGTGCTTACAAGATATTTGGCACTGGACAAGACTTCTGACTGTCCCATCGAATTCTGCTTAAAAAGAGGGTTTTCTGAATCATATCAAATCAGGAAGGAATTGAGGCAATCGCGACGTCTGCTGGTTCTGTTGATGGCGCAGTGGTCGACGCTTTTCTTAGATACCGTTTCAAGTGGGCTACCCCAACTGAAATCACTACGCGTTAGGAAAAACATTCCAAGAAAATAATTCTATTAGCGTTTCAGTGCCGGAGGGTGACAATTTACCCGACCCTGAACACATATTCTACAGCTCAGTGTCATTTCTAAGAATTCTATTTCAGTTTTATAATCCCCGTGTTCATCATGCATGCATTTGGAAGTTCATGCTTCTGATCACTCCTTCTTGAATTATAGTTTTGTCTCTGCTCTACATGAGAAATCTTGAAGGGATAAAAAGAATATCAGATTTACTTCACAGAATTTTTTTCAACATATTTACTACCAGGCAGATTCATGGTCTATTTCTTCCTCTTCTTATAAATTCAGGGTTCTATAATAATGTATTAAAAGGAGTGTGGGGGAAGCTTAGCTATTTTTCAAAATAGAAATTCCTATTTACTTTTAACCCTTTTTGACTATTTTTTTTTTTTACTCGACACAAGTTTTTATTATACGCCAAGCACCGTGCTAAGAGCCGGGAACATTCAGGATAGAGAAGCAGCGTGGCTCAGTGGAAAGAGCACGGGCTTTGGAGTTGGGGGTCATGAGTTCGAATCCCAGATCTGCCACCTGTCAGCTGTGTGACTGTGGGCAAGTCACTTAACTTCTCTGTGCCTCAGTCACCTCATCTGTAAAATGGGAATTAAGACTGTGAGCCCCACATGGGACATCCTGATTCCCCTGTGTCTCCCCCAGTGCTTAGAACAGTGCTCGGCACATAGTAAGCGCTTAACAAATACCAACATTAATTAATTAATAATCAGGTTGATCACAGTCCCTGAGTGGGGGGAGGGGCATGAACTTTTAGCACTTACTATGTCCCTGGCACTGTACTAAACTCTGGGGAAGACACAGGCTAATCAGGTTGGACTCAGTCCATGTCCCACCTGAGGCTCACAGTCTTAATCTCCATTTTACAATGAGATAACTGAGGCACAGAGAATTCAAGTGGCTTGCCCGAGGTCACCCTGCTCCGCTCCTCCGCCGCCCACCTCCTCACCGTCCCTCGGTCTCGCCCATCCCGCCGTCGACCCCTGGGCCACGTCCTCCCGCGGTCCCGGAACGCCCTCCCTCCTCACCTCCGCCAAACTGATTCTCTTCCCCTCTTCGAAACCCTACTTCAAACTCACCTCCTCCGAGAGGCCTTCCCAGACTGAGCTCCCCTTCTCCCTCTACTCCCTCTACCGCCCCCCCTTCACCTCTCCGCAGCTCAACCCTCTTTTCCCCCCATCTCCCTCCGCTCCTCCCCCTCTCCCTTCCCATCCCCTCAGCACCGTACTCGTCTGCTCAACTGTATATATTTATTACCCTATTTATTTTGTTAATGAAATGTACATCGCCTCGATTCTATTTAGTCGCCATTGTCTTTACGAGATGTTCTTCCCCTCGACTCTATCTGTCGCCATCGTTCTCGTCTGTCCGTCTCCCCCGATTAGACCGTGAGCCCGTCAAAGGGCAGGGACCGTCTCTATCTGTTGCCGACTTGTTCGTCCCAAGCGCTTAGTACAGTGCTCTGCACATAGTAAGCGCTCAATAAATACTATCGAATGAATGAAGGAACAAGTGGCAAGTGGCAGAGAGCCAGAATTAGAGCCTAGTTAGTCCGATTCTTTATTTTGTTAATGAGATGTACATCTTCATTCTATTTATTGCTATTGTTTTTGTCCGTCTCCGCTGATTAGACTGTAAGCCCGTCAATGGGCAGGGATTGTCCCTCTCTGCTGCCAAACTGTACATTCCAAGCGCTTAGTATAGTGCTCTTGCACATAGTAAGCACTCAATAAATACTATTGAATGAATGAATGAATGATTCCCAGGCTCTAACTCTTTCCACTAGGCCACACTCTGCTAAAACAGCACAGATATACCCTCATGGGAAGAGAGCAGAATACATTTTACCAAATTCAAGTGTCACATCGTAAATTCCGGGGGTCTGAATAGCTAACACAATTTGGGGACGTAAAATGTAGGAAGAAAGTAATACATTTTTGGCCCCAACATTTTCTAAGACATCAGAAAGGCAACCTAGGAGGCATCTGAGTAAAACAAATCAATTCTTGAACTATCACTTTCAATACTTGTAAATCATTTTTTGAGGAGAAAAAGAGGAATCAGTGAGGAGTAGATTTGTGATATTCCCTATATCTGTTATTAACTGGAGAATCCGTGTTGAAGCCTGAGCGAGAATATGTTTTTAAACATATCATCGATCATTATAACCAGAGGTGATGTATAAAAAATGGTGGTATCTGTTAAGCGCTTACTATGTGCAAAGCACTGTTCTAAGCGCTGGGGGATACAAGGTGATCAGGTTGTCCCACGTGGGGCTCACGGTTTTAATCCCCATTTTACAGATGAGGTAACTGAGGCACAGAGAAGTGAAGTGACTTGCCCAAAGTCACAAAGCCGGCAAGCGGCGGAGCCGGGATTCGAACCCATGAACTCTGACTCCCAAGCCCGGGCTCTTTCTACTGTGCCACGTATAAATATGTTGAAATGCACTTTTGAGGCGTTTAGAGATAAAAAATGATTTGGAGGGATTCTTTAGAAAAGACATTCTCAACCAAAACTGAACATCTCAGTAAACATTTCGAGGTTTTAAAAAGGACTCCACATTATGACAGAATTGATGGAATTTAGTTCGACCCAACATGCAAATTATTCCAGGTTCTGAGTTTGCAGAGCATTTTCCTAGTTCTAAAAGCAACAGTCTGACCAGTTTTAATAAAAATTGAAACCACAGTAATAGTGCTGAATTTCTTTAGGCTACCACCTTCAGCTTAACCATCTCTTTGACACTGGTAAATTTAGGAATGCCTTCGTGAATACTTTTGAACTCATGTGTAAGGCTGAATTATATTGCGCATGATTTATAATTGAATATCCGTTTGCTCCTCATTATACTGAAACGACAGTTCAGTACAGTTATGCTCGATGGCCCTAACCGGGTGAAAGGTACACAGAGGCTCCATGGAACAAAAGTCAATGCTTTTGCAAGCCTGTGCTTTGTTTTCCTTAACTGATCATTTCTATCTGTGCGTAATAATCTATACTGTGATGACGATGGAATTCTGGCCATTTCAGAAATTTCAAAATCTCTGTCTTATGTTTCGCTCAAATAAAAGCTTATTTTTTTTCCTTTGTTCTTTTGGTTAGTGCATTTTTTGTGCAATAAGTCATCAGTGTTCTTTGAAGAGAAAACGAGGAGCGGACAGATGCAGAAATCCTTCCAAGCCTACCTAGCTTGAAGGAGAAAACAGGGCCCGGGGGTCCGTTGTTTCGATAAGCTTTTGTTTTAATTCCCGAATGTTCTGAGATCTTTGAAAATTTGAGCCAGAAGCTGTTGCCTTCTCTCATTATTCATTTTCAGTGCCCCTTAACAGAGCTGAGCCTTGGGAGAAGGAGCAAACAAATTTAAATCCCACCCCCTGAATTTTGCTGTTTCTTCATTCATAATTTGGCCACATGGACTAAAGCGAATGACCCAATTGGTGGGATACTTGTTCTCCGTGAGCCGTATCAGCCGGAGAAACAAAACCTACATTATCTTGACCTCACTTCAACCATGTGTCCATTATGGTGAGCTTCAGTTTTTTTGTTTTTCGTAGATAGATCCTGCCCTCCCATTGGGGATACCAAATTATCATATAGCAGCTACTTTAGCATCCTGTTATCATCCATCTCCTCTTCCACCCAACGGGAACAACCAGTCCAGTGAAGCCGATTTTCAAGCAATGCGGCTTAGCGGTTAAGAGACGACCGGGATAAATAAGCAGAGAATTGGGAAGTGATCGGTTTCCTTAAGCAGAGGTTTCCAGGAGATGAGACTAGAAAGCAGATCAGCAAAGAGGCACAAGCCATCCACTTGGAACTTTACTAATCACCCCGATTCGATCGGTATCATCTTGAACTTTTCAGGGCAAGCACTGTTTTGAAAACGCGAGTTGAATATTCAAGTCAGGTGACGGGAGCATTCGCAGACTCTACACTCTAAGTAGCATGACGTAGTGGAAAGGGCAGGAGCCCGGGAGTCAGAAGACCTGGGTTCGCATCCCAGATCTGCTAATCTCCAGCTGTGTGACCTCGGGCAAATGACTTAACTTCTCTGTGCCTCAGTTTCCTCAGCTGTAAAAGAGGGATTCAATATCTGTTGTCCCTCCCAAGACTGAGTTTCACATGGGACGGAGACTGTGTCTGACCTAGTTGATGTAGACCTACCCCAGTGCTCGGAACAATGTATGACACATAGTAAGCAGTTAACAAGTACCGTCAAACACATAGGGACAGGGAACGTGCCTACCGACTCTGTTATTATTGAACTCTCCCAAGTAGAGTGTTCTGCACTCGGTAAGCGCTCAATAAATATGACTGATTGATTGACTGAGGAATGAGACGCGCAGTGACTAGAGCTCTCTCCCTACAGTGGAGAAGCAGCATGGCTCAGTGGAAAGAGCCCGGGCTTGGGAGTCAGAGGTCATGATTATATATTTTTATTACCCTATTTATTTTGTCAATGAGATGTACATCCCCTCGATTCTATGTATTGTATCGATTCTATGTATCTATGTATTCTAATCTATCCCCCGATTAGACCGTAAGCCCGTCAAACGGCAGGGACTGTCTCTATCTGTTGCCGACTTGTTCATTCCAAGCACTTAGTACAGTGCTCTGCACATAGTAAGCGCTCAATAAATACTATGGAATGAATGAATGAGTTAGAATCCCGGCTCCGCCACTCGTCAGCTGTGTGACTGTGAGCAAGTCATTTAACTTCTCTGTGCCTCAGTTACCTCATCTGGAAAATGGGGATTAAGACTGTGAGCCTCATGTGGGACAATCTGATTACCCTGTATACCACAGTGCTCTGCACGTAGTAAGCGCTTAACAAATACCAACATTGTTATTATTATCATTACATTAAGGAGAAGGGCACTGGAAGGAATAATAATAATAATAATAATGTTGGTATTTGTTAAGCGCTCACTATGTGCAGAGCACTGTTCTAAACGCTGGGGTAGACACAGGGGAATCAGGCTGTCCCACGTGGGGCTCACAGTCTTCATCCCCATTTTACAGATGAGGGAACTGAGGCACAGAGAAGTTAAGTGACTCACCCACAGTCACACAGCTGACAAGTGGCAGACCCGGGATTCGAACTCATGACCTCTGACTCCAAAGCCCGTGCTCTTTCCACTGAGCCATGCTGCTTCTAGGAAAGTGAAAGGGAGGGTGGCATGAACCAAACTGCAAACGCTGGGCCTGAGGGCCTGAGGCTATGTTAAGTTATCTGCCAGTGGTACTGAGACCATGCAAATTCTCATTATAGGGATTTACCGTTTGCCAGGTAATCACAGTCACTAGAGAAAGCTCAATGGGGTGGGAATGTTCTTAACTGAGGGATTCAGAGTTCTTTGTTTAGCTGGATGGAGAAGAAATTTGGTGAAACGCGATATAATATGGGTGATCATTATCTACAGCTCACTGGGACACCTTATCCTGCTCACGGGCAGCTCTTAAGAAATACCACTGAGAGTGCTACCATAGACCCGGCACCGGTTACCATTCATTCGTTCATTCAATTCGATGATATTTATTGAGCGCTTACTATGTGCAGAGCACTGGACTAAGCGCTTGGGATGGACAATTCGGCAACAGACAGAGACCATCCCTGCCCACTGACGGGCTCACGCTCTAATCGGGGGAAACAGACAAAAACAGTAGCCATACATAGAATCGAGGGGATGTACATCTCATTGACAAAATAAATAGGGTGATAAAAATATAGAGAAATGGGCGGATGAGCACAGTGCTGAGGGGAGGGGGAGGGAGGGAGGAGGAGCAGAGGGATGTGCTTGACTGCAAGGGCCCCTTAAGGCTTTCCTTGGGGAAAGTGGCTGGAAAGGGTTTAGACTAAAACGGATTCCAAATTGGCTCTTCTTAGCTCTTCTTTTAACCTAGTTTAAACAGACAGAAATGGATTAGCCGAAGAAACTGTTCCGTTGCAGTGTCAACTAGGAGCTGATCAGAAGCCCACGGCACAGCACGGAAGCTGCTTTTTTCACTTTCCAAACTCGAAGGCTCCCCGATGAGAATGTGGTCCCAACACTGGCGTTTCTCACTACTGACAAAGGAGCCACTCTCAATCGATCAGTCAATCAATAGTATTTATCGAGCAATCACTATGTGCAGAGCACTGTTGAGTGCTTGGGGAGTACAGTACGATAGAATTAGCAGATAAATGTTTCCTGCCCTTAATGAGCTTATAGACTAGAGGGGGAGACAGACAGCTATGAACAATAATTTATAATAATTAATCATTTATCGCCTCACATACCTCCCAGGGCGAGAGTTGGATAAATACTACCGACTGCTGTTGGTTTGGATCAAAAAGTCCATTTGTCCTCTCTTCTCAGAGGTTCGGAACAAATGATGCCAATCACTTAATCTTTATTTTCTTCTTTAGTCTTTGAAAAGTGTTTACTATGTGCCAAGGACTGTTCTAACCACTGAGATAGAAATAAGGTTATGAATTTATACAGTCCCTGTCACATAAGGCGTTCGCTGTCCTAGAAGGAGGGAATGGGATTTAATCCCCATTTTACAGAGGAGGCAATTTGAGGCCCAGAGGAGTTAAGTGACTTACCCAAGGTCACACAGCAGACAAGCAGCAGATCTGAGATTAGAACCCAGGCTCTCTGCCAGGCTTTGCTGTTTCTCTAATGATGGTTAATAGCTATTCCTCATATTTTCATTTTAATAAGACACAATAACCCCCACAGCATTAAACTAAACGTACGTAGATCGGGTTAGAATGAATAAATAAGGAAACCTCCCTAAGACCAAAAACTCGAGTCCAAAGGTTTACGCTTGGGATTTATTATGCAAATTATGTTGTGCACCACAGGTATGAAACAAATGGTTCTGCAAACCCGTTACCTAATCATCTTAATCATTTTCTGTGTGCCTGAGCGAACCTGCAAATTTGAATTCTACCGTCGTGTTTTCTTCTCATAGAGGAGATTAAATTTAATTTTCAAATCAATCACAGCAACGGTGAAAACGCGAGCCCGTCAGTTAATTTGCACAGTAGCGTACAGAATGGCGATAATAGCGAATGACCGAGAATCATTTAGAACAGGGGTGGTCGAGCCCCGAGAACTGAGGAGCCATAAGCCAAAATTAGAGAAGCAGCGTGGCTCAGTGGAAAGAGCCCGGGCTTGGGAGTCGGAGGTCACGAGTTCGAATCCCGGCTCTGCCACTTGTCAGCTGTGTGACCGTGGGCGAGTCACTTCACTTCTCTGTGCCTCGGTTACCTCACCTGTAAAGTGGGGATTAACTGTGAGCCTCACGCGGGACAACCGGATGACCCTGCATCTACCCCAGCGCTTAGAACAGTGCTCGGCACATAGTAAGCGCTTAACAAATACTAACATTATCATCATTATTATTAATTTGACCAAGAGCCACAGATCAAACAATGTGAAGAGCGAGCGAGCTTTGCATTAGTTCACTCATTCGGTTGTATCTATTGAGCGCTTACCGCGTGCGGAGCTCTGTAGTAAGCACTCGGGAGAGTCCAATACAAAAATAAACTGCCATATTCCCTGACCGGAATGAGCTTCCAGTCTAGACGGTGGGGACGGACATCGCTACAAATAAAGAAATCGCGGCTACGTACAGACGAGTGCTGTGGGGCTGAGAGGAGGGAAGAGCAAAGACAGCAAGTCAGCGTTACACAGAAGGGAGTGGGAGAAGAGGAAAGGGGGCGGGGGGCTCAGTCTGGGAAGGTTTTCTGGAAGAGACGCGTCTCTTGGGGGTGGCGAGGCAGCAGAGAGTGGCAAGACCGTAGGCGCCCTTGGCGAGGGAGTTCAGACGTGGCAGTGATGGAGAGGCAGAAGCGGCAGTAATCATAATCGTATTTATTAAGCACTTATTATGTGCAGAATAATGTATTAAGCACCGCAGAAGAGTCCACAGGTGGGAATTGGACGCGGACCCCCATTCCCCAAAGGATTCCCGGTCTGTGACTACGAGTAGGCGAGAGGCCCGGAGATGGACAACCGGGACAGAGGCTACGGTTAGGCGGGGCACCTCTCCCCCTAACCAGGCGGGGCCCAAAATGGTGGGGGCATCAGGCACCCCCAGTAGGGTTGGAAGAACAGCTCACTCAAGTCCCTCCGTTGTGACCAATTTCTGAATAATACCCTGGGAGTCTCCTGACAAGTGACGACGAGCCACTTGGGGTTCTCTAGTGAACTTGTGCTTTGCCGCTTGGAAAGAGCCCGGGTTTGGGAGTCAGAGGTCATGGGTTCGAATCCCGGCTCCACCGCTTGTCAGCTGGGTGACCGTGGGCAAGTCACTTCACTTCTCTGTGCCTCAGTTACCTCATCTGTAAAATGGGGATGAAGACTGTGAGCCCCACGTGGGACGACTGATGACCCTGTATCTACCCCAGTGCTTGGAACAGTGCTTGGCACATAGTAAGCACTTACCAAATACCAACATTATTATTATTATTATTATTATTAAATGCTCAATAAGTATGACTGATGGATCGATTGGTTCTCCAGCCCCGGTTGGGCCAAGCTTGTACTAGAATATAGAAGATTTACAGAGAGGAAAGAGAGTTCAAATCAGATACAGTGTACTTTTATGGAGTAATGAGAGACTAGGTTTGTTGTTTTTTTAGCCCTTTAAGAATTATTGCCCATGTTGAGGAAAGGCTCTTATGCTACTGGTGACTATCAATTGCAAGATTCAGCAACAGGGAATAAAGGTCAAATACCAGGATAGCACCCTCAGGAGCTATGAAATAAATTCATTAAGAAATTCCAGAATGGAGGGGTTATCAAGCCATAAAGTGGGATAGTTAGACCGCGTCCCGGAGAGCAACTGGGGATGTTTCTTCTACTTGTATTCACATTATTCTCTTCTAATTCCTGACACAGTTCGGCTCCAAGGAATTCAACAGAGTGAATTCTTCGGGCTTCCTTGCTGACAAACATAACAAAAAATACTTCCCTCGTTAAACATTTCAGATGTGGCCATCAAGTAGCTAATAAAATCATTCTTGTTCATCTATTGACCGAATGGGCAGATTCGGGATTATCTGGGATTACCTTGACGGTGAGCCCGTTGTTGGGCGGGGATTGTCCCTACTTGTTGCCAAACTGTACTTTCCAAGCGCTTAGTACATAGCGCTCTGTAGCGCACACAGTAGTGCACTACATAGTGCACATAATAAGCGCTTAACAAATATGACTGAATGAATGAATGCATGCATCTGGAGTGATTCTGGGCAGAAAACAAATTTATCCACCCTGTTATACTGTACTCTCCCAAGCGCTTAACACAGTCCTCCGTAAATGTGATTGATTGAATCTGCTGTGCATGTCGTGGCCATTCGACTCTATTATCAGCTCGTCCGCTACGGAAGTATGGATGTGTGGGAAGTCAAATGAAGCTTTTGACGACCTGCTAAGCTATTTTCGTTTGAAGAGGAAAGTGACGCTTTGGCCAAAATGGGTTTATGGAAAATATGATTGTCATCGATTGTTTTATTTTTATGTCTGGAAAGCAATTGTTTTAGAATTCATCTAGCCGTGGAAATATCAAATAATCTAATACAAAAATTAAAACTACTAATTTGGAGAGATGGAGGCTTAATGTTAATATTCATAACATTTTAATGAAATCGAATTTGGGGATATAATTTAATGCTGTGAATATCATATGATTTGCATACTGCAAATTTGGACTTCTGTAACTCAGATTTCTTTGGAAATACGTAGCTTCCGAATCTTCTTAATACTTTAGCCAAATTCAATATTTATTTTCAATATTTTAAGGTATGGTTTTATTATTTAAAGAATAATTTCCAGATTATTTTCTATCTCATTGTGATTATTTTGACATTAAGAACACAAAAGTGAAACAAACATTTGATGGAGCCCTGTATTCATCCATTCGTTCTTAGCTAGGCCAAGTTAAAAAGAGGCTCTGCCAATTTTGATCTGGATACTTTTTCATCTCGCGCAACCGTTACTTCGAAGCACGGCAATAGAGCCAGGGAAGCAGAGACAATTCCTTCCGAATGGAGCAACCGATATTTCTGGTTGACTCTAAATCATTTTCCATAACGACTCAATTAAAATGAAAAGCTGTTAGCGGAACTATCATGTCACTTTTGAGATTAATTATCGGATTGTGTACTGTGTGCAAGCACTGAGGTAAACACTGGGGTAGAGTCAAATATAACAGATCAGTCACAGTTCCCATACAGCACTGGGCTCGTGAGTTAGCTGGAAGTAGAAAGATAAAGACATGAGAAGAGTGGACTGCAGACAACATTCAGCCGCAAACCCGGAAAAAAACATCCGGAGATGTAAATGAATAGTGTTTGGAGGTGGGAGTCTACGGATACCCCACCGCTTCTGGTAGATCATCCTTTTTTCTCAAACTACCGCAGCCTATCCAGTATTGTGCAAGTAGGAATGGAGCATTTATGGTTTTAAGGGTATTTGTTAAGCACTTACTCTGTGCCAGGCACTTGGTAGATACAAGTTGATGGGGTAGATGCAGTCCATGTCCCTCAGAGGGCTTCTATTCTTAATTCCCGTTTTACAAACGAGGCTACCGAGGCCCAGAAAAGTGAAGTGACTCGCCCGAGGTCATTCAGCGTGGCTCAGTGGAAAGAAGCCGGGCTTGGGAGTCAGAGGTCATGCGTTCGAATACCGGCTCTGCCACTTGTCAGCTGCGTGACTGTGGGCGAGTCACTTCACTTCTCTGGGCCTCAGTGACCTCATCTGGAAAATGGGGATGAAGACTGTGAGCCTCACGTGGGACAAGCTGATGACCCTCTATCTCTCCCAGCGCTTAGAACGGTGCTCTGCACATAGTAAGCGCTTAACAAATACCAACATTATGACGTACAGAGCACTGTTCTAAGCACTGGGGTGTACAGGGTAATCAGATCGTCCCACACGAGGCTCACAGTCTTAATTCCCATTTTACAGATGAGGTAACTGAGGCACAGAGAAGTTAAACGACTTGCCCGCGGTCACACAGCCGACAAGTGGCCGAGCCAGGATTCGAACCCATGACCTCTGACTCCCAAGCCCGGGCTCTAGCCACTGAGGAACCCTGTATCTACCCCAGCACTTAGAAGAGTGCTGTGCACGGAGTAAGCGCTTAACAAATACCAATATTATTATCCTTATTCAGCAGAGAAGCGGAGGAGCAAGATTAGAACCCCGGTCCTTCTGACTCCCAGGCACGTGGCATATCCACCAGGCCACAGGGGAAGCACTAGTTTCAAGGTGAGGTTGTAAGGTGGCCCCTGAAGCCCTGATCTTTAGGGATTCGAAGCCCGTCCCTTGCCCGCAAGGAATGTGGTTCCCTGAGTGCCCTGCGAGAGCTTGGCCAGGGCGTTGGCCAGGAGTGACTCACGGTGACAGATTCTTTAGAAAGCACCAAACAGCTCTAGTTGGGGCCGAATAATATGAGTCCCTCAGAGGCAATTGTCCTCAAGGCGGAATTGAGACTTCGCTGCGGGCAGCCTTGAACCAAGAAGTTGGGAAAGACATCTGTTGTGTGACGTCACTTTTCCGTATTACAGATCGATCCGTCGGTGATGTTTATCGAGCGCTTACTGTGTGCAGAACACCGTAATGATGATGTTGGTATTTGTTAAGCGCTTACTATGTGCCGAGCACTGTTCTAAGCGCTGGCGGAGATACAGGGTCATCAGGTTGTCCCACGTGAGGCTCACAGTTAATCCCCATTTTACAGAGGAGGGAACTGAGGCCCAGAGAAGTGAAGTGACTTGCCCAAAGTCACACGGCTGACAAGTGGCAGAGCCGGGATACGAACCCATGACCTCTGACTCCCAAGCCCGGGCTCTTTCCACTGAGCCACGCGGAAATACCCGAATTACGCATATGTAATAATGTTGGTATTTGTGAAGCGCTTACTATGTGCAGAGCACCGTTCCAAGCGCTGGGGCAGATACAGGGTAGTCAGGTTGTCCCACGTGAGGCTCACAGTCAATCCCCATTTTACAGATGAGGCGGAGGAGGAGGAATATGTACGTAAGTGCTGTGGAGCTGAAGGTGAGGTCGAATATGAAGTACATAAAAGGACACAGATCCGAGTGCATAGGAGGCTCAAAGAGTAGAGGGAGTAAGGGAAACGACAGAAACAGCATAGCCCGGGGGAAAGTGCCCAGGAATGGGATCAGAAAACCTGGGTCCTAGTCCTGACTCCACCACTTTTTCGCTCTGTGACCTTGGACAAGTCACTTAACTCCACTGGGCATCCCTTACCCCATCTGTAAAATGGGGGTTAAGGCTGTGAGCCCTATGTGGGCCAGGGGCTGTGTCTAACCTAATTATCTCATATCTACCCAGTGCTGAGAACAGTGCTTAGCACGTAAAAATGCCACAGTTATCGTTATTGTTATTATTATCCTGTACCTACTTCAGTGCTTTTTTAATTAGCGTTAAAAAAGACGGCTAATAGTAAAAGCTTCTTGATTTTTGAGGGTGGGAGGGAGTTCCAGGCCAGAGGGAAGATATGAGCACGGTGTGATCGGCGTCATAGACAAGATTGAGGTACAGTGAGGAAGATGACGTTGGATGAATGAAGTGTGCAGTTTGAGGTGTAGTAGAAAATCAGCGAGGTAAGTTAATAATAATAATAATAATAATGATAATTGTGGTATTTGGTAAGCGCTTACTATGTGCCAAGCACCGTTCTAAGCACAGGGGTTGATACGAGGTAACCAGGTTGTCCCACGTGGGGCTCACACTTAATCCCCATTTTCCAGATGAGGTAACTGAGGCACAGAGAAGTTAAGTGGCTTGCCCAAGATCACACAGCTGGCTAGTGGCGTTTCGAGACTAGACCCCGCGTCCTCTGACTCCCAAGCCCGGGCTCTTTCCCACTGAGCCACGCTGCTTCTCTAGATAGGAGGGTCGAGTTGATTGAGTGCTCTAAAACCGACAGTACGGAGTTTCTGTTTGATGCAGAGGTGGAAGCAACAATTTTAGGTTCTAGAGGAGTTGGTAGATGTGGGATGAATGTTTTTTAGAAAAATGACCCAGGCAGCAGAGAGAAATACGGATTGGGGAGGGGACAGAGGAGGCGGGAAGGTCATCAAGGAGGCTGGGCCGGAGGCGAAGCGGGATACGATCAGTGCTTGTATTGATAATAGTAGCGCTTTGGATGGAAAGGAAAGGGAGCGTTTTAGTAGATATGAAAGTAATACTGACGGGATTTGGTTGCGGATCGAATATCTGAGGTCGACGCGAGAGACGAGTCGAGGATAATGACAGACCACCTAGTAGACCTCTCCACCTAGTACTTTTAAAATCCGTGGCTCGTGTTCTCACAAATCCTTGCTTTCAGAAAAACACGTGGCAAAGTCCCAGCGTGCACAGACTAATTCTTCTGACACTGCAGCGTCTTATATCTAAACAGTCTCATATTATATAGGCGTGGGCTCGAAATAGTGAACAGTGTTCTAAGCCAGAACAGATAGTGTCACTACTTGTTCTGGCAAAATTAGGTGTGCCATCTTGCAACAAACAGTAAAAAGAGGACCACAGGAGTGTCCTCAAGCTCAAAACGCAGCCACCTCATTGACTTCGAATTATCTTCAAGACATCGAGAAATCCATACACTAAATACAGCAGCGCGTGGCTCAGTGGAAAGAGCCCCGGGCTTGAGAGTCAGAGGTCGTGGGTTCTAATCCCGGCTCCGCCGACTTGTCTGCCGTGTGACCTTGGGCAAGTCACTTCACTTCTCTGTGCCTCAGTTACCTCATCTGTAAAAATGGGGATTAAAAGACGTGAGCCCCACGCGGGACGATTACCCTGTAATCTACCCCAGGGCTTAGAAAACAGTGCTCTGCACATAGTAAGCGCTTAACAAATACCCTAATTATTAAATACGTCCCGTTTTTTTTAAACCATGAGGGTTGCATTCTTATGCATGGGCATATTAAGGATAACTTGCTCTGCATCACTAACATGTTTTGACATCCATCGACCGTTCATGTGCATAAACGATCTCTTTGACGATGCAGCGCGCCGAACCTGAACGAGCTCGTGCTGTCGGAAAGGTCGTCCCCTTATTCTATCCAGAACTGAGTGCATCGAATGGATCTCTGAAGTGGGAGAGGTGGGAAGATGTCCAACCAACTGAACTCAATGATTCGGAGGCTCTATTTCAGGGATGCACCTAGAAAATCACATGTTCCGGGCTATATGTTTGTAAAATTTCAATTATTTAGCGAATAGAATTGGCAATGCTATGGAATCTATGAGGAGATTAATCGGTGGCCTTAAGGCTGAGGAACAAGAATCTGAGAGAAACACGAGACGGGTTTGAGAGTCAGAGGTCGTGGGTTCTAATTCCTCCTCCTCCACTTGTCTGCTGTGTGACCTTGGGCAAGTGATTTAACTTCTCTGTGCCTCAGTTACCTTATCTGTAAAATGGGGATTAAGACTGTGAGCCCCACGTGCGACAACCTGATTACCTTGTATCTACCCCAGCGCTTAAAACAGTGCTTGGCACGTAGTAAGCGCTTAAAAAATACCATAATTATTATCATTACCTATTATAGGAACCATGTGACAAGTCTCAAGGCTGCAATGAATGTAAACATCAGGACTGGTTTGATGAAAATATTGTGAATAAAATACACCTGCAGGCATCCATGCACAAATAGCATAGAGCGTGGCCCATTTACAAAAATTCATCACCTAAAAGAATCACCTCCCCAAAATATCAGCAAACAGGTATGGCCAGGCAAGCTTTGAGTCATGGAAAGACAAACGGTGGGGTGACAAAATAACCGAACTTTACTTTCCTGATTAGGAAATGAGAAGTGCTACTTTTCCGGGCTTCAAGTTGTTAAGGACCCAAGAGCCAATGATGCAATGCTTATTTGAGGACTGAAGATGAACAAAGTCACTCAAGTGACTGAAAAGCCCTTTTGAGACATCTGCAAGAGCACTTTAACAATGTGCTAAATTACGCATTTAGAACTGCAATCAGAAAGGCAGAATAATGTGCTCAGTTTTCAATTAGGAAACAATCCCATTTCTCCATCCAAAACCCACGTTCACAAGGCCACCGACAAAGGATGAGTAGTGAGGAGCCGGTCCCGCTGACGTTCCCGCTGACATTTTCGATACGTCGGCCATAAACCTGCAATAAAACGTAGGTGCCTATTAAGGGAAGGGAACCGAATGAGAAGTCCCAGAAATCCAAGCTACCAAGAGAAGATCTTGGACCAGAGTGGCACTTGAACAAGCGTGGGCAAAACGAATAGCAGCACATCTGACTTCTTCCTAAATTCGCCCCTTCACGAGGTCACCCAAACCATGAGCCCCACTGTGAGCCCCACATGGGACAGCCTGATTACCTTGTACCTACCCTGGCGCTTAGCACAGTGCTTGGCACAGAGTAAGCATTTAAATACCATAATTATTCTTATCATTAATGATTACCACAATTAGTATTATCTCATTGGATATAAACAGATTTTGTAGGTAGAATTTTTGCATGCGCTTAATAGTGTGCTGCACAGTGTGGTGTTGTGTCCAATACCGGCACCACGACTGGTAGTGATGCGAATGTGAGTTGCAGCACAAGCAATTAGCATTACCGTGAATCCCTTCAACCCACTGCTTCTTCTCAAAATCTCCGAATCTGGGCCGAGGCTTGTGTGTCCTTTATCAAGGGAGACACCAGCATTTTAATTCTCCAAAGTGCTAGGCACGGGGCTCTTATCGTAGATATGTGGAAAGTCAGGGTGACCTCAAATCTAGCCTTGGGGCTGGAGTCACTGTATCCACTACAGGAGAAGCCAAGAAAAATGGCAGATGCGAATCTTTTCTCAAGGTGGTGCTCGCTGACCTGACGCCGGCGTTAGCCATGGTTCCCCATGACAGCCGGGAGCGGCACTTAGGTAGATCGGGCTGTCCTGAAAATTGATCACGATCAGCCAACCATTTTACGATGGTGTGCTCACCGGAGTTGCTGATTTGGGGAAACTGTCGTTCCCATTCACCATTCATAATAGCGTCATTTATTGGGAGGGCAATACTGACATAACGGTTTTACAAGGAGACCAGGTTTTCTTTGTCCACTCCCTAAATCCTCCCGGGTGCCGGGGAAGGAAATCGGCCACAGGAAGGCAGTCGGTCCATGAAGGACCGTGAAAAGCGAGAAGCAGGGCCATGAGCGGTTATCCTTGGGGACACTGTGACCTCATAAGGGGTCTTTCTGGGACCCGGCATTCTCTTCTAACCGATCAGGGGTATCTATTGATGTATGAAGGCGTCGGCCTAGCGCGAGAATATTGTACTCGAGGAAGAAAACATAGGGTTAACCAGAGGAATGTGGACTTTGCGCCTGAGAGCTGTCTACACATCCTGGGTCCACACACGGTGTTTCCATAAAACTTCGATATGTGGCCTAACAGAAAGGCACTAAGCTGTCCTGCAGACGAGGGAAGGGGCCCAGAGCGGGAAGAGATGTTTAATCGATCGATAAGATGTGCCTTGAGGTAGCGGACCCATAAGTCTTGGAGGCCCAGCTGCACAAGTACGCTAGACAGACAAATGGTACATGAGACCAACGGCACAAAGATCTAGAAAGTCGAGCCTCAGCCTGGGGTCCAGAAATGCTAGAGCTGACGGCAGGCAACCAGAAACAGCTTGAGAGCAGAAGGTCCGCTTGCTAGACCCTAAACTCGTAGCGGGCGGGGAATGTGGCTGTTCGTTGTTATACGGTACTTTTCCAAGTGCTTAGTACAGTGTTCTGCATAGTGTAGGTGCTCAGTAAACACAACAGAATGAATTGAATGAAGGAGAACCTAGGGCTCCCTCAAGCCAGAAGGATTCCGTTATGGTATTATTCCTCCTTTATACCTCGTTTTTTGTGACATTCTCTTCGGTGTACATGGATCGACTACAGTTATAATGAATCCCCTATCATAACTTCTGTTGTTTGATTTTGAGCAAGTGACTTCACTTCTCTGGGCCTACGTCTCCTCACCGGCAAACGGGGTATTAAATCCTACTCCCTCCTACCTACACTGTGATCTCCATGTGGGACAGGAACTCAGTCTCATCTGGTATCTGCCTCAGCCCTTACAGCAGTGCTTGGCACATAGTAAGCACTGGACAAGTACCATGTTGTCACTGAAATGAATCACTGCAACTTATTACAGGCCTTCCCGCCTTCAGCCGCCGCCTCTTCTGCCTCCCTTTCATAGTTCTGGCACTAACTACCTTCTTAAAAATCGCTAATGCCTTTTCGTTCCTCCTCAGACAAAACAAAAACTTCTGGCCACAGGCTTCAGGGCTCTCCCACAACTGGAGAAAAGTTCCTAAAGCATATCTACTGCTCACTGACATTCCAGCAAGTTGAATCCCCTCTGTGTCTTTAGGGAAGTGGTGCGTTCATTTGTTGCTTCCAAAAAAAACATGATTAATAGCTAATTCCAACTTTAACCCGGGGAGCCTCCATTTTATGCACAGTGCTGGCAATCAGGCTCACGGATTGTGCGGGGGGTGGGGGGGGTAAAGGTTAGCTAGAAAAACCTTAATGAGTTCCCAAATGGTGCACAATACTGTAGAAATACCATAGCAGGAACTTGGATCTGTTGCCAACGTAATAGGGTAACAATTTCCTTCTATCTTCCCACAGAGTCGTATTTACATATCTTTTGAAATTAGTGAACCCCAGATTCATTATCTTGTGGATACACTTTGGGAGCCTTGTGAAATCTAAAGTGAGTCTCTGGCTGGACCTAAACATATTCAAATAACCGTGAAGTACAGCACCAATAATACAGTACAGTCAATTTTGGAAAGTGAATTCTGCTGTGACGGGGTCAAAATTCATTTGTGGTGTTGTTGATTGTGGTTTGGAAAATTTGATATTATTTAATTGATTGATTTGGGAGTATTAAATTAAAACGACATCGCATTAAACTGAAATGGACAGACATTTATTTTATTGAAGGGGAGTGATTTCTAGTGACTGGCAATTAGTTAATTATATTAGTTTATTGAGTTACAGCTGAATATAATAAATCTTTAGGGCTGTGACAGGTTATCATTCCTTGAGTTTCTCTTCTGGGTACCAAATAACTACTCAAATTTTGTCAAAGAAATCAGAACGTTCTGAAGCCAAGCTCTTAGCTCTTGCTCTTCCACTTCCTACTACAATTCTACCTTCAAACTTATATTTTACAGAACATGGGAATTTAGGTGGTTATTCTCTTTCAACTGTCAAGATTTTTAAATCTCTAAGGTGGTCTACAGAATATTCTTTCCTGAAATGCTTTCTCTGTAAATCCTGCTTATTAATGGTCTTGTTTTATCTTGATTTTTTTCCTCTTTGACACCCTGTCACATTCTCCCAGTCTATGAAAAACATAATTTAATTGCTAATTCTTAAATTTATAATTCATATATTAATAACATTGCTTAGTGACTATTCAACTTTCCTATCTGAAAATGAAAATGCACCACTTCCAAATACTCATTGGCATCCTCTTCTATTTCAGCTTCTGGACCTAAATCCTAATTCTAGCATTAAACCCTACTACTAGTTTTCAAAATGTTTTTGGTAATCTAGCTAATTAACTCTTCCAACCTCAATCTTTAACTACACCATAATAAAAAATGTGCTGTATATATAGCATTCTTTAACAGAAATACAAGACAATCTGACATCATTTCCCTTTTTCCGTTTTTGAAATGTTTTTCATTTTGTACCAAGCTGGAAATGAATTTTAGAGACTGATTGTTTGTTATATGGAAGTTATCCACTCTAATGAACTGTGAATCATCATTACAGAGATCTCTTCAGTCTGCATTCATAAAGAATCTGATCATCGATTGTGTCACAATATGTACGGTGTAAAGGAGGGTGATTATATAAAATGTGATGCAAATTCTCCTCTTCAATCTGTAGAGAATCAAGTAAAATATATACAATATTGTCTAAGAATTTGAGATTTAAAAAATTAGAAACTTAAGGAAAAATGACTCCCAGAGGATGTTTTAAAGACATTCAATTGATGAGGACACAAAAAATATAAATTCCAATGTGAAAAGGATAAGTGGAAAGCCATAATTATAAAGCACTGCTTCAATTACTGTTTTGCTTTTTCCTATTTTCCATTTGTTCTTTATAAAAAGCTGTGGATTATTCTTTTAATAAGTGAGATTGTTGGATATTTTGGACAGTTTGACTATTGAACCTACTGCCATAATCTGTTTAATCCCCACATGTTTAAATTATGATACAGTGAGAGAATTAGGGGAAATTCACCCAGCAACATGAGCCTGTTTGGATGCAGCAGGACATCGTGTCAGAGAACACTTTGTGCCTGTGCGGATGTGTCCATGTCAGCTACAAAAGAACCTGGGAATACTTCGAAGCCGGTTTCCTTTGACACGAGGTTTGTAGGAAAATAGCCCCTGAGTTATGGAACTGGGAGTATATTTAATAACCAGGATCCTTCTTGACAGTTTATCAAGACACCTTCAGAAAATCAGGAGATGACCGTAGGGCCCTTTATTTTTTACAAAGAGCACTATATTTTGCTGATTCTTAGGTGTACTTTCCCTTAGGTGTATCACTTTGAGAAATTTGGATTCAATCCTAAAATTAAAGTATAAATTTTCCCTTGAAAGCAGCTCAAACAATCACTCAAAAAGCTGGAGACTTTGTGTATGACGGGCTAAGAAATCATCACCCGTCTCGTGCTCTCCACCAGACATTTTTAGCCGTCTTGCAAGAACTTGGGGTGCGGGCCCAGGTCCCAGTGGACAATGGGGTGATTTTCCTGGAAGCCCCTCAACCACCTCAGGTACCTAGCCTCCTCTCTGATATATTAAACCTCGGAAAGTGTGCGTAAGGTAGGGCCGCAGGGAGGGCAGTCACTACCTCATTTTCTCTCTTCACATGTGGACAGTGTTTTATGGTTCATCCGTTGGGGGTAATGATTCTTCCGGCAACCTTAAACACCTCTGAAGCCAAGGAAAAAATTCAGGAAATCTTTACCATTAGCCAGACCCACCAACTGTTAGTGGGAAAACTAAGAGCTTGGACTTTGGCTTTTATCTCCTTTTTCCTCTGCCTCTGTTCTTGCTGCCTACTCTCCTTGCTCTTGGTTAACCATCTGAATTGCTTTGTATGTCTCAACCTGAATGATCTCCACCGGTGACAGTTATCACCTTGAGTCGCCTAACCGTTCATTTTGGACCCGAGACCATTCTAAGGACACAGGGGCAGTGTGTCTCAGTGGAAAGAGGCCGGGCTTGGGAGTAGAGCTCATGGGTTCGAATCCCGGCTCTGCCACTTGTCAGCTGTGTGACTGTGGGCAAGTCACTTCACTTCTCTGGGCCTCAGTTACATCATCTGTAAAATGGAGATTAACTGTGAGCCTCACGTGGGACAACTTGATTACCCTGTATCTCCCCCAGCGCTTAGAACGGTGCTCTGCACATGGTAAGCGCTTAACAAATACCAACATTATTATTATTACTGTGTATTCAAGGGAGTTGGAAGCATAACGATTCTCACTGGCCCAAAGCCTGTTTAACCTAATCCAGTGGTACTATATTGACATTTTCAAAGGTATACATGAAAAACTCACCCATGTGATTTGAACTACATTATTCGATTGTGTTGATACCTTCGAGTCGAGAAATAGCATGAGCCAGTGGCTAAACCATGAGTTTCCTCACTCTGTGCTCGACTCACAGCGAGGGAGCCTCGAACACAGAAATCTAATTCTTGATGATTATTACTGCCTCTATTAAATATGCATTCTGCCCTGTCGTTAGGGCAAATGAAAACTAACTGCAAGAGGGAAGTGTTTTGGGAAGGCTAAGGGGTGAGGACCTGTTCAGGGTTTCACCTGGAGAGTTTCCAACGCTCTACCAGTCTCGACTCCAGCAGGGAGAATCAAGCAGAGGCATAACCATTCCATTCCTACCTTGGGCAGTGGCTAGCAAGTGGAAACCAACTGCTACAAGTCGAAACTCACCTGCGCGCAGCAGCGGCATGGGAGAGAATCGAGGGTGGAGACTTGTTTACTGCATGGAAGGCCATGGGAAACCACTTCTGTATTTTTACCAAGAAAATCCTATGGCTACACTACCAGAACTACTGCAGATGGATGCGGGGGTTTCTGCTAGAGATGTGAGAGGCCCGTTGATGCGTGGGGATTGTCTCTATTTGTTGCTTAATTGTGCTTTCCAAGAGCTTAGTACAGTGCACACAGCAAGCGCTCAAGAAATACGATTAGATGAGTGATCGAATGACTAAATGAATGTGTCCATGGAGTCGCTACAGGTCAGAGACAACTCGACAGCATAGGGCAAGACAAGGGATGGGGCAGAAGAGGTAGTAAATCCCTACTTTCAAATGAGGAAACTGAGTCACAGAGAGGTTCAGTGGCTTTCTCAAAGTCATCCCACTGGCAAGTGTCAGGGCCAGTTTGTTTGTTTTTTTGCTTACTTTATGGCATTTGTTAAGCGCTTACTGTGGGGCTGGTGTAGTACTAAGCACTGGGGTAGAAACAAGTTAACAATAGACACAGTCCATGTCCCACATTGGGCTCACATTTTGAGCCCCATTTTACAGGTGAGGTAACTGAAGCACAGAGAAGCTAAGTGATTCGCCAAAGGTAACACAGCAGACGAGGGGTGGAGTAGGGATTAGAATACAGGTCTCCTGATTTCGACCTGTGCCCTTTCCGCTAAGCCATGCTGCATGCTTTCACTTGACTTGTAACTGAAGAATACGTTATAATGAAGTCCACAAATATATAGATATAGATAGATAGATATATTTCAAATTTTCACGGCAAGACAGACTGAGAAAAATGAGCAAATAGTAATTTTAACTCTACCACACCAAGTGGAGGAATCCTTAGACAATACTGTATATTTGTAGAAGTAAGGCATCCTTGGCAGGTCCAGAAATCCTAACTCTGGAGCTTTAAATAATGAAGAAAACATTTTTAAGATGAATTCTCTTTTTGTTGCCATTTATACAGTGGGACCCTCAAACCTACAGAACGTCAACATTATTTTGTTTTTTCTTTGTGCTTATAAAAGTGCTTATCCCAGTCGCTTTTCAGAATATCTTAAAGGAGGGAAAAACTTTAAAAAGGAAACTTTTTTATTGGGGATTATTTTCTCTCTCTGTATTTTACCTTATGGCATTCTTCTCGGTATTCAACACTACTTCTTCGTGCAAAATCTATTTAATGTATATTGAGGTAACAAATTATTTTCATATATTTTTCTGAAGGAGAAAATTAATAAAAGGCGGAATCTGTGAAATACTTAAGCCTAATGGGAATACATAGTCGAGTAAAATACGGTTGAAACTTCTCATCCTCAAGATTTAGAATTCTTCACACAGAGCAGGCATATTTGAACTAAGGTATTATCTCAGCCTGACGAAAAGACAATATTTAGTTTGATTTTTACATTATTTGAATCGGTGTGAGAAAATAATCTTCATTCCTTAGAGGCCAAATTAGAGGTCAAACACTGTTCTAAGATTCTTTTACAGGAAATCTTTTTGAGTAAGGAACTAGACTGTGCACTTTTCATTATTTATTTAGCATTGCTTGTGGTTTTTAACTCTGCAGCACTCACCCTCAGTACATCTGAAGGTGACTGCAAAATCTCATTTCTGAACACATGACTATTCTCTACATTATAGGAGGGTTGGGAACACAGACCACAAATTTAGAACGGCTTTGACACTCTTTGAAATGGTTTTGCTTCCTATCACAAGTGGGTATCCGAAAGCCAGTCGCCTACCTGAAGTCTTTTTTTAAGTGCTTATCATGTGTCAAGCACTGTTCTAAAAGCTAGGATAGATACAAGTTAACGGGTCAGGCACAATCTCTGTCCCATATGGAGGCTTTCTGTCTAAGTAGGAGGGAGAGCAGATATCGAATCCTCATTGCACAGTCGAGGAAACTGAGTCACAGAGAAGTTATACGGCTTGTCCCCGGTCACACAGCAGGTAAGTGGAGGAGCCCGGGTTAGAACTCAGGTCCTCTGACACTCAGGCCCTTGTTCTTTCCACGAGGCCACACCATTTCCTTAGAGTGAAGGCATCATGTCTAGAACTTCTTTGGGTAAATTGGTAAAATTATCTGGCTACTTCAGGGAATCAGTGTGGTTCCGGGTGAACAGTCAACGAATCTGAACTAGGAAACAACTGCCCAGAGCTGATGAACTAGAATTGGATGCGCTCGCAACTGCTAATGCTAACATGTTAAAATACGATGCTCTTCATTTAGGAAATATGAAACTATTTTAACAGGGCATTCCCCAAAAAGTTCTAAGGCTACAAGGTCCCCAAGTAAAGTGAAGAACATATTTTTTTCATTAGTCCAAAAGCAAGTATCAAAGTTCTGTACTAAGCATTTTAAAAATACGAAGTAACATGAAAATTGCCGTAATGACAAAATAAACCATAGTCCAATGTTTTCCAACTAAATCGTATACTCAAATCTCTAATAATGCAGAAGTAAACCTCTTCACAAACCTTGACCCAAACACTGAACGCATGAACAACATCCTTTTTTTCCGATGTCATATCACATTCTAACCAGGCGGACAGCTGTTCTCAGAAGAACGTTCTTTACTTTCCCCCACAACATTCTATCTAAAATGTGTCGAAAAGCACACATTATGACAAACCTAACTGTGTACTTTTTCTTTTTCCTTGTTCGTTTTCCAGCGTAGCTCAGTGGCAAGAGCCCGGGAGTGGGAGTCAGAGGTCATGGGTTCGACTCCCAGTTCTGCCACTTGTCAGCTGTGTGACTGTGGGCAAGTCACTTCACTTCTCCGTGCCTCAGTGACCTCATCTGTAAAATGGGGATGAAGACTGTGAGCCTCACGCAGGATAACGTGATTACCCTGTATCTACCCCAGCGTTTACAACAGTGCTCTGCACATTATTGTTTTAATGAGATGCTCGTCCCCTTGATTCTATTTACTGCCATTGTTCTTGTCTGTCCGTCTCCCCCGATAAGACCGTAAGCCCGTCAAAGGGCAGGGACTGTCTCTGTTACCGATTTGTACATTCCAAGCGCTGAGTACAGTGTTCTGCACATAGTAAGCGCTCAATAAATACTACTGAATGAATGAACGAATGAATAGTAAGCGCTTAACAAAATAACATCATTATTATTAATATGTTTCCGGAAGCCAAGCTAGCACCAGGTGGGGAATTCAAATGGAGTCTGGTTGGATGGACAGGTGGGTAGGGTGGACTGGGAGAGAGACTTTGAGAAGCAATCAGGAGGACTCTGGGGGACGACAGAGACTTCCACAGAGTGGGGATTCTCGACGTGGCCTTTAAAGTGTCTGATTGGCCACTGTCATTCACATCATCTTCTAGCAAATAGACAACTTTCCCTGTAAATCACTGTTCTAGCTGTATACCTTTGGCATTCATACCAGGTTGTCCCTGTTGGGTCCAAGTTGGAAATCCCACAAGGATGGAAATTGCCTTCCAATCTCAATCCCTGAAATAGTGTACAGCATAACATAGAGAACTGCGAGCTAACCTGACACTGACTTTCTGGGCTACATGTATCATGCAATATTAAAAGCAAATATGTATGACGAAAGCTTAAGTGTGAAGTTTAAAATGAACTGACAATATAGAAAACAGTAAAAAAATTTGTAGATTGAAGAAAAAAAAATCAATTTTTCAGAGTTTTGGGTAGAGTGCCTAGGTAAACAAAGGCATTGGGATACTATCTCAAGCTTGAGAACCTTCTCTGTTTGGGACTGTGAAAGCAGAGAATGTAATGATCCCTTACCCACATCCTGCCTCCGGCCCGGAACACCCTCCCTCTTCAAATCTGACGGACAATTACTCTCCCCCCGTTTCAAAGCCCTATTAAAGGCATATCTTCTCCAAGAGGTCTTCCCTGACTAAGCCCTCCTTCCCTTTTCTCCCACTCCTTTCGGGTCACCCCAACTTGCTGCCTTTACTCATCCCCCCTCCCAGGCCCACAGCACTTTTGTACATTTCTGTAATTTATTCATATATAATAATGTCTGCCTCCCCCTCTAGAAAGTAAGCTACCGTGGACAAGGAATATGTCTGTTTATCGTTACATTTTCTGTTTATTGTTATATTGTATTCCCCCAAGCGCTTAGTACAGTGCTCTGCACACCATAAATTCTCGATGATTACGACTGAATGGGTACGGATAGTGTGGGTTGGCATTTTTTTCAGCATTTTGGAGCAGCTGAACTACAAATCTCTGTAGTTAGTTGAGATTTCAACTGCACATTCTCCTGCCCTGATTTGGAGCCAACATTCAATCAGAGTAAGAATAACTGAGGACTGACCAGCTGAGGCAAGACAAACTCATTTTTAAGAAGATGAGAAAGGGAAAAGGGGAGAAGAAAGAAGAGAGGGTGGAGGAGAGGAAGAAGGTGATAGAGGCGTATTTATGGAATGCCCACTTGGTGCCGAACTGGGAAGTACAGAATAAAAGAATAAATAAAAGTACAGAAGCTTAAACTCTAAGAAGGGAGACAAACGAAAATATTTACATGTTGAATAGTAAAAGCAAATATACACATGCACATACATATTTACACAAGAGAGGGTGTAAATGAATTCCTAAATGCTATAATTGGAGGAATAGATGATATGGCTCAAGGAAATGGGAAATTAATCAGGGAAAGCTTGCTGAATGAGGTGGATTTTAGAAGGGCAGTGAATAATAATAATAATAATGTTGGTATTTGTTAAGCGCTTACTATGTGCTGAGCACTGTTCTAAGTGCTGGGGTAGATACAGGTTCACAGTCTTAATCCTCATTTTGCAGATGAGGTAACTGAGGCACCGAGAAGTTAAGTGACTTGCCCAAAGTCATACAGCTGACAGGTGACAGAGCTGGGATTAGCACCCATGACCTCTGACTCCTAAGCCCGTGCTCTTTCCAATGAATGAAAACTGTGGTCTGTCTGATTTGGAGAGGATGGGGGCTCCACCCGGGGAGAAAGTGTGAGTGAGGAAAAACCGAGGCAGGAGAATAGAGAAAAGGGTGTGTACGGTGGGCTTGGGAGGAACAAAGCCAGTGAGTCGGCAGCTGTGTGACTGTGGGCAAGTCACTTCACTTCTCTGGGCCTCAGTTACCTCATCTGTAAAATGGGGATTAAGACCGTGAGCCTCACGTGGGACAACCTGATGATCCTGTATCTAGCCCATTACTTAGAACAGGGCTCTGCACATAGTATGCGCTCAACAAATAACAACATTATTATTATAACAGGGGAAGAGAGCAACTAGGCAAGGTGAAGCCAGATGGTGGAGAATCTTGAAGCAGGTTGTAAGGACTTTTCTTTGGGTGTGAGAAGATAGAGGGTACCAGGGGAGGATTTTGAGGAGAAAAGAGATGTGGGCCAAGTGATGCTTTGGGCAGAGGATCCACGGACCAGCGTGTACCACAGACCGGAGTAGAAACGGGTTAGGACATTAATGCAAATAATCGAGCTGTGGAAAGACCAGAACTTGTATCAGGTGGCAGCAGTTTCGGTAGAGAGGAAGGACTGGATCCAGAAGACGTAAGAAGCAAGGGTATTTATTGTTCAAGCACTCAGTACAGTGCTCGGCACAGTAAGCGTTCAAAACGCTCGACTGGATGAGCACCTTTTGAGTGCTAAGCACCGTTGCGATGCTCGGGAGATGAAACAGAAGTGCAAGACGCATTCCTATCAGATTTTGGTGTGAAAAACATCAATAGGAAAAGGATTTATAGTTAATCATTTAAATGTCAAGCTCTTGATGAAGAGATTATTTTTAAAGCGTTTCAAAAGGTCATTTCCATAATCAGAAAACAATAACACAGTTCAGCGACTTCATTCATTCCATTTACTTGTATTCGACTATCAAAAATGGCTTAAGACAATTGGACTGCTTTTGAGATTTTTTTTTTTTTTGGTAAACAGTTGCAGGTGATATTTGACCTTACATTTTTAAGTGATTGGAAAAAAGCGATGAGCAGAATCTGAAACGACATGAAAGGTTGTTTTTCTTGTCACAAACCTCTTCTATTATCAAAATATTCCGGTAACGTTTTACTTCTACAGTGACTGACCGGCTTTTTCTCGGCACCAAGAGAAATCTCTTTACTATTATGAATCATTCAATCAATCAGTTGTATATATTGGGCACTTACTGTGTGCAGACCACTCTACTAAGTGCTTGCTAGAATACAATATAACAGTTGGAAGACGTGATCCCTGCCCACAAGACTCTCCAACAACTCTCCCCATCTCACGCATCGCTCTCTTCACTCACTATTGTCCAGTTCCCCCCTCAAAAAACACTTTAACTCTCCCTTTTGTCCCCCACCACCAACCCCTTTCTACTATTGTTCCCCTGGCCTAGAGTTCCCACCCCCTACCTCACCAGTCCATAATTCCCCCAAGCTTGATACACTCTCCTAAAAGCCCTTCTCCTTCAGGAACCCCTTTCCAATTAATTCAAAACTTGCAAGTCAGGTTAACAGTCATCCTTAGCACTTACGTATTTTATTCCCATAGCTGTCGTTAACGAATGTATAAAGTGCTAAATATACGTACACCAAGATCAGTGCTTAGAACAGTGCTTGGCAGATAGTAAGCGCTTAACAACATTATTATTATGATTGTTATCCAGTGCATACACAGACACAAATGTGCACATATTAGATCATGTATTAGATCCTGGCATACTTGTATAGCACCCGCTCTAATTTTTTTTTCTTTCTCCTGCTTCCACTATGTGTTGGTATTTTTTCTGGTTCTTTCTGCCATAAATGGGAATCCCCCCGAGGGCAGAAGAATGTATTCTTGATTTAGACGGCCTTTATTGGGTGCTTCGAATCATGCTCTGCACAGAGTATTTACTGATTGTATTCACTGCTATTGCTTTTGTCCGTCCGTCTCCCCCGATTAGACTGTAAGCCCGTCAGTGGGCAGGGATGGTCTCTATCTGTTGCCGAACTGTCCATTCCAAGCGCTTAGTACGGTGCTCTGCACATAGGAAGCGTTCAATAAATACTACTGAATGAATGAATGGAAGTAGGAGCCGTACCGCTACTGACCAATTGGGAGGGAAAGATGGTGTGCCTGAGGAATAGCTTAGCTGTGCCTGACAGGGAGTGTGGTGTTTACAGAAGGTAAAGGCCAAGGGGGTACCATCTTCTCTTGCTACAACCTACAGATTTGCTTAATAATCTGCCCAACTGGAATGACTGGAGAATGACAGTTAAAGATATGAAGTTCTTTAAAACATCCATAAAAAAGATCTGCTGAGGTCCTGATATGAAACTGTCACAGAGTGGGAGAAAAAACAGTCAATGAAGTGCCCAGCTTCAGCTCAAAAGTCTTATGAACGCTCCATTCCTTTAGCCGGCTGACAGCTGACTCAATCATCTCTTGAAAAAGAGTGACAGTCACTTTGATACCTTTATTTTTTTTTATTCCAGCATTTTTGGTGCCTCCGATGAAGAGTATTGGACTGAATGAACCACTTTAAGGATCCAAGCATGGCATTCTCATGTTTGGTGGACAGTAGAATCACATGTCATTTCTAAATATTTAAATTAATGGACAAGTCTATTTTATACAATAATGTTTGAATAAGCATGTCTATAACAACCCCACCATCATCACTCAAACAACTGTATTTCTTAAGTGGCTACTAGGTGCAGAACACTATTAAGCAGCGTGGCTCTGTGGAAAGTGCATGGGCTTAGGAGTCAGAGGTCATGGGTTTTAATCCCGGTTCCACCGCTTGTCAGCTGTGTGACTTTGGGCAGGTCGCTTAACTTCTCTGTGCCTCAGTTACCTCATCTGGAAAATGGGGATTAAGACTGTGAGCCCCTCGTGGGACCTGATTACCCTGTATCTACCCTAGCACTTAGAACAGTGCTTGGCACATAGTAAGCGCTTAACAAATACCAACATTATTAAGTATTAAGTACTTGGGAAAGTCTAATACGGCAGAATGGGTAGACACATTCCCTGCCCCCAACAAGGTTACGGTCTAGGTCGCGAGGCAAACGTTAACGTGAATAAATAACTAGACATGCTCCCTGGCAATCAGATCAGTCACCGTACCCGCCCAACCACAGGTCTCGCAGCCCAAGGGGGAGGGAGAGCCAAGATTTCATCCCCATTTTACAGCTGAGCTTGCTCAAGGTCGAACAGCAGACTGGTGGCGAAGCCAGGATTGGAACTCGGATCTCGGGACCCACAGCCATGGTTCCTCCCCAAGCCTTATCTTCATTCATTTTCATTCATTCGTTTGTATTTATTGAGTGCTTCCTGTGTGCAGAGCACTGTACTGAGCACTTGGAAAGTACAATTCGGCAAGAGAGAGACAATCCCTACCCAACAACGGACTCACAGTCTAGAAATAGGGTGGCTATCATGGGAAGACCTGAGCATTCTCATTGGCCACCTCTATAACCCTGGGGGGTGGGAGGGGAAAGACCAGGGAGAAAGGATTGTAAAATGGAGAGGGGGAGGAAGTGTATCTGCCCACCAAGTTTCCTCAGGGAGACTGATTTGATTGCCCTTCCAGCCCAGTGCGGTAGAAACGATTCCTGCTCACAGGGAACTTACAGTCTAGAGGGGAAGAGAGATACCGAACTGCATGAACAAATGTATAAAGTGTTATATGTACGTACACCAAGATCAGTGCTTAGAACAGTGCTTGGCACATAGTAAGCGCTTAACAAATACCGACATTATTATTATGATTGTTATCTAATGCATACACAGATACACACGTGCACATATTAGATCGTGGATCAGATCCCGGCGTACTTGTATAGCACCGGTTCTGTCTCCCCCCGATTAGACCGTGAGCCCGTCACTGGGCAGGGATTGTCTCTATCTGTTGCCGAATTGTCCACTCCAAGCGCTTAGTACAGTGCTCTGCACATAGTAAGCGCTCAATAAATACGATTGAATGAATGAAAAATTTAGGAATGTTATTACTCCTACTCATCTGGAATATTAGAAAAATATCTCTTCCAGTAAAGTTAGTGGTAGTTAAAGTCCTAGTCGAAATTC
Source organism: Ornithorhynchus anatinus (assembly GCF_004115215.2). Lineage (NCBI taxonomy): Eukaryota > Metazoa > Chordata > Mammalia > Monotremata > Ornithorhynchidae > Ornithorhynchus > Ornithorhynchus anatinus. Next base: position 32,070,470 of record NC_041739.1, read on the forward strand.
ATGAAAGAGTTGACTTCAGTGGTGCTTGTATCGGTTCCAAATCATTTTTGTCTCTGTGTCTGGTACTTTTCTATTATAGAATAGAACTCTATGGTTACTATCTCACCATCGTGACTCAGCGCGATCCCAGGTTTAGTAATAGCAAAGGATACTTCATTTATGTGATAGTAGATCAAAATCATATTTAAAGTTCACATTTGACCAGAGCGATAATTGCATCAACTCTATCGAACTCTTCCAAGTGCCGCACGTAGCTAAAAGTTAAAAAAAAAAAAAGATTGAAAGATAACTTGGCAGTTTAAAGACTAAAATGTAGTGAAACTGGACAAGGAACCTAAATTAAGACACTTGGAGCAAGCAAAAGGGCTTTCTTTGAATATTACATTTTGAGCCACCTCCATTCTACATCCAAATATAACCCCTGATGGGCTGCTGTTCGTTATGACGGCTTGTTTCTTATCACGGTCGCGTGAGCAGGGAATATGTCTACCGACCGTCATATTGTAATCTCCCAAGGACTTAGTACGGTGCTCATTCAATAAATCTGATCGATCGCTTTACACCTCTCTATATACCATTTTAAAACTTCATCACCTTTCATTCAGTTATGCCTTTTCATTGATGCCTCGAGTTGTGACGCAAAATTGAAAATCAGGAATTTACTACTGTAGATCTTGAAAATGCTTCACAGCCACTCGTCAGCACAACCTGATCTGCTTCATGACAATATTCTGACTTTAGTATGTACGGTGAAATGTGAATCTCTGTCAGTCTCGAAAAGCAGTCACTATCAAACAGTCAGCAGTATTTATCGAGTGCTTACTGTGCGCGGTGAATTGTACTCAGTGCATGGGAAAGTATAAGATGCGTCATAGCCTAGTGAAAAGAGCATGATCCTGGGGGTCGTGGGACCTAGGTTCTAATCTACCCCGGTGCTCAGTACAGTCCTTGGCACATAATAAGCTCGTAATATGCACCGTGCTAATTATAACGATATAACCTCGGTGGTAGAGCAGCGAAGGCAGACAGTAAAATAAATTACAAGTAGGCAAAGTGTAGACTATGATATGTATCTAAGTGCTCTCGGTCTGAGGGTACTATCAGGTGCTCAAGGGGTACAGAGCCAAGTACTTAGTCGACACAGAAGGGACGGCAGATAGGAAATGAAACTTAGTCAGGGAAGGTCTCTCAAGAAGAGATGTGAATTTTGAAGGTAGGGAGAGGGATCAATTTAGGATGACTTAGATAGGGAATAGACTTTTTTGAACATCAATTTAAGGTGATACCTATCACGGGTATACACACACGTAGGCCTTTTCCCCAAATTCATCGACACGATAATAGCAACAGAAATATGAATATTTTTGCAATGGCACCATCTGGTGGTTCCTACATAAATAAGACGTAGAAAGCTCATCTTGTCCGTATTTATTACTTCACAATAAGCACGTAATATGTGATTATATTATATATTATATTGTATATCTGCTTACATTACAACTATAGCCTATCCTCCACTTTGATCTAAATTGCCTAGTGTCGAAAATATATCTAATAATAATAATGATGTTGGTATTTGTTAAGCGCTTACTACGTGCAGAGCACTGTTCTAAGCGCTGGGGTAGACACAGGGGAATCAGGTCGTCCCACGTGGGGCTCACAGTCTTCATCCCCATTTTACAGATGAGGGAACTGAGGCACAGAGAAGTTAAGTGACTTGCCCACAGTCACCCAGCTGACAAGTGGCAGAGCCGGGAGTGGAACCCATGACCTCTGACTCCAAAGTCCGTGCTCTTTCCACTGAGCCACGCTGCTTTTCCAATGCTGAATATCCAATATCTAAATGCTGAATTGTCTCTTACAGTGAATGGTAGGGATAGAAGGTCTCTAAGTAATGGCATACAGAATTACACACATTAAATAATTAAATTGAAACAAATTAGAATACTAAAGAGCACAATAGGCTATTTAGTATTTCAGCCTGTTACCTATTTGTTGGGTTCTTATTTAAATAAGCAAACCCAACTGCTTTTCTTGTTTTCTATCTAATTTTATATTATTATAGTCTACACACTTATGTACCGCACTGCTAGCGGGACTCCAGGTGAAGCTCACGTGAACTCTTTGGTTAATGCCCTTCTTTGTCCTGAGTGTGGATTATGGGAATATTTAGGCTGCTCCGGGCCTTAATGGAATGAAGAGAGCAGGGAAGTGACTGTGTCGGAGTAGGGAGGACAATGTAGAGATCAGAAAGGAACGTCACGAGAACAAGAGAAAAGGAAGAGCAATGAATATTAAGGGTCAAAATAAAAATACAAAAGGGGTGAGTCCTTCTACGTTTTTTGGGTGTTCTGAGTTCTTAGAAAAAGGAAGAAAAGAGCTACCAATGAGGTAGGAGTAAGTGTGGATGAATTAAGGACACAAGGTAAAAAAATGCTAGAAAATACATCAAATGCCGGAAAAAAGTCTTTGAAGAAATTCAAGTTTCTACACGAGCTTAAAACTTCAACAGGGCCAATCATGAATAATTTGAAGTTTGCAGATTTCCCACGTTAAAAATAACTATTTTTATTTTACACGCATGAGTAATACCATGTATACACTAGAAGATACAGCTGATGAATTCTGAAGACAGACTCTCTTATAATCTACAAATCTTCACTGCCTGGAATCCCTTCTAGTTTCTTATCTGATCTTTCAGAGCACATCTGCATTTACATCTCCTCCAGGTGGGTCAGCAGGGAATTTCTCTTCTCCCAGCACTTCTAAGCCACCTAAAGACTTGGATTCATTCACACAGCCACCAAAGCCCTCATACACATATCTTTATTCTCTATTCCTTCCTGCTATATAAGCACTGTGGCCTGAGAAATAGACAGGTGGACGGACAGGTGTGGGAGTCGGAAGGAGCTGGGGTCTAATTAATTTCAACTCCACCACTTGCCCTTGGGCAAGGCACTAAACTCTCTGTCTCAGTATCGCCATCTGTAAAATGGGATGTGAGCCCCATGTGGGACAATGGACTGTGTCCAATCTGATCATCTTTCATCTACCCCGGTGGGTAGTTCAGCGCCAGACAGAGAGTAAGAGCTAAAATATGTGATTTTAGTGGGGATTATAAACACGTCAAGGGCAGAGATCACGTTTCCTGATTCTATTGTAGTCTCCCAAACACTTAATATGGTGCTTTGCTGACGGTGGCATTCTATAGATGATATTTATCAGTGAGTATTTCAGCTCTGGCTTTACTTCTCCATTGATAATCATTACATTTTTAGGAAACATATTGTAAATGTCCCATTTCATTTCTGCTTCTAGAGAAAATCGTCTGTCTGAGGTGAACAGCGTGGTTTGAACGGGGCAAGTACAAAAGGAGAGGAACATAAAAGGACAGATTATTGGGAAATAGAGAGGAGGGGGTAGAGAGGGGAGGAAAGGGAGGAAAGAAAGAAGAGCAATGATACAGGAAACAGAAGACAAAGGAAAGAAGGGGAGAGAAGAGGAATAGGGAGGGATAAAGAATAGGGGAAGGAGGCCACGGTATTCATTCACGTCATAGGAAAATACAAGAAAATTCTAAACTGATTTTCAGAGAGGGATTAAAGATATCCCTGCATAGCACAAATAGTGAATGGAAAGCACCCGATCATTAAGTCGAGCCCCATTTTAATAGACACGCTTATTATGTATGCAAAACTGCATACGATGAAATGGGTAATCATCTCAAATCTCTAGAGAAGTTGAATGAACAAAGAGTTTCTAAGGATAGTTGGAAACAGGTGATAAGAAGGCTGCATTCAAATGATCTGAGTTTCTGACATGTCAAATGATATGCTAAAAACTATCCTATGGTCAATCACACTTATATTTCTTAATTAATGCTATCTCCCTGCGGTGTGAGGATTTAAAGCATCTTAAAGAGGTTTAAAATGGGATGGGGCTGACAGAGAAGAAGGAAGGGTCTATTAAAAACATTCTTATCATTCTTCCACGGAGGACTAACCTACCTGGGCTTTTTCATGCAATTTTAATAGATGCAAAGAAATTCATACGTATAGGAAAAACATAAGATTAATTCTGTGAGCGTATCGGTATCACAAAAATCCTCCGCTGGAGAGGCCGTTAACCGATGCCCTGGTTAAGTTCCAGTATTCATTTTGGGCTTATGCTTTCATTAAGGATGGTCTCACAATCTTGTATTTAGTCTTTTCCCCTCCCATCCAGCTTAATCATTCCTAGTAATGCAGGAGGGAGTACTGGGGGCTTTTATTTTTTCTGTCCTCAATTTCCTCGCAAGTGATGTTAATAGCGATCCTCTTATACAAACCTGGGAAAACAAATAGGATCATCCTTAGTCCATGTCTTCTCTATAGATTGGGAAATCAATATGGCAAAAAAAAAAGAAGAAAAGTGAGTCACGGTACCAAGTGAGTGGTGTACTTGGAGATCATTCTCATGAAAATTGACCACTTCCCAGTTTGCTAAAAAGAGTACCAAAAATATATTCCATTCCATCACTGATCACTAATACTAATATTTAGCATGCTACAATCTTGCATACATTTTCAGCAGCATCTACCGACCCCAGTCTAGAGGAGCCAATTCTGCACATGGAGCACACAATACATATGGGAAGCAGCATGGCACCGTGGATAGACACGGGCCTGAGTGTCAGAAGGTCAAGGGTTCTAATCCTAGGTCCACCACTTGTCTGCTGTGTGGCCTTGGACAAGTCACTTCACTTCTCTGGGCCTCAGTTACCTCATGTGTAAAATGGGGATTAAGTCTGTGAGCCCCATGTGGGACAGGGACTGTGTCCAACACGATTTGCTTGTATCTACCCCATCATTTAGTACAGTGCTCGGCACACCCTAAGTTCTGAACAAATACCACAATTATTATCCCCTTCTAGGACTGTGAGCCCGTTGTGGGCAGGGATCGTCTCTATTTGTTGCTGAACTGTACTTCCCAACCGCTCAGTACGAGTACGGTGCTCTGATAAATACGACTGAGTGAATTTCTCCACCATTTGCTCAATATGATCTAGGGATGGGAAAGGGCAGGGTGTGGGGAAGGAGGCATTAAGCAGTGAGAACAGAAGCTCTGAAATGCTATATAATAGCAGTGCTCTCCCCTCCCCCAAATTATATACAGCATGTTTTCTTTACCGATCGTGACTACATCCGTATCATTGATCGAAATCACAAATAACCCAGAAAATTCACAGATTTTAGACTGTGAACCCCATGTGAGAGAGGGACTGTGATCTGATTACGTGGTACGACCTCGGTGCTTAGTCCAGTATTTAGCACATAGTAGGCCCTTCACAAATACTATAATCATTATTATTAATAAAAGTATTATTAGCGCTAATGTAAGTTCTCCAAAACCATCAGCTGATATTGATGGCACAGGTGGAAGTAAGTGAGAACAGGGCACTAATAATGCATTAATTTTTCTGCATCTCCTTCAGCTTGAATTATTTGGGAGCAGATGCTTTTACTAAATGTCCTTGCGGAGGAGCAGGGATTAGGTTGCCTCTCACTGTTGGGGTGCCAAAGGGAAATTTTGCCCCCAGATGGCACCGGCTCCGCCGTGGGGGTCTGACTGTGGAGTGTTAAGAAATCTAGAGACTAGCAGCAGCACTGCCGGCCCTGGGTGGGGCAGAAAGGACATCAATCAATCAATCAAGAGTATTGAATGAGCTCTTACTACGTGCAAAGCACTATACTAAGCGCTTGGGAGAGTTCAGTATGATTAACAGACTCGTTCCCTGCCCACAGCCAGCTTAGAGCCTAGTGAGTGAGGCTACTCTGGGGTGAGACAGAAAGAGAAGCAGCTTGGCTCAGTGGAAGGAGACCGGGTTTGGGAGTCAGAGGTCGTGGGTTCTAATCCTGGCGCCGCCACTTCTCTGCTCTGTGACCTTGGGCAACTCGCTTCACTTCGCTGTGCCTCAGTTACCTCATCTGCAAAAATGGGGATTTTAAAATATGAGCCCCACGTGGGACAATCTGATTATCTTGTATCTACCCCAGCGCTTAGAACAGTGCTCTGTACATAGTAAGCCCATAACAAATACCATAATTATTATTATCCAGCGCTTAGAACAGTGCTCTGCACATAGTAAGCGCTTAACAAGTACCAGCACTATTAATACCAGCCATCACCCCTCCTGCTCCAACTAAGCCAGACAGCCCGAATGTGGCCTCCGGCCTGGATGAAGTATCTATCAATAAATCGATGATATTTATTAGGGATAACAATCGGGGTATTTGTTAAGCGCTTATTATTGTCAGACACTGTACTAAGCACTGGGATGGATACAGGCAAAGTGATAAAGCTCTTACTGTGTGCAGAGCACTGTGGTAAGCCCTTGGGGAAGTACAGTAGAATAGAGGTGGAAGATACGATTGCCGTCCACTAGGATCGACGGTGCTCCGCTCGTCCAAAGTGGGCATAGAGTTGGAATTTCAAAACTCCTGCCGCCACAGTTTAAAATACCGTGCTTTTCACCTCTACATGCACAGCAACTAGTCATCCAACACGCGACACGCTCCACCACCCATTCCCACCGTCCGCACTTGGATCGGAGTCCGTTTTGACTTCCGGCCTGACCGACCGGCAAGATTGTCGTGGAATCCCAAGCTTAGTGGAAAAATCACCAGGTGGTTTCCTTCCTTGACATTCTTCGCAGAAAAGGCCACGCCTCCTTGGACAAACTGAAGCTCATATTTAGTGATTGCCCGGTAAATCTGATCACCGGATACCTAGGAGGTGAATAATTCGCCGGCCAGTTGGGCCGTTTATATTTAGCAGAGGAAGTAAGCGTTTGTCGTGTCCAGCCTTTCGTCTTCCTATATGCACAGACTGGGTTGTGGTGCCTTTCTATACCACCGGCTAACTGGATTTCCCCACCCTCAACCCCACAACGCTTATGTACATATCTATAAATTATTCATTTACCTTAATGTCTGTTTTCCCCACTAGAGTGTAAGCTCACTGTGGGCAGAGAGTTTGTCCACCAACACTGCTCTTTTGTTCAGAGAAGCAGAAAGAGCAATTTTGGTGAGAACACGGGCCTAGGAGTCAGAAGACCTGGGTTCTTATTCGGGTTCTGCCACTTGTCTGCTGTGTGATATTGGGCAAATCACTTAACTTATCTGCGCCTCGTTTACCTCAGTCTATAAAGTGGGGATTAAGACTGTGAGTCCCAGGTGGGACAGGGACTCTGTCCAACCTAATCTGCTTATATCTACCCCAGAGTTTAGCTCAGAGCCTGGCACATAGTAAGCAGTTAACAGATACCACAATGATTATCATAATTGTTAGCATAGTATTCAATTAATTGATTGATTGATTGATTATCTGTGGTAATCAGAGTCTTCTACCTGTGAGGACATAATTGAGCAAACTCTGTACTTGTGCACATGACATTCCAGGCTACAGATGTGTTTTGAGTTGTAGGCAGGGCCTGTGTCTGTTAAATTGCTGTATTGTACTCTCCCAAGTACTTAGTGCAGTGTTTTGCACACAATAAGCGTTCAATAATTACCATTGATTGATTGACTGATAGATGGAATCTATCAGGAAGAATATAAATCATTTGGATCACAAATAAAGGCAAGAAGATTAAAATATCTCAAAAAATATTCCTAATTTCTCTTGTACATGGTTAATGAGAAGCAGCATGGTCTAGTGGCAAGAACATGGGCTGGGGATTTCAGAGGACGTGGGTTCTAATCCCGGCTCTGTCACTTGTCTGCTGTGTGACCTCGGGCAAGCCACTTGATTTCTCGGTGCTTCAGTTCCCTCATCTATAAAATGGGAATTAAGACTGTGAGCCCCACGTAGGACTACCTGCTAACCTTGATTTTATCCCAGAACTTAGAACAGTGCTTGGCACGTAGCAAGTGCTTAACAAACACCATCATTATTATTAATTCATTATCAGTTAAAAAAAAAACTACCTTGCTGTCATTATTACTTGTCGTCAACCTTTTGTGTAAAACCACTGTAAATTATCTGACTCTCTGTAGCACTCTGGTTACTTTGGCTATTCCTGAGTGATTAGACTTGACTTCATTTCCTGCATCAATAAATAAAAAGAATAGACATTAGTTTAATTGAATGGTGAATGAGCCTAATAGCCTTACTTTCTCTGATAATGGAATAATTATATGAAGGGATCAATATTTGCCACAAAGATGGAGTGACGGAATCTCTTTCTGTATTATAATTTCTTTGGTTCAATTTTTTCTATCTACCAAGGGAACAATAAAGATCAAAATATAATTCCCTTTTCCTTCCTTTTAATGTAATGTTAATCCCACCCACTCAAGGAACATACCCACTGATTATACATTAATGGAAACTTTACTATCTTTCAACGCTGATTTTTGGTGGTACATAAGAGAGAATGGCTATTTTAAGCAAGAACTCTAATTACCACTCCACTGGTGATTTTATTAACTGATATTATGACAAAGTATGAAACTTGTTTTGTTGCGAATCCATGAAAAATATCCTGCTGGCATGCTCAGTACTGCATTGAATGCAATTTTAATGGAATGATAATTAGATTATCTGCACTTTGAAAAGAACCAGAAGCCCTCCTTACCGAATTAACACTTTAAAAAAATGAAACAATTATTTCAAGATGATGTGTTGAATTTTTTTTTCAGAGCCACATTGTGACCTTTCCACATTTCCTTCAATATGCTCAATTATCCTGAATATCCAGATTAACCATGGTGTCAGGTATTGAGCTGGAATGGAATATATTAAGTGTCTTAAATCCCAATGGTCTGAAAAAATTGATATGTCTCCCAAATGAAAACCAGTTCATGATTATGCTGTATAATCCATTTTAGCCATCTGGATAACCTTTGAAAAGTTACAGTAAACATCTTCAGACATTATATATTTCCTGAGCGTGTACAACGTTATCAAATATAAAAACTCCTTTGGAATTTTGCCTCTAGTCACGTCTGGCAAGGAAAGCAGCGTGAAAAGAGCACAGGTCTGGGAGTTAGGAAACCTGGTTCCAATCCCAGCTCTACCACTTTTCTGCTTGGTGACCTTGGGCATCTCATTTAACTTCTTCGTGTGTCATTTCCATCCTATGTAAAATGAAGCTTCGATGCCTGTTCTCCTTCCTTCTTACACGGTTAGCCCCATGTGGAATCCATGTGGAATTCTGTCTGACCTGATTATCTTGTATCTATCTCAGTTCTTAGCACGGTGCTTGGCACATAGAAAGTGCTTAGCAAATAGCACTATTAGCGGTAGTAGAATTATTAGTATTATTCAGGGCATCTTCTATACTGGAGGATGAAGGAAGGCTTAAAATCAAACCAGCTGCAGATTGAATTCTTCAAATTGAATCTGTCAATAATTCTCTTCAAAGGAAAGTTAAAATGATGTCCTTGTTTTTAAACTAAAGGCACAATCCTATTCCAGTCCAATTTCCACCTCAGATCATTCCATGCTCATTCCCTCAGGTTAGCATGAGAATTGGTTGGATCATGATGAGGCTGACTCTTCCTCTTTAGCCCTTTGTCTATCCATTCACATTGATCCCACGATAGCAGAGGGACTAGAAGTCCCAAAACACAGTGGATTGCAAATTTGCACAAACACATTTGCTTTATTACTCTCCTTCCCAGCTCACATTTCTAAGCAGAGAAAACATGGGGAAAGATGGAGGGTCTATCCTTAATCTGGAATCGCTTAAAAATATGGCTGATAGGGGTTCGAAGGATTTTCCTGGCAACCAGAGTTAATCCCAGCACTGTTGGAGAATCTGGTAGTTTAGCACTTTTCATGATAAAAGAGTTTGTTGGTAGTACTGACTGGACACAAAGAATAGATTTGAGTTCACCGTTCACTTCTTATTTCTTCTCTCTAGATAAAGCATTCGTACGATTTATAAGGGACCTAGATCCTCTGCGTTTATATAGGATGAGTAGGTGACATACTTTATGACGAATCCTTCTATAATAATAACGATGATAATAATGATAACTGATGATACTAATAGTTGTTAAGCGCTTACTCTTGACAAATACTGTTTTAAGCACTGGGGTAGGTACAAGATAATCAAGTCAGACATAGCCCACGTCCCACAGGGGGTTCACAGACTGAGTTGGAAAGAGAACAGGTATTTAGCCTCCATTTGACAGATGAGGAAACTACGGCACAGAGAAATTAAGTGACTCACCCAAGGACTCCCGGCAGGCAAAGGGTAGAACTGGGATTAGAACCCAGGTCCTTTGACTCCCAGGTCTGTGCTCTAGGCCACATTCATAGTTATTTAATTATTGAATTTGTAATGTAGACAGGGAAAGATTAAGCTCCCCAAAGTCACCTTATTTGCCAGAAGTCCCAGATGCCATTTTCAGCATTTGCAATACTGGCATTAAGACAGTTGTATTTTTCTTTATCACTTAATGTCATTTTCCATATGCATATTGGGAGTCAGGAGACCTGGATTTCCCTGCTGTATGACCTTGGGCAAGTAAGTTTCCTCATTTATGAAATGGAGAGCAAGGAAATTTATCTTTCATTATAGGGATGTTGAGAAAATACACTGTGACAAATGATGTGGATCGCCTGGGGGTGATAAAGAAATATGCATAGAACCTACAGAAAGAATGATACTATATAAATAAACGTTATTATTCAAATCACTTGAGCTAAGGAAAATTATTAGATACTAAATTGGGATTTTCTTTTCATCAGATAATTTAAGCACTTATCCAAATCCAAAGCTAAAACATGATTGTCCAAGTATAAAAAAAAATCCAGTTTTAGAAGAGCCTAAATGTTAATCTCATTAAGGTGGCTTAGTATAAATGTATCAGGCCATGAAAATACTTGGTACACTTGAACATTTGATTGCACTCAGATGTTACTAATGAAAGATCCTATTATTAAGCTCCTAAAATAACAGAATTGAGTAGCCATCTGTGAATTACCATCTGATTGCATCTTGCTAAATATGAAGTAACGTGGCAAATATTACTATATTTCAGTTGAGATTTAAGGATGAACATACAAGACCTATTGTGAGTTTTTACATATAGAGGAAGTTACAAACTCGCAGCCTACAGGAAAAGAGAAAGGGACAGGAAGTTGGAGGACGTGGGTTCATTCATTCATTCATTCAATAGTATTTATTGAGCGCTTACTATGTGCAGAGCACTGTACTAAGCGCTTGGAATGAACAAGTCGGCAACAGATAGAGACGGTCCCTGCCGTCTGACGGGCTTACGGTCTAATCGGGGGAGACGGGCAGACGAGAACAATGGCAATAAATCGAGTCAAGGGGAAGAACAGCTCATCAAGTGCTTACTATGTATCAAGCACTGTTCTAAGCAGTGGGGTAGATATGATTAAATCAGATCAGACACAGTCCCTATCCCACTTGAAGCTCACAGTCTAAGTAGGAGGTAGAACATGTATTCAATCCCCATTTTGAAGTTGAGGAAACTGAGGCAGAGAAGTGAAATGATCTACGCTAGGTTAAGCAGTCAGCAATGAAAATACGTTGGAAGAAGCACTAAGGTTTCAAAGTATTGGAAAAAAAACCCAAGTTGGTAACCAATGAACTTTTAAATTGGCAGGCAAATTAGTATAGAAATGGAAGATGTAGATCGATGTAGTTCACTGCACCTTTTAGAAGAATTCTTGCTCGAGGAGAATCTCACTAAACTTCAAAAATCCAACTCATTTTTAAAATATTAGATTTAAAAAGCACACATAGTAAGGATCAGTGTTTGGATACTTTAAGGATCCTTTTCCCTCTGCTCCCTCTACCCGCCCCCCTTCACCTCTCCTCAGCTAAGCCCTCTTTTCCCCCCTTTCCCTCTGCTCCTCCCCCTCTCCCTTTCCCTCTCCTCAGCACTATGCTCATCCGCTCAACTGTATATATTTTCATTACCCTACTTATTTTGTTATTGAGGTGTATGTACATCGCCCCGATTCTATTTATTTGCTATTGTTTTAATGAGATGTTCATCCCCTCGATTCTATTTATCGCCACTGTTCTTGTCTGTCCGTCTCCCCCGATTAGACCGTAAGCCCGTCAAAGGGCAGGGACCGTCTCTATCTGTTACCGATTTGTACATTCCAAGCGCTTAGTACAGTGCTCTGCATATAGTAAGCGCTCAATAAATACTACTGAATGAATGGATGAATACTCTTGGCTCCACCACGCTCCACCACTTGTCTTCTGTGTACGACCTTGGGCAAGTCACTTAACTTCTCTGTGTTTCAGTTACCTCATCTGTAAAATGGGGATTAAGACTTTAAGCCCCCTGTAGGATGAAGACCATCTCTCTACAAGCTAATTAATGTTTATCAAATACTACAAAATAAAAAAAGATGCTGAAACAGATGAAAAAGTTACAGTCATACTAGGTAGTACCATGGAATTTACAAATTGTACATTAATATTGAAGAAAGTTAATTAATTTACAAATATGATTGAAGACCCTAGTAGAGAGGGAGTTATAAATGTTCAAAAGTGTTCAGAAGGAATTCACGAGACGCAGAGTTCTTTAAGAAGAAAAGAAATACTTCGGTTCAACCTAAACTGAACAAGCTCTTCACCAAAGTTGACAAAGCAGAACCCGCTAATACTTCTAAAGAAGCAGTGTGGCTCAGTGGAAAGAGCCCGGGCTTGGGAGTCAGAGGTCATGGGTTCGAATGCCGACCCTGCCACTTGTCAGCTGTTTGACTGTGAGCAAGTCACTTAACTTCTCTGTGCCTCAGTTACCTCACCTGTAAAATGGGGATGAAAACTGTGAGCCCCACGTGGGACAACCTGATTCCCCTGTATCTACCCCAGCGCCTAGAACAGGGCTCTGCACATAGTAAGCGCTTAACAAATACCAACATTATTATTATTAAAGCTTTCTTCAAAGGGTCAAAGTCATTTTACAAAGTCCTCATTTACTTACTAATGAGATGTCATTCTTGGATTTTTTTCAGTTTTTTGGAGTCATTTTAATAGAGATTAAACCATCGTTCCATGATGTTGAGAACACTGCAATACATAGCATTTAAAGGAATTCTAAATTACTTTCCAGAAGTTCTGCAAAGACTCCTAATCTATAACATGAAAGTCTGCGGGAGAAACATCTTCACAATACAACCATTCATGATACAATCCTGTATTCCTGAATCACTATCACCCAACTGCCTGGAATCCAGGACACCAGAGACTCTAGAACTTTAGGGACACTGCAGCAGCTGTCTCCCTGCCTATCCCAGCTCTGCCCTTTGTCAGCTGTGTGACTGTGGGCGACTCACTTCACTTCTCTGTGCCTCAGTTACCTCAACTGTAAAATGGGGATGAAAACTGTGAGCCCCACGTGGGACAACCTGATGACCCTGTATCTACCCCAGCGCTTAGAACAGTGCTCTGCACATAGTAAGCGCTTAACAAATACCAACATTATTAGACAGCCAAATGGTTAAGAGCAGGGAACTTGTCTGCTAATTCCGTTGTAATGTACCAAGGGCTCAGTAAAGTGTTTTGCATATTGTAAGCACTCAGTAAATACCATTGATTGATTGCTTTGCAACCAAGGTCTGCTTATTGATTGTTTGCTTTTTAATGCTATTTGTTCAGGCCTTACTATGCACCAGGCACTGTACTGATCTCCGGGGTAGATAAGGGAGATAGGTTGGACACAGTCCTTGTCCCACATGGGGTTCACAGTCTTACAGATGAGATAACAGAGGCACAGAGATGTTAAGTGACTTCACCAAGGTCACGTAGCAGACCTGCAGTGGAGCCAAGAGTAGATCCAGGTGCTTAAATCGTGAACCCCATGTGAGACGGGGACTGGGTCTAAGCACCGGGGTTAATGATGATATCAGAGCAGGCCGGAACCAGTCCCCGTCTCACACGGGGCTCACAATTTAGCAGGAGGAAGACGAGGCACTGAATCTCCATTTTACAGATGAGGAAGCAAAAGCACAAAGAAGTTGTGACTTCCTCAAGGTCACTTAGCGGGCAAGTAAGTGGTGGATCCAGGATTAGGAACCAAGTCCTCTAACTCCCAGGACCGTGCTCTTCCCACTAGGCAAGACTGCTCTCCGAGCAAGGAATTCCGTATCTAGAACTAGAAAGGAATGGGAATCAAATGGCTCTCCAGACTGTATATTCATTGTGATCAGGGAACATATATACCAACTCTGTTGCATATTACTCCACCAAGCCCTTAGTACAGTGCTCTGCACTTAGTAAGCACTCAATAAACTCCACTGGTAGAGAGGTAATCTTAGCTATAAGTGTATTTAGGTTTTTGTTTTTCCCCACTGGGGATCGTTGTATAAAGCCCTTGGCATCACATTAATATAATCTTAGTTTAGAATAGTTAAGGGATAATATAAAGACTGGAGTCTAAAGAGATTTATTTTTTCGAGAGTCCTGGAGAAATCGCTAAAGATATCCTTGGAATTGAACCAATCTTTCTGTGAAAGTTTTATTGATTACAAACAGAAAAGTCTATTTTAAACACTTCCATAACTGCATTGCCGGAGGAGATGAAATCCATTAAGCTTAGATTATGAACTTTGGTTTATGAACTCCGTTTGAGTGGAGAGCTGGCAGAGACCGGACATTATTATTTTGAGTTTTAGAAAACTATATTCAAATCCTCTTTGCTGGTCTTTTTGAACACCTCCTTTTTTTAATCTTACCCAATCTTGGTCCTTCAAGGCCTCACCTAGTCCACAAATGTCAAGAGCAATTTCACACACATTCAACTCCATATTTCAAAGACACGCATAATGATGGCATTATTGGGAGCGTGAAGGAATTGTGAGGCAATAGCCTTTCTGGGAATTGAAATAGGCCATTGTATTTCTTGTGATTTACTCACAGCAACTTTTCATTTCTGTTTTAGTCCTGGGGGATGGAAGGATTAATGCAGGATATTTATTGAGTGCTTACTGTTTGCAGAGCACTGTACTGGGCGCTTAAGAGACTACGAAACAATTAAGTTGGTAGACATGATCAGCTAAAGCCCTCTGCGGATACACTACGGGCCGGGAAGTGTGCTATAGTATTATATTGCACTCTCCCAAGTGCTTAGTACAGTGCTCTGCGCACAGTACGTGCTCCATAAATACAATTGACTGACTGACGTACATCCAGAAGGTAAGATTCAAATAGTTTTGGCAAAATGAGGGAAGAAGTTGATATTCGGATTTGTCAGGAAAAACCTCTGGGTCTATGAAACAGCTTTTGCTGTGACTCATCTGAACTATTTCACATGCCATAGAGCAACTGTTAAATCTGGGATTAATCACTGGTGTGTTCATGGTACAAAGAGTCTCCCGAATTAGGATGAGAATCTTTAAGAGCAGACTGACCAGTCTAATGAAGAGGATTTGGGGAGATGGATCTACTTATTCCAGAGGAAGCAAAACTTCTGTTGATCTGTGGGAATGGAATAGGGATTAAAGTGAAGATTTAATGAAGGTGACAAATTTAAGAGGAAAACAGAGAACACATCATATCCCTGCTTCAAATGCTTGTAGATAAATGCAAGGAGCATGATGTAAACAAGAGGGATTGGAGTCTCATCAGTGTTAGAATTACTATGGAATGGGAATATTGAAACATTGTGGGATTGCAATTATGACTTGTGGGTTGGATAACAAAGATTTGGGCTTTTGGGGAAAAATAATCTGAGAAATAATGAGAAGTGGTGCAATTTTGCACATCAGCAATAGTCAGAGGTCCTGGAAACAGAGGGAAGACAAAGGGGAGAAAACCTCGAGGCTTAGGTGAATGGCAGAAAAAGAATTCCATCATCATATTAGGAATCTACCTTCAATCCCAAAACCTGCTAGAAGGGGGTAGGTCTGTGAGAGGTCAAGCGACTTTGGTCTCAAAATTTTATGGTGGTCTGCTGGGGAAGTGATTCCGCAAGCCAATCGATCAATTGCATTTATGGAGCACTTACTGTTTGCAGAGCACTGTACTAAGCATTTGGGAGAGTACAGTACAACAGAGTTGGTGATACTTTCCCCGCCCCCGTGGATCTTAGAGAGGACATATCAACAGACTGCTATTTAGATTGCACTAGGCACAATTTCCTAATGCGCAAAATAGAGAAATCATCTAGGGGTAATGTTTTTTCTTGATATAAATGCTCTGAACATGGAAATATCTGTAGAAGTTCTCAAGAGAATGTAAATTTTGGTAGAAAGGATTACCAAACATGAGCACATTCACCACCCTAAAGGTCCCTTTGATTACTTAAATAGTGTAATACACATATTCTTCTGTTGCATTTGTTTTTGAGCCATTCGAATGTTACCTTTGTTGACCAATAATAACAAGGAATTCATTTACAGCTGTTAAACCTCAGCAAGAGATAAATAAGTATAAATAACTCAAATGAAAACGGTTTATAGTGTATGGCAATTTTCAAGGGGAAAGAATAAAATTGCTCCTATACAAATAATTCTTCTGGTATAAATTATAAATGGGTGGGAGAACAGTGAGGCGACTCTTTAAAACCGGTCAGCTCAGCTGATAAGAATTCTGACACATAAAATTCATTCATTCAATCCTATCTGTTAAGTACTGTCTGTTTGCAAAGCACTGCACTAAGCCTTGGGAAAATACAATATAGCACTAAAGAGGGACAATCCCTACCCACAACAGCTCAAAGTCTAGATAGGGGGGAGAAAGACATCAATACAAGTTAACAGACATCAAAGAAACCGAATTACAGAGATATACATCAGTGCTGTGGGGTGGGGAGAGGGGGAAGATCAGAGGGAGCAAATCAAGGTGGTACAGATGGGAGAGGCAAAAGAGGAAAAGTGGGGCTTAGTCAAGGAGAATGAAAAAATATATATTGCCCTCTAAACTATAAACTCCTTTGGGCAGACAGACTGTCTGCCTACTCTGCTGTACTGAACTGTCCCAACCGCTTAGCCTACTATTTGGCTCACAGTAAGCACTCGATTAATTTTATTGATTGAGTTCACAACCCCTTAGGCAAATCTTTTGAAATAGCTGCAGAAAAATCCTATTTAAACTCCTAGGGAGCATGCTAACCTATCGGAGTGCTTTGTGCAGTTTTGTTTTTAGGGGAAACGTTACAACTGACCTGATCAGGTGACACAAGTATATATATATATATACACACATATATCATACAGTGATATACTTAATATCACTGTAGCAGATAAGTGTGTATATATACATATATATCATACAGTGATGTACTTATATCACTGTAGCAGGTAAGTGTTCGCTAAAGGTAACCTCATGACAAGGTAGAAGTATGAAGTCGCTGTCTATCAACCAAAACGCAACAAAAAATGCAATAGCATTTACTGAGCATCTACTGTGTGGGAAGCAGTCCCTAGAACTTGGAAGAGTTTAGACTAAAAGCAAAAGGCACGGGGCCGGCCTTAGAGAAGCATGCAATCTAATGGGGGAACTTTGTCATAGACCTGTAAATTAGGCAGATAACATCTGAACCATTCTCATCTGTCAGTTACATTCTGTCCTCCTCAAATGGGAATGAGAGGAAGAAATTGTATTTCAAGAAACAAGAATAAATTGAAAATTATTAGGGAAGGCTAGTGTTTGAACCGGGCAAAATCGGAATACTAAAGTGCTTTCAGTGTGCTTTCCCTCTATTTATTTATCATTTTATCTTACAGAAGGATACGTGAGGGTGTTGAGAAAAATTGTTTCACCTTGTAAGGTCAGAATTACTAATTAGACAATTATTCACCATAATATGAATGCTTTCTGATGGGATCAATCATATTTATTGAGCACCTACTATGTGCAGAACACATAGGTGTTCTATGTGCTCAAGACTTCCAGTACTCTTAGTACAGTGCACTCAATAAATACGATTGAATGAAAGACCACGGACTGCAGTTAGAAGAGAAAGCTGCGGGTGATGTGACAAGAGAATAAAAACTACTTGCACATCATCTCTGTCTCTGAAATATAATACTTCTATGTAATACTTTTGGCTATGAAGTCTAAATATGTACTACTAAAGGTATGGGGAAATCAAATATATATATATATAAATGTGTGTGTGTATATATATACATGTATGTGTGTTTTTTTGAGTGTTTATTTAGCTCCTAAAGTTCCCTTGTTAGGGAAATTGCCTTATGATGGCCCGCATCACTAAACATACTTTAAAAACCAAGAATTCAGGACACTACAGGATTGGTGGTCTAGACTATAGACCCTAAGGACCCTCTAGACTAAAAGCTCCTTGTGGGCAGGAAACATTTCTAGCAAATCGGTATACTCTACTCTCCCAAATGCTATGTATAGTGTGCTGCGCACAGAAAGCTCTCAAGAAATACATTTGAGTGTATTTGAAATAAATGGATTCCAAACACATCCAACTGGAAAGGATCATGTTATTTTACATGATAATAGTAATAATGATAATAACAGTTATTAATCACTTATTATGTGTTAAGCATCATTCTAAGTTCTGGGGTAGATACAAATTAATCAGGTTGGAGCCAATCCCTGTCCCAAATGTGACTCACATTAGAAGGGATGATAATTAATCATGATTAATAATTTTTATCCATAATAATAACCATATCTTTGGAGTACTTACCTTAAGCCAAGCACTGTGTTAAGTAATGGGATAGATACAATCATATCAGACCCAATCTAAGGGGGAGGATGAACAGGTATTTGATAGCTATTTTAAGACGAGGCACCACCAAGTAAAGTGATTTGTCCAGACCACAAGAAAATGATGGAGCCGACATCAGGACCCAAGCGTCCCGATTCCGAGTCCTGTATTATTTCCACCAAGCCACGCCGCTTCTCATAACTTTACATAACAGCGAGCACTACTAGCTGGATCTGAATTTGACCACAGTTTTCATTCCCACTTCAAATCCAAAGGTGCATTCAGGTGACTGCTAGAAAATACCAGTTTTGTCCAAAAGGAATACATTATGTTTCTTTTTTTGAAAGAGCCCTTTTTTTCTCATTAACCATCTAGACTGGCTTAACTCCGTCATTTTAAGGAATTATGAAATCCCTAAGAAGTCCGTGCTGGCTTTCAGCTCTTTGACCTTATTTTAAAATCCGTTAAGTACTTCGTATGTGGCTGCATATCAGTGTTCTGTGAAAACTGCAATTATAAAAAATCAGATATACGTTTTCAATGTTTAAAGCATTAATAAGAGCTGCTCAAGTAACAATGATACTTGTGTTTCTCTAATCTTGTTAACTTTATTGCCAAAAGTCTAGGCCAACTGTTTCCCACTTATCTGGTTGTACTAAATATTTTTTTAAAAAAATGATAGCAACACTAATTGTGCTCACTAAGGCAATCCTCTGGAAAGAAAAAGAAAAGAGAGCTAGAAATCATTTACTTGATTGAAAAAGTAATTCCACTGCAATTGGAGACACTCTATTTTCCTCCAATGGCTCTCTATTGTTTTCCACAGAAGGTGTAATTTGTCTGTGTGTCCAAGAAAAGATATAAATCAAATTGAGAATCCAGTTCAATTGTAGTGTTCTAAGCACAGTCATAAATTCCTTTGGGAAAGAAAAAAAAATCATTTAAAGTAAAATCCCAAGCTGAAAGTCCTTAAAATGTAAAGCCAGTGTTGCTTCTGGAGAGAACAGTTGTGGGTAGTAAATCTTACACTGTTCTTGCAGGTCTAGAGGAGGGATGTGAGGTACCCAGTTTACCCAGTAATTGCAATTATTGTGAATTGTAATATGTGCCAAGCACTGTATTAAGGGCTGAGGTAGATAAAGTCAAACAATGCATATTTATCCCCATGCTAAGTGGTTGGGTAAGTAGATTCAATAGAGTTGGTAGACACAAACTCTGCCTGCATGGTGTAAGCCCGTCAATGGGCAGGGATTGTCTCTATCCGTTGCCGAATTGTACATTGCATGCGCTTAGTCCAGTGCTCTGCACGTAGTAAGCGCTCAATAAATACTATTGAATGAATAGTCCCTTGTCTCATATGGGGTTCACGACTGAAGTAAGGAGAACAGATATTGGATTAAGTGGCAGGGCCTAGTGGAAAGGCCACAAACCTGGGAGTTCAAAAACTTGCGTTCCAATCCCAGTTCTGCCACTTTTCTGCTGTGTGACCTTGGCGAAACCCCTTTAACTTTTCTGAGCCTCAGTTTCCTCATCTGTAAAGGCTGGATTCATCCTCCTTAGACCATAAAATCCCATGATGAACAGGGACCGTAAACCCTTTGTTTGGGTAGGGAATGCCTCTATTTGTTGACAAATTGTACTTTCCAAGCTCTTAGTACAGTGCTCTGCACACATTAAGGGCTCAATAACTATAGATTCAATGAATAATAATAATAATAATGTTGGTATTTGTTAAGCGCTTACTATGTGCCGAGCACTGTTCTAAGCGCTGGGGTAGACATAGGGGAATCAGGTTGTCCCACGTGGGGCTCACAGTCTTAATCCCCATTTTACAGATGAGGGAACTGAGGCACAGAGAAGTTAAGTGACTCGCCCACAGTCACACAGCCGACAAGTGGCAGAGCTGGGATTCGAACTCATGAGCCCTGACTCCAAATGAATGAATAATCCTACTATCTTGTCTGTACTCCAATGCTTAGGGCTTAGTGTACAGTAAGCACTTGACAAGTATCAATCAACCGTATTTATTCAGCACTTACTATGTGCAGGGCATCATCATCCTCATTTAATAGATGAGGAAACAGACACAGAGAGGTTAAGTGATGTGTCCAAGGTCACACAGCAGGCAAGAAGCAGAGGTGGGATTTGAATTCCAGGGTGGCCATGAAACAACCTTCTACACTGATAAGACTCAGGGACTGTGACTTGTCTCACCCCCTCAGGTTACACTAGAGTAGACTTAAAACTCCAACCCAATGTCAGATGCACAAACTTCCCTCATCTGTAAAATGGGGATTAAGACTGGGAGCCCCACGTGGGACAACCCGATTCCCCTGTGTCTACCCCAGCGCTTAGAACAGTGCTCGGCACATAGTAAGCGCTTAATAAATACCAACATTATTATTATTATTATTAAACTTCATCCTTTCCCTCGAAGCTGACTACTGGCAAGCTGATAACAAAAGGGCTTCCAAGACCGCATGAGCGCATCAAGTGGGAAAACAAAAATCATCTACAGTTTTTTTAAAAGAGTATTGTTCTTCCTGTTATAGTCCAAATTCTTTAAAATTTCTTAGATGAATATTCCAAGCCACAGGAGAGCATTTACTATTCCTGTGGCATTTAGGAAACATTAGCCTACCAGTGTTAGACGGGGAGGGGAGGGGAACCAGAAAAAATCTGGATCCAAATCTTTCAATCAATCAATCGATCACGTTTACTTAGTGTTTACTGTGTGTGGAGCATTGTATTAAGTTCTTGGGAGAGTACGATATAGCAATCTGAAAGTTGGTAGGCATATTCCCTGGCCACAAGTGAGCTTCCTGGAGGGACGAGCTTACAGTCTAGAGGAAGCTTACCTCTCACAACACATACCGACTTTAAAACACACAAGCTACCATAAACCCATTAGAGAAGCAACGTGGCTCCGTGGAAAGAGCACAGGCTTGGGAGTCGGAGGTCATGGGTTCGAATCCCGTCTCTGCCCCCTGTCAGCTGTGTGACTGTGGGCGAGTCACTTCACGTCTCTGTGCCTCAGTTACCTCATCTGTAAAGTGAGGATTAAGACTGTGAGCCGCAAGTGGGACAACCTGATTACCCGAATGCAAAACAGTGTTCTGCACGTAGTAAGCACTTAACAAATACCAACATCTTTACTATTATTAAGCCAACAAGCAAACATCCTCGGATTCCCAAAGTTCTGAACATGAGTGTAATCCTGCTCAACTGTGAGCTCGGCGGACACGGATTCAGCCTACCATACAATTATCCTCTCTCAAGCCTTAGTAGAATGCTCGAGCACTCTATCAACACTACTGATTTGATGGATTGATTTACTGGTGAATTCATTTGCACAGATCTGACACCAAGATTGCCCTTTATTTTTCTGTCATGTTTGTTGTTTACAGTGCCTGGTGCTGACCGTATTTTTGTTTCTTTGTCTCTCAAAGCTTCTGCCTAAAACAATCAGTTATTTAATTGTTTGCAATGTCATTGTATATATGAGTTAATTTCCGGTTTTCGGCCGAGATGCAACAGCGTACTGGATTTTCCAAATGAATCCTCTGTTTTCCTTGCAACTGGCTTCCTAGTTTTGGCACACCATACAACAGTCATTTGGGGATCCTACTGGAACCCATTCTCCTCACATGTCTCACCTATAATAACTCTATTATTAAGGTAAGCGTATCTCTAGGCTGTAACCTCACTGGGTGCAGGGAAAGCATCTGCCGACTCGTCTTAGTGTAGTCAGTCAGTAAATCATATTTTTTCTCTGTCAATTGTGTTCACTGAGTGTTTATGATGTGTAAAGCACTGTACTAAGCACTTGGTAGAGTACTATGTAACACTAAAGCAGACATGTTCCCTGCCCACCGTGAGTCTAGAGGGGAAGACAGACATTAATATGAATATAATTATTAATATAAATATGATTGATACAAAATGAGGAAAGATATTGTTTGCAAAATATTTTTTTTCATCTGCTGAGTAGAACCCCTAAGTGATGCTGTTGAAATCAGTCAATCAATCTCACATTCACTGAGGGCTTGCTGCTTGCAGGGCACTGTCCTAAGGACTCGGGAGAATACAACACGACACTATCACAGACCAGTTCCGTGACGACAGCAAGCTTCCGATCTAGGTGGAACTGCTCAAGAAGTTGACAGTGGTGTCCGGGCAAAGTCTCACAGCTGTAGGGAAGGGCGGATAACCCTGCAACTTGGTAGACCATTTGATAGGCCTGAAGCCCAATTCCCCTCGGGCACCACATCATGAGCGGAAATATTCCTAAATCCATGGAGCACGTGGGTCAAGAAATCCACAAGGCATGCAAACTGGACAGAAAAGAACAAGAGGCCTTTCTTCTAAAAGTCAAGGCTGTTCGGATTGAGCCCCATTTCCAAAGGATTCTGGAAAATATAGGCTATTTTTTCTCTGGTAAATATTTCTAAGGCATTAAGTGCTGCAAGAATTTTCCCATTTCTCTGCCCCAGGAATTCAGTTTTCCCTTCAAATAGGGCCTTTAATTAATGTCAGTTTCATATTCATGTCAGTCAGTCAATCGTGTTTATGAAGCACTTAGTGTGGGCAGAGCATTCATAATAATAATAATAGTAATGTTGGTATTTGTTAAGCGCTTACTATGTGCCGAGCACTGTTCTAAGCGCTGGGGTAGATACAGGGTAATCAGGTTGTCCCACGTGAGGCTCACAGTTGATCCCCATTTTACAGAGGAGGTAACTGAGACACAGAGAAGTTAAGTGACTTGCCCACAGTCACACAGCTGACAAGTGGCAGAGCCGGGAGTCGAACCCATGACCTCCGACTCCAAAGCCCGGGCTCTTTCCACCGAGCCACGCCGCTTCCCCTTCATTTACATTTAGTGAGCGCTTACTGTGCACAAAGCACTGTTCTAAGTGCTTGGGAAAGTACAATATAACAACAAACCATTCCTGCCCACAACGAGCTCACAGTCTAGAGAGGGAGAGAGACATTAATCTAAATAAATAAATAAATGGATATATAAATAACTTACAGATGAATACGGAAATATACATATATGCTGTGGGGATGGGAGGGAGGATGAGTGAAGGAACGAACGAGTAAAAGCCGTGCAGAAGAGAGTGGGAGAAGAGGAGAGGAGGGCTTAGACAAGGAAGGCAGCTCGAAGGGGAGAAGGCTTCTTGGGGGAGCACTGTACTAACTGCTTGGGAGAGCACAATATAACAAAAAACAGACACATTACCTGTTGTCTCATCCTGTACACTGTAACCTCATTATGTGCCGGGAAAGCATCTCTAATTTTCTTGTATTATACTCACTCAAGCATTTAGAACAGTGTTATACACATAGTAAGCACTGAATGAATACCTCTGATTAACTGAACGTTTGCACAGCCAGGCATGCCAAAAATACCCTAAAGTACACCGAAAGGATCACGGGTACGTGCCGTTACCCAAACATGAAATGCCAATCTATTCAAAGCTAATCTGCTTTCTACTAAATTATTAGGAGAGATAAGGGAAATCTCAGAAACAGGTTAAAAAAAAACAACCAAAGAGATAGTGAAAGCATCATCCAAACACTTGGAATAATCCCTAACCATTTAGAATCTGTTATCTTTATTCCAACTAAACTATCTGCCTAGGGTGGTTAACTTCTTGATTGTCAGTGAAAGTGCAATTAAAGATTACCATTTCCAGAGATCAAAGAAAACTTGAGCCTAATAAGGAAGAAACAAATCCTTTCTCTATTTTGGGTTAGAAGAAACGAGACTTTTCCTGACAATATTAATGGTTCAGCCACTCAGTTTATAGGAATTTGAGAACAGATCCTTTGGGAAATGGCTTTTAAATACAGTTTAGTGCATTACATACGTGAATGCATCAGCTAATTGTGGGCGAGTAATTAGACAGCTAATCACGGCTCACAGAGATTCATTATCACAATTGCATTATTTAATAGCAAACGCATCCAGCAGCCGGTCTCAAGGTCTCTGGATGTTTTTCCTCTTTACTCTTCAACTATCCAATAATCTAACTAGGAATAATATAATTGCCAACAATTAGCCCTACGTTACATTTAACTCTATGGCATAGAGGTTTCTCAGATACTTCTCAGAATTCACTATTTAGTAGTCACCCTCCAGGTGCTCCCAATTTAAACTGTAAGGTGGATCCATCCTGATGGGATTTCAAAGCATCCTACTCCAGCTGTGGCCTTATTCTCTAAAGATTCTTTAATGATAACAATAATTGTGCCACTTATTAAGCATTTACCAGGTACCAAGAACTGTTCTAAGTGCTGGGGTAGATACAGGATAATCAGGTATCTGCACAGTTCTTGCCCACAGCCTAATTTATAAAGTGTAATATACATATATATATATATATATGATATCAATTGGGCAAGTCATTTAACTTCTCTGTGCCTCAGTTAGCTCATCTGTAAAATGGGGATTAAAACTGTGAGCCCCATGTGGGATAGCCTGATCAGCTTGTACCCTCCAGCGCTTAGAACAGTGCTTTGCACATAGTAAGCACTTAACAAATACCACAATTAATTTATTTATAAATTATATTTTATCTTCTAAGGGCTTACTATGTGTCAAACACAGTTCTGTTAGGGTAGGTGCAGGTCAATTCGGTCGGACACAGTCCCTGTCCCATATGGCCTTCACAGTCCAATTGGAAGGGCGAACAGGTTTTGACTCCCCATTTTACGTATTAGTTAATTGAGACACAGAGAAGTTAAGCGATTTGCTTAAGGTCACACAGCAGGCAAGGGGCAGAGCCACGATTAGAATCTAGGTCTTCTGACGCCCAGGCCCATGATCTTTCCACTATGCCCGTGGTCTGTCTAGTTATTCATTCAATCGCGTTTATTGAGCACTTACTATGTGCAGAGCACTGTACGAAGCACTTGGAACGTACAATTCGGCAACAGATAGAGACAATCCCTTCCCATCGACGGGCTCACAGTCTGATCGTGTAGGGAGACACAGTTTTTTGCATATTCATTCATGCATATACAGAGTCACATATGTGTATATAAATTTTGTGATTGTTGTTGTCTCAAGACATGCTTAAATAAAAAAATAAATGGTAGAAGAGTGAGACCTGGAAAACCATTTAAAATTCAAAACAAAGAAACACATATCTAAACCATCACAGATGCCATTAAAATTACCCTCTCACACTATACAGGGTCCTTCTGCCTATGCATTACTGATTGAATACATTCTCTTTATATTTAAAAGGGTACATGCACCAAAACCAAAATGTTGGAATAGGTCCCTGGAATTCTATTTTCCAAATCCTTCCCACAAAGTGCTATTTCTGCCTATATCCTGGGCCTTGAGTTTATAAGGGGTTTATAAGTAGCTATAAGCTGCTATCACCATCTTTGGCAGGCATGAAGAGTTCCTCAAGCTGTATCTATCTCCCTTTTTAGTTGAAAGATGATTAGAAAACAAAGTGATGAGGCTGTTACCCCCTTTATCTTTGCCAGTAGATCATTATGAAGGTAGCGGAAAAAATATTAATTTAAACTAGTATGAACAATTCAAAAGAACAAAGAATTTTCTTATATTTGTCTGATATAAAGAGAATAAAAATATACTGGAAATATTTCTTTCAAGTTAGACAAATCAGAGTTGCAAGAATACTTTAAAAAAAATAAATAATTCCCGCCAGGCCAACAGTGAGTGCACGTTTGTAGGAATCTGGCTCATTTTGCTATTTGATTTACCTCAGTCCTTCCCTCGAGGCCTATTCCTTAGGGACTGCTCCTCTAATTTAGACTCTAAGCTCCTTGGCGTAAAACGTTTCTACCAACTCAGTTATATCGTACTCTCCCAGACACTTATAGAGTGCTCTGCACATAGTAAACTCCCAATAAATACAACTGATTGATTGGAAAAATAATTTTGAGATGTTCACATACTCATTCAGTGGGAAGCCAACTCCCCAAAGTTCACTCATCCATTCCACAATTATCAACCATAGTGAGAAATAAAGAATTGTTCATCCCTTTCTCCTCCAATAGCCAATCTTTCTTCTAGATTGAAAAGCACACTTCTGGTTCAATTGTGGGATTAATTTCCAAATAATTGTTTGAGACTGTTGTCTTCTGTGGTTGTTTCTGAGAATTTTGCTGGGACCACCACCTTCAATAATCTAACCATTTTATAACAAAATTAAAACTCCAGTTCTGTTCTTACTTAGATGCTAATTTTTTTCCATTTAAGGACTTATTACTGTTTTCCTGGCTGGATCCAAGATGACCTCTGGGACAGCAAAGGTTTTTAGTGTCATTGACACCTACAAACACCATCAAAGACCTCCAAGTTTTCAAAGCTCATTTCCCTCAACCTGATTTACCTCAGCATTTGGGCAGAAAAATTGGCACATCTCTGAGGAATATCATTATGATTATTATTATTGTATTTGTTAAGCACTAATTATGTTTCAAACACTGTTCCAAGAACACCGAGATGCAAGTAATCAGGATGGACACAGTCCCTGACCTACATGGGGCTCATACTATAAATAGGAGGGAGAGCAGGCATGGAACTATTTACAGTTAATAAAAGCCAGAGAAAGATCAAGTAATAAACCTGGAAACAATACAAACTCATCACGCAGGAACACCTGAATAAATAATTGAATATACAGATAAATTAAAAATATGTACATGAATGCTAAGGATAGGATTAAACTACACAAGTGATTGCTACGTGAGTCTGGGTGTTGATCTGTGTGACCGAGTTGTTATGAAACTAAGGAAGGCTTCCGGGATGAGGTAGGATTTTAGGAAAGCTTTAGAGATGGGAAAAAAATAGCCCTTTGAAGGACTGTGTCTTTTCACTTTTCTTTGCTCGGAAACCTTCCCAGTTCTCCAGGGTCATTCTCTGCACATCGAGGGGGTATTTAAGTAATAGAGCCCTAGTATTCAATGGTTTGAAGTCAGTGACAAAGGGCATAATTTCCATTTCGTAGTGTTTTATCGATTCCTTCGCCTTTCCTCCCACCTTTTCCGGTGAGGTTTCCCCGAGCCAGAAACGGCGTCTTCATCTTCTATTTGCAACGATTCTTCGGATGAGTTTTCCCTGACTCGTGAGAAAGGAAGGAAGGAATGGGGAGAAGAGTAATTCACATTCAATCAATCAAGGGTATATATTGGGTGCGAACTGTGCGCAGAGCACTGTACTAAGTTCTTGGGAGAGTGTACTACAACCGAGACGGCTAACACGGTCCCTGCTCACAACAAGCTTAGAGTCTACAAGAGGAGCCAGACAGGCCTTCCCTCACTAAACCTTCCTTGCCTCTTCTCCTTTTCCCTTCTATGTCATCCTGACCTGCTCCCTTTATTCATTCCCCAATCCAGACCCACAACACTTATGCACACATCTGTAATTTATTTACTTATTCGTATTGATAACTGCCTTCCTCTCTAGACTATAAATTCCTTGTGGGCAGGGAATCTGTCTGTTTACTGTCTTATTGCATTCATTCATTCACTCGATCGCATTTATTGAATGCTTATTGTGTGCAGAGCCACTGTACTAAGCGCTTGGAAAGTGCAATTCAGCAACAAGTAGAAACATTCCCGATCCAAACGCTTAGTACAGTGCTTTACACACGGTTTCCACATCCGTACAGTGGAGAAAATAGAACCTGCAAATTCCTCTCTAACCGGGCTCATATGCAGATGAAAAGAGATAACCAATATGAAAGAAATTTGGGAAAATAAAAGTGTTGTAAAAGGTCTAATTATTACTGGACCTTACAGATCTCGTGGTGTACAGATCTCTTTCATTCAATAGTACTTACTGAGCGCTTACTATGTGCAGAGCACTGTACTAAGCGCTTGGAATGTACAATTCGGCAACAGATAGAGACAATGCCTGCCCATTGACGGGCTTACAGTCTAGTACAGCAGCACCAGTCTTTCCCTCCTTCCCTGCCCATCTTTCACAACTTCAAGAGGACGATCCCAAAGGTGGTGGTGGTCAAAAATGCACCATCTAATTCTGGAGTAAGGCAGTACCACCCGTTGGATAGACAGATTTCCCTTCTCCACTGGGCATATAATCGGGCTTGGGTCCATCAGTTTGTCCCCTCCGTGACCTGGATCAACTGGCAAAGGTCTGAGCAGTCACCGGAACCTGGTGAGCCCACCCAGGATTGTCACGTGTCCGAAGGCTCTGACTGCCCCAGTGTGTTCATTCTCTCTGGCCTTTTGGCCGGCCAACTTTGGGAAGCCAAGTTTCCTCCTGACTTCTTCAAGTCCCACTGTGCCCAGGGGAGTGCTGACCTACTTTAGATGCTCAATAAATATTTAATGATAATGCGATAGTATTTTGTCTTCCTAAATTGGTTTCTTAATTTGAAGAATGGGAAATCAGCCTCAAGACAAAATTTGCAATCCACTCTGATTATTTTTGAAGAGGAGAAGAGGGACCGGGTGACGGTGTAAACACACTGACCTTTACATGACCTCTTTTCCCTGTTGACAAGTAATCAGGATCATTTTGCGAGTTCTTCAAGTGAAGAAGCAAGCTTGCTAAGTGCCCTGCTCTATTGCAGTTAAAATGAGATATTGGATCATTCAAACCTCTTTAAATTTGAAGTTGCCTTTTTGGTACCCTGAATTTTGAATTGACAATGTTTCACTGTATTTAGAAGTGGTTAGATGACTATCACAAAGAATATCTTTGTGCGGCAACAACTTGCCGTTATGCGGGTTAGTGAAACGTTCTACAGAGCTTCTAAATAGAAAATCCGTGGTAATGTTTCAAGAGTCCAGAAACAATCTTTGCCTGAAGAGGCAAAGAATGAAATAAGTGTTGTATATGGATGATTCTTAATGTTATTTCTAATCTAGCCCTTTACACTCGATTTAGAGAATATCATGGATTCAACATGGGCTATGCTGGGAACAAAGCCAATTATTTTGGGTCTCAAAGTGTATATTTTGAACTGAATTTTCCATAAGGATATTTTCAATCCCTCCAATGAAGGTATTTGAGAAAAGTGAGGGATTATCATAACCAATTCGATCTACGGTGCTCCACCGTTACTCCATATCAGATTAAATTCTACGATATTGCTGGTATTCCTCGGGACAGTCTTCCGAAAATACAGTCCAACTTCTTCTTTGTTCCATAAAGTAGACTTTGTTGAAATTATTGCTTTTACATGAATTTTCATTTTATAAAATGGACGTATCCTGCCGTTTGATTGCGTTACCCTTTGATCACCAGTAGTGATGGATTCAGTCGTTCAAGCGTATTTACTGAGTACTTACTGTGTGCAGAGCATTATACTAAGCACTTGAGAGAGTACAATATAACAAAGCCGGCAGGCACGTTTCCCACCCACAGGAACCTAACAGTCTTATTTAAAACACTTGAATATTTGTAGTCTCTCAATTTTGACAATAGCCTACTGATATATTTGGTAGCGAGAGCGGTGTATTACCTTATTAAAATATGTTCTTAATTATAACGGCATTTACTAAGGGCTCAATTATGTGCTATGCATCACTGTTTTAAACACTAGGTTTCATACAAATAATATGAATAGAATAATCTGACTGGAGATCCAATCTTACACGAGGGTCACAAGATAAGAGATAGAGTGGTTATCTTAACCCCATTTTACAGATGAGAAAATCCAAGCAGAGAGATCACGCAACGGCTCAGTCATAGAGCTGGGACAAGAAACAGCATGGTCTAGTGGAAAGAGCACCGGGCTGGGAATCAGAGGATCTGAGTTCTAATTCTGGTTCATCCATTTGACTGTTCTGTGACCTTTGGCATCATTTCAATTCTCTGTGCCTCAGTGTCCTCATCTCTGAAATGTGTTTTCAATGCCTGTTATCTCTCCTACTTAGCCTGTGAGCCTCATGTTAGATAGGGATTGCGTCTAACCCCATTATCTTGCATGTACCCCAGTGCTTAGTGCAGTACTTGGAACATTCATTCATTTTTCATTCGATAGTATTTATTGAGCGCTTACCAGGTGCGGAGTACTGTACTAAGCGCTTGGAACGTACAAATCGCTAACAGATAGAGACGGTCCCTGCCCTTTGACGGGCTTACGGTCTAATCATGGGAGACGGACAGACAAGAACAATAGCAATAAATAGAACAGAGTAAGTACTTAACCAATTATTATAATTATCCCACGATTCCTGACTTCCAGTCACATGCCATTTCAATTAAGCTCTGCTGCCTCCAACATTAAAGGAAGATATGTATTTCTGAGAACCATATCGACTTTTCTTCCCCCTAAGTACAAAGAGCTTTTCGTTATGATCCTAGCAGATTTACTTGTTAATTGATGTAAACTGCCACTAGGTAACAAAAGGACAACAAATTTGCATTTAATTAAACACTGTCTAATTGTTATTCAAAACTGAGCCACATATAACCATTAGAAATAACTCTCACCTCTAAAAGGAACGCATCACTGTCAGCTTTCAAAAGAAGAGTGGGGGTAACTGATGTTTGTTACCCCCTTTTAAATATAAAAGGTGTTTTCTAGAAGGAAAATGGTTCCGAGGACTTAAAATGATTCAAGTTTGCTTTACCTACTATTAGCTGTAGCTAGTGGAGACCAACTCTATAAGCCTCGCACAGGGTGTATCCGGAAATAACATATTCCAATCCAATTACAAAAGTTCAATACGAGAAACAGTAGAAGGAACCAACTTTTACGATGAGAGCGCGGAGCGTATGGACAGAAAGCTTGCAGGGAGGAAAGAGGTGGTGAAAATCACTGGAAAATGAGAGTGAGTAGGACCAAAATGTAGTCGGGGACCCAGAGACACAGCTAGTTGTTATTTTCAATGGCTCTACACGGCTCAGAGGATGGTCCTGTCCTGCAGCTGCTCAAGAGGGCTCAATATGAAAATTTCCAGGGAAGAGTTCAAATAAGGTTTCAGAAGACATTTGCCTCCAGCTTCCTGCTCCCCATGTAGGGTGGGGTGAGTTAACTGGGAGAGTCCCCTGACCCCAAAATCTACTGGGGAGAACGACTAACCACTTCAGCCGCAACTCTTTCGGAGGGTGGCCGAATGCTTCATTGTCTCCTTTAGACCGGCATATCTGAGTCTATGGAAACATGATCTATCTTTGTCCCTGATTTCCCTCTTTATATCTGACTTGAATTTTGCTTTGCTTATATCTTCCTTCTTTGAGGAAGGAAGATGTGAAGGGAGACTTTTCCTTTTCCTTTCTATGTGTCTATGCTGGTACAAAGTAAAAATCAAGCACAATGCTGATATAAGAGACTACTAATCACTAGTCTTACCCACTTCAACAGTTATAGGCTCAGATAAAAATAACCCTCAACTACATAAAGATGTACAGTACATCTTCTTCAAAATGATATTTCAATTCACCTTAATTCAATTCCTTGTCTGTATTTCATTTTTGCGCCCTGACATGGGTAACTGCTCTCTGAAACGATCACCTCCCATTAACGCAGCAAGGATTTGTTTAGTTTCTGGTAATTTGCACATGCATCATCAAACAGGTTCTGAATAATCAATATTTGCCCAATGGCACCCTTCCAGGACCGTGTGTATATATCTAGAGAGAACAAGGTGGCTCGAGAGGTCGGGTCTTTCACCAGCTGACCCTCCTGCATCTCCTTCCTTTCCTCAGCTCTTGATCTCTGCTTCTCGCACCTGGTTTCCCTTATGGCTACTGTTCTTACCGACAGCGTTCTCTTCTTTCCCCACTTACGACGTGTCAAGCTCTCTTCTAAATGCTGGAGTAAAAACAAATGAATCAGGTTGAACACAGTCCCTGTCCCACATGGGTCTCACAGCCTTTGTAGGAGGGAGAACGAGCATGGAATCCCCATTTCACATTTGAGGAAACTGAGGCCCAGGGGAGTTAAGTGACTTGCCCAATGCTATATAGCAGGCATTTGGCAAAGCTGGGATTAGAACACAGGTCCTCTGATTGCCAGGGCCATCTTCTTTCCACTAGGCCATGCTACAGTGCAGTCAGATCAGATACGAACCCCATCTCACATGGGACTCAAAGCCTAGCGGGCCAGAGGAGGGCGGGTACCTAATCCACAGTTTGCAAGTGAGGAAATGAGGCCCAGAGAAGGTAGGTGACTTTCCCCAAGCCACACAGCGGGCAAGTGGTCTCCCGATTTAGGATGGTTGATTGACTGGGATTCGTATACTCTCCTGGGGGCAAGGTGATGTTTTTCCCTTTTGAACCAGCCTTTTCCAACTTTCTCTAGCCAGCACCTCCACCTCTCTCCTTGTCAGCCCCCACACTTCATTCCTCCTCTAGGGCTAACCTTCTCACTGTGCCTCCATCTCTCCTGTCTTGCTGCCAACCCATAATCCACATCCTCCCTCTGGCCCGAAACATCCTAATACGACCGACAATTACCCTCCTGGCATTCAAAGCCTTATTGAAGGGACATCTCCTGCAAGAGGGCTTCCCAGACAGAGCCCCACTTTTCCCCATTTCTCACTCCCTTCCGCGTAGCCCTGCCTTGCTCCTTTTGCTCTTCCCCCCTCCCAGCCCCATAGCACTTATGTACAGATCTTTCTTTTTTTTTCGCTTGTATGGATGTCTGTCTCTCCCATTCTAGACTGTAAGCCCATGGTGGGCAGGAAATGTGACTTCCCGAGCACTTCGTACAGTGCTCTGCACACAGTAAGCGCTCAATAAATACAATTAAATGAATGAATGAACGAACCAGGCACCCTAACCCAACTTCTGCATATGCTAAGCGCACTGCTCCAGCTGGGTCAGATCCCACAGTTATCATTAATCAGCCCTAATTCATTCATTCATTCATTCATTCATATTTACTGAGTGCTTAATGTGTGCAAAGCACTGTACTAAGCACCTGGGGGAGTGAAATTTAACAACAATCCCTTGCGCACCACGAGCTTAGAGTCTAGAGATGATCTTACAGCCTAATACATTTGAATTTGGTTCTTAATCCAGGTTTAATAATCTTTGAAAATCTACTGACTCTTCCAGCCCCTCAGAATTCCATACGCTTCTCCGAGTTCATCAAATGGAACTGTGACCTCTTTAAAGGGTTAATTTTACAATACAAAAGTGCCCGATACTTAAGATAACAATAACTCCTAGAAGGAAAATCCTCAGTAGAATATGCATATTAGACTATCATATTAGAAGACGATAAAAGAAGCAGCGTCGCACGGGCCCGGGAGTCGCGAGGACCTGGGTTCGAATCCTGACTCTGCAACCTGTCTGCTGTGTGACCCTGGGCAAGTCACTTCACTTCTCTGTGCCTCATTTACCTCATCTGTAAAGTGGGGATTAAGACTGTGAGCCCTACTCGGGAACAGAGACTGTGTCCTACTCAATTTGCTTGTGTGCATCCCTGTGCTTAGTAGAGTGCCTGGCAACATAGTAAGCGCTTAACAAATGATATTATTGTTATTATATGATGAAGGGTGCAGGGAGAAGCAGCATGTCTCAGCGGAAAGAGCCCGGGCTTGGGAGTCAGAGGACATGGGTTTGAATCCCACCTCTGCCATTTGTCAGCTGTGGGACTGTGGGCAAGTCACTTCTCTGGGCCTCAGTTACCTCATCTGTAAAATGACAACTAAGACTGTGAGCCTCACGTGGGACAAGCCGATGACCCTGTATCTCCCCCAGCGCTTAGAACAGTGCTCTGCGCAAAGTAAGAGCTTAACAAATACCAACATTATTATTACTATTATGGCTCAGTGCTCATCAGCATCCCTACTGCAAAAATGGCAAGCCAAAATAACTAAGCTGACCGTAGGACGCATCGATCCCCTATGAATCATCTATATCAATCAATCGATCATGTATACTGAGTGCTTACTGCTGAACACCGGACTGTGCACCTGAGAGAGTACAATACAACAGACACACGCCCTGCATCCACCAAGCTTAGAGTCTAGGGAAAGGCACACATTAATATAAATAAATCATGAGTACGTACGTAAGTGTTGTGGGGTTGGGAGAGGGGATGAGTAAAGGGAGCAAGTCCAGGTGATGCAGAAAGGAGTGGAAGAAAAGGAAATTAGGGCATAGTCAGGAAAGACCTTTTGGAGGAGATGTGCCTTCAATAAATCTTGAAGGTATGGAGAGTAATTGTCTGTCAGATACGGAGAGGGAGGCCATTCCAGGCCAGAGGCACGACACGAGCGAGACGACGGCGGCGAGATAGACGAGATCGAGGTACGGTGAGTAGGTTGGCATTAGCGGAGCAGAGTGTGCGGGTAGGTCCTAGTACGATATCAGCAACGTCAGCTAGGAGAAGACAAGGTGATTGAGTGTACGATGGGCTGTAGTAGGAGAGTAGACTCCCTCCTCCCGGCTCAGAGGGGCCGCAGAAACACCAAATCTGAAAACACAGCCGCTTCAGTGGTTTAACTGGAAGCTCAGATCAAACCCACGGGCCAGGAGGGATGAGTGGGTAAATTGTGGGTTCCCCAGGGGCCATAAATGCTCATCCTCAATCAACTAGGTTTAAAATGTATGTCTTGGACAAAACACGCTGAACTCTTGTCATTGAGATCAAATGATCTTTTGGTTTTTTATTTTTTTGAAAGGGATTGATCTTTTTTCACACGTTAACACTACAGGTGGTCTGCCCTGAGATCAAGCCACGTTTCATCCTTAGGAAAGTACCGGTTTCCTTGAATGGAGGTACAAATAGATCATCGTTACTGACAGTCAATTTTTGCATCGATTAACTCCTTGGTTAAAACGCTATTTACCTAACCCGGTCAGCCCTGATCCTTGCCCCCTGAAAATATTAAAAATAAAGATTTGGGGGGGGGTTTCAAAACACAACATTCATGTTACAAAGGAAGAAAAAATACACTACTTGCCTTATTATTTTAGAATAGAGAAAACAGAATCATAATTTGGAAAAACTATCATTCCCCTCCCACCCTGCATATTATCTTTCCAGTTCAGATTTCAATCTCGTTAAGCATAAAACAGAATGGCAGTAATAGAATATGAATTTAGAATTGAATTGGGATGCTATGCATTTCTCCATGTGTTCCATCTGCACCGTTCAATTTGGATCTAGTTCAGGGATAAACCAGTACCGTCGACCACAATCAGGTTTAAATTTGAACGGCCCCCCGTTTATCTCTGTGGGAAGCCGTGAGCATATGAATTTAGGATAAGAAAAATCTGTTTTAGAAAAAAGTGACTGATTATTAGGTAGTCGGAGTTGAATTCTAACCATCTCATCTGACTGAAAAATATTTAATTAACACTATAGAATCACTTAGGCTTCTGTTTAGAACCAAAAAACCCCCCAAAACAAGCCACTTCAACAGTGAAGAAAGCTGAGCCCAATTCTCCCCTGCATATCGAGCAGAATGTAAACAGGATGCCTTCTAGAGTAATAATAAATTAATACCGAGCAGAATGTAAACAGAATGCCTTCCAGAGTAATAATAAAAAATTAATATTTAACCCTTGAGTACGTAGTTGCCATCTTCAGAACTTCAAAAAGTATATATGCGTCTTCATTTACAATTAGATTAGTAATGTCTGTTAGTAATTAGTCAATTAGACCGTGAGCCCGTCACTGGGCAGGGATTGTCTCTGTTACCGAATTGTAAATTCATTCATTCATTCAATAGTATTTATTGAGCGCTTACTATGTGCAGAGCACCGTACTAAGCGCTTGGAATGTACAAATCGGTAACAGATAGAGACGGTCCCTGCCCTTTGCCGGGCTTACGGTCTAATCGGGGGAGACGGACAGACGAGAACCATTCCAAGCGCTTAGTACAGTGCTCTGCACGGAGTAAGCGCTCAATAAATACTATTGAAAGAATTTACATATTCAATTACGTATTCAGCGTTTTCCCAGTTCAGACTCTTCTATCTTTCCAAGTTGACCCCCTAATCATGCCTTGACCTCAACTCTTCTGCTTGCTAGACCTTGCTCACTCCTTTCCTCCTTCCCCAGTCTCCTTTAAATCTGCCAAATTAGAGCTTTCATCTTTACTGTTTCTTGAAATCTCACTTCCTTTAGAAGATAATCCCCAATTAAAGCTCTGCCTCCCAGGTTAGAGAATTACCGTGAAGTTTGACCCATTCATTTCCACTTAGCTACTGATTTATCCTGTCACACCCCTGCTATCAGTAGTAATAGTATTGATCTTTTTCTTACTCCCATTTATTCTAAATAATTTGTCTGCCTGTCTCCCCATTAGATCATAAGGATTAGGACGATGACTTTTGCTTCTGTTTAAATCTCCCAAGTGCTTAGGTGCAGTAGGAATATTAGTAGAAATTAATGTAGTAATTAGAGAAGCAGCGTGGCTCAGTGGCTAGAGCCCGGGCTTGGGAGTCAGAGGTCGCGGGTTCTAATCCCGGCTCTGCCACTTGTCTGCTGTGTGACTTCGGGCAAGCCACGTAACTTCTCTGTGCCTCGGTTACTTCATCTGTAACGGGGGGATTTAAGACTGTGAACACCACGCGGGGCAACCTGCTCACCTTGTATCTCCCCCGGCGCTTAGAACCGCGCCCGGCACGTAGCAAGTGCCTAACAGATACTATCATTATAATGATTATTATCATTAATCATATTTATCACTAGCCTACTGTGGGTAACGCTGGACTAAGAGCTGGGAAGAGAGTGCGCAGATGAGAGTTATACACTGCCCCGGCCGCCGAGGGACTCACAATTTAAGACTAAGGTGGAAAGGAAATCAGTAAAGGAAGCTGAAGACAAATTACAAAAGACAAGGGTGATATTAAATATTAAAAGAGCAGTAGTGTCTTGTGCCTAGGGGAGAGGAGCAACTTAGTGCAAAAGAGAGAACATGGCCCTAGGGTCAGAATGACCTGGGTTCTAATCTCAGCTCCATCAATCACTCGCTGTGTGCCTTGGGTGAGTCACTTTACCGCTCTGTGCCTCAGTTTTCTCAACTATAAAATGGGGCTATACTCCTTCTTAGACTGTGAGCCCCAGGTGGGATAGGAACTGTAATTTACCAAATGAACTTGTACATGTCTCCGTGCTTAGAACGGTGTTTGGTCCCACGATATGTCCTTAACAAATACCGTAAAAAAAAAAGCCACAGTTCCACCTTTCTCAACATTCTAAAAACTGCGAATGCTTCACCCTCGCTTCTGGGTTGGAACAGGGCCCGACAGTTGTTGGGTGGAAGGCGAGAAAGCGTCTTTGCCATATTCTCTGGGCCCCAGGAGATTGATGTTAAGGGAACCGACGATGGGCTCACCCTGCTGCTGGTGCTCGAATACAGAACAGTAGTGGGATCATAGCATTTATTAATTGCTTACTGTACGTAGAGCACTGTACTAGGGGCCGGGAAAGAGTACAGGGATTAGGAATTAGACACGGACCCTGTCCCTCCAGAGGTCCTGTAGACAGAAGATGCTGAATATATCGATTCATTGATTGAGAATCTCTGTCCCGGCCTAAATGGACCCCATCTGCTCCAAAGGATGGGCTCAATCAATCAACGGTATTTACGGAGCACTGTCCTCTGCCAATAATTTAACACAGTGCCCTGCACTCAGTAAGCACACAGTGAATACCACTGATGACGACGAAAACTGACCATATGCCGAGCGCTGTATTACGTATTTGATGGAGAACAATTCAGCATCAGAAACTCCTCACCATTGGCTTTAAAGCAGTCCACCACCTTGCCCGCTCCTACCTCACCTCGCTAGTCTCCTACTACAACCCAGCCCGCACACTTCGCTCCTTCGTTCACTCAATAGTATTTATTGAGCGCTTAAAACGTGCAGAGCACTGTACTAAGCGCTTGGAATGTACGAATCGGCAACAGATAGAGACGGTCCCTGCCCAGCGACGGGCTTACAGTCTAATCGGGGGAGACAGGCAAGAACGACGGCAATAGATAGGATCAAGGGGAAGAGCATCTCATTAAAGCAATAGCAAATAAATAGAATCGAGGTGACGTACATCTCATTAACAAAATAAATAGGGTAATGGCTCCTCTAATACCAACCTTCTCACGGTACCTCCATCTTGCCTATCTTGTTGCCGACCCCTCGCCCACAATCTGCCTATGTCCTGGAACCTCTTCGTATCAGATGATTACTCCGACGATTATCAGACAGTCATAATCACTCTCCCTGACTTCAGAGCCTTATTGAAAGCCCATCCCCTCCAAGAGGCCTTCCCTGCCCAAGCTCTCCTTTCCTCTTCTCCCACTCCCTTCTGTGTCTATCTGATTTACTCCCTTTATTTACCCTCTCCCAGCCCCACTCCCAGCCCCACGGCACTTAACGTACATACCTGTATGGCTCAGTGGAAAGAGCCCGGGCTTGGGAGTCAGAGGTCGTGGGTTCTGATGCCGGCTCCGCCGCTTGTCAATTGTGTGACTTCTGGGCAAGTCACTTCACTTCTCCGTGCCTCAGTTACCTCATCTGGAAAATGGGGGTTAAGACTGTGAGCCCCATGTGGGACAACCTTGTATCCCCCAGCGCTTAGAACAGTGCTTTGCACATAGTAAGTGCTTAACAAATGCCATTATCATTATTATTATCTGTAATTTATTTATTTGTATTAATGTCTGCCACCCCCTCTTGACTGTAAGTTCACTGTGGGCAGGAAATGTGTCTCTTTATTATTATACTGTACTCTCCCAAGCACTTACTACAGTGCTCTGTACACAGTAATCGCTCAATAACTTACTACAGTGCTCTGTACACAGTAATCGCTCAATAAATACAACAGATAGATAGCGTATCTACCCAGTGTTAGAACAGTGCTTGGCACATAGTAAGTGCTTAAAAATGTACCCCAATTATTGATTATTATCATTACATTTCACTGGGCATGGCTGTGCCCAGAGACAATTATACCACACCAAGATAGCAACCAGTATCGTGTCAGCCTTCTCTCTGATCTCCCTTCCTCCCGTCTCTCCCCATTCCGGTCTATTCTTCACTCCTCTGCCCGGCTCATCTTCCTGCAGAAACGCTCTGGGCATGTCACTCCCCTCCTTAAAAACTCTCCAGGGGTTGTCTATCAAGCTCCGCACGAAACACAAACTTCTCACTCAAGGCTTCGAGGCTGTCCATCCCCTTGCCCCCTCCTACCTCTCCTCCCTTCTCTCTTTCCACTGCCCACCCCGCACGCTCCGCTCCTCTGCCGCCCACCTTCTCACCGTCCCCCCTTCTCACCTATACCGCCGTGGACCCCCGGCCCACATCCTCCCGCTGTCCCGGAATGCCCTCCCTCCTCACCTCCGCCAAACTCTCTTCCCCTCTTCAAAGCCCGACTGAGAGCTCACCTCCTCCAAGAGGCCTTCCCAGACTGAGCTTCCCCTTTTCCCTCTGCTCCCTCTCTGCCTCCCCCTTCACCTCCCCTCAGCTGAGCCCCTTTTCCCCCACTTTCCTTCTGCTCCTCCCCCCTCCCTTCCCCTCCCCTCAGCACTGTGCTCCTCCTCTCACTTGTATATATTTTTATTACCCTATTTATTTGGTTAATGAGATGTACATCCCCTTGATTCTATTTATTGCTGTTGTTTTTGTCTGTCTCCCCTGATTAGACTGTAAGCCCATCAATGGGCAGGGATTGTCTCTATATGTTGCCGAATTGTACCTTCCAAGGGCTTAGTACAGTGCTCTGCACATGGTAAGTGCTCAAAATTACTACTGAATGAATGAATAGCATTTTATTTTAACTTGACCAACATCGTTCATGTATCACTTGTCGGCTGTGTGACTGTGGGCAAGTCACTTAACTTCTCTGTGCCTCAGTTCCCTCATCTGTAAAATGGGGATTAAGACTGTGAGCCCCACGTGGGAGGACCTGATTCCCCTATGTCTACCCCAGCGCTTAGAACAGTGCTCGGCACATAGTAAGCGCTTAACAAATACCAACATTATTACTTACCCAATAGAGGGCTCAAATAGAGGCAGCTGACAATTAATTTTACTACCCAAAAAAATCATTTTTCAGGTTTCCATTCTTAATTCTCTTTCTCCTCTAAGCTTTTGTCTCCAAGTTTGGAACTGGCAACTCTATTATCTGCAGTTTTAAAGTTGAACAAAAAATATCTTCTCTAATAAAGGAATGAGCACTTTAATACATCTATCAGTCCTCTATACTTAATCCTGAAGTCAAACAGAAAAGTAATTTCCCATAGCATGGAGGTATAATTTTTCAATGAAAAGCAGGGTGGAAAAATGTAGAGAGAAATAAAGGGAACAAAAATTGGAAGAATATAAGAAAGATAATTTTCCAAATTTACAAAACTCCTCTGAAACATCAAACTATGCAGGAATTACAATTGGTCCGTGATAAAAATTCATTCAAACATTCTCACTTTTTGATTAAGGAATTCTCTAAGAGTTTTTCATTTGTTTCAGGAATTTTAAAATGTGCTGTTCCACTCCTATAATGGATACATTGCTGCCTGAAAATCGGCTATAAATGACTTTTCTGAAGAAGTCATCAGGATACAGATTCAATGAGTCTTCAGACATCAGAATGTGTTAATTACTGAAAACCAGCCTCTTTCTTTTCATACGCAGCTGTGGTCAAGAGGAGGATCTCTGAGTCACACAACCTACAAGAGATCTGAGAGAAGGATACATTTTCAATGGTGAATGAATGTCTTTGATCAGGAGTCTGAACCAAGTACTGTAGCGATTCGAGGTAGCACTATTCATCATAAGATCCTGGATCTAATTCTGGAGAGAGTCATCAGTGAGTAAAATTGTTTGAGACTAAAGAGCTCATTCCAGGGAAAGAAACCAAATCAAAGCACTAAATAGTGACTTGAAAGAGTTAATGTGCCTTTGAATCACCTAACTAATTTCAGGAATGATTTATGCCCCGGTGAGCATGACGCCCATTCAATTCTCTCCCTCTTAATCACTTGATTCTTTTGTATTAATTCTGACATGGGAATAGATCGCGGCATATGCTTCATAACCGAAGCCATGCTTAGTAACCACAATTTCATTTATTAAAATTTCAGTTTCAGATGTCATCCAATTCATTTCCATTGCATCTCAGTGGATATGAGGAAAGACTGTAAGCTTGCTGTGGTCAGGGAATTTGTCTACCAACTCTGGAACATTGAACTCTCCCAAGAGTTCAGTTCCGTGTTCTGTACGCAATAAGTGGTCAGTAAATGCAGAGGATTGATTGAAAGGGGAAAACTTTTGTCCAAGCCTCCCTGGTTTCCACCTGGGGCTTGTGCCTGCCTGACTGAACAGACTTCCAAAGCATCGTGGAGAAAACTAGAATAGAGAGACAAAGCAATGACAAGAATGGATGAAGGCAACAGGCCACCACAGAATCCCCTTTTCCACTTATAATTCAGCAAACAAGCTCACCATTTCTTTATTTCCCATAGTCTTAGGAGCCGGTAAGATGCCTAAATGACTTAACTTCTCACCGCATTACTTTCATCCCCCAGAGGCTATAATAATTACATCCATCTACCTCCTAGACAAGTTATTAGCAAGGGTCTGTCAATATTGATAAAGCTCTTTTACATTTTAGTGGAAAGGTCCCAAAATGTGATGACTAGGAAGCGTCTCGGATAGTTTCAACTGATGGAAAAAGAATGAAATTAGGAAGGGGGTCAGAAATACTTCAGAAATGATTTTCTATTAAATATCTTCACAGATATTAGTTGTACGTTGAATGTAAATGCACATTTACACTCTATTACGATATTCATTACTAGGGTATTCATTATACACATACATGTATATGAATTATGTCTGTGAAGGGCGATGCTTTGGACAGGTAATATTTTGTGAAAATGAAAGACAATTTTTCAACTCAATTATCTACCTATATACGTCAAACTCTCTTTGAAGGCAAGAGCACAAAGGCTATGTTTTATATATTTAATAATAATGATAATTTGGGTATTAAATTGCTTACTATGTTCCAGTCACTGCGCTGGGGTGGACACAAGCAAATAGGGTTGGACACAATCCCTCTCCCAGATG
The DNA here is from genome assembly GCF_004115215.2 of Ornithorhynchus anatinus. Lineage (NCBI taxonomy): Eukaryota > Metazoa > Chordata > Mammalia > Monotremata > Ornithorhynchidae > Ornithorhynchus > Ornithorhynchus anatinus. The sequence continues at coordinate 32,113,130 of NC_041739.1, forward strand.
GAGCTCACAGTCTCGAGCCCCAGTTTTCAGATGAGATAACTAAGGCACAGGGAAGTGAGGTGACTTGCCGAGGGTCACACGGCAGAAAGTATCTAAGAATCCACAAAGGTTCCAGGCCCCTGGCCGTGGAGGTTTCTTGTAGTTCCCAGTCAGCATTCCTCACAATGGCCTTAGTAGTGTTTGGCACATAGTAAGGGCTTAACAATATGATAATTATTCTTATTTGAGCAGAGGAGATAACGGTCTTTGCTGATGAGATAGGGAAAATGTGTTAGTTTTTTTTTATGGTATTTGTTAAGCCCTTACTATGTGTCATGCACTGCACTAAGGGGTGGGGGTAAGTAGAAGGTAATCAGATTGTCCCACAGGGAGCTCACAGTCTTAATCCCCATTTTACAGATGAAGTAACCAAGGTCACACAGCAGACAGGTGGTGCAGCCGGGATTAGAACCCCCGTCTGGTGACTCCCAAGCCCACGCTCTTTCCACAAAGCCACGCTGCTTCTCTAGCTTAACACTAGTGTTGTGTTGCTATATATTTTTCTGAGTTTTTAGTGTCTGCTGTTGCTATAATGATACTCTTCAGGTGCGGTGATGAGGCCTCGGATGTTGAGGAGGAAAAGTATTTAAATTTGTATTAATGTCTATCTTCCCCATGCTAGATTGTAAGTTTATTGTGGGGTAGGGAACGTATGGAACAACTCGGTTGTACTGTACTCTCTCGGGCATTTGCAGCGTGGCTCAGTGGGAAGAGCACGGGCTTGGGGGTCAGAGGTAATGGGTTCGATTCCTGACTCTGCCACTTGTCAGCTGTGTGACTGTGGGCAGGTCACTTAACTTTTCTGTGCCTCAGTTACCTCAACTGTAAAATGGGGATTAAGACTGTGAGCCTCACCTGGGACAACCTAATTTACCCACGTTATTATTACAGTGCTCTGCACACAGAATAACAACAACAACAATGTTGGTATTTGTTAAGCGCTTACTATGCGCAGAGCACTGTTCTAAGCGCTGGCGTAGATACAGGGTCATCAGGTTGTCCCACGTGAGGCTCACACTCTGAATGCCCATTTTACAGATGAGGTAAGTGAGGCCCAGAGAAGTGAAGTGACTTCCCCACAGTCACACAGCTGACAAGTGGCAGAGGCGGGATTTGAACCCATGCTCTCTGACTCCCAAGCCTGTGCTCTTTCCACTGAGCCACGCTGCTTCTCTAAGTGCTAAATACCACTTATTAATTGATAAAAGCGGGATTTTTTTCTCCACTAAAATTTCAGAGCGGCTGCTTTCCTAAAGGGCCTTTGCAACTGGAGAACGAAACCTTTTATATCAAAGCAAATCCAATCAAATCCCTGTGAGCACTGTGCTATATACAAGCACTATTACCAACAATTTACTCACAGACTGAAAAGTTCTTAAGGGAGGGATCATGCTTTCCATCTCTCTATTGTGGTCTCCTAAGTAGAAGCTAGATAAATACTAGTTTTTAATGATAATTTTTTAAGCACCTACAATGTGCCAGGCCCTGTACTAAGCACTGGGATAGATACAACATAATGAGGTGACGCAGTCCCAGTTCCAGAGGGAACTCATAGCTTAAGTAGGAGGGAGAACACTGAGGCTCAAAGAAGTAATTGCCCCAAGGTCACACAACGGACTGGGGGGGGCAGAGCTGGAATTAGAACCCAGGTCCTCTGATACCCAGGCCTTTTTCCTTCCACTAGGGCATGCTCCTCCCCTACTGAGGATGGACTCGTGTTTAATACTCTGAATCAGTCAAGGTACATGGGCAACTTCAAATGTGTATTCGTCTGTATTTGGAACCGTAGTAGGAATAAATGCATCCCATTTCTTAAACAAAATGCACAGGTCACTTGGGTTGGTGGTGGAAGTAGCCCTCGTGGAGATTAAGGAGAGGATGAAAGGGATTGATATCCCTTTTGGGTCTTGGGAGAGCAGGGGAGAGTAGGCATGGTGGAGAGGCAGATCTAAGAGAGAAAATAAAGAAGGGAGAGATGGAAGTGTAAGAGAAGAACATGGTTAAAGGAAGACTGGGAAGAAAACAGCAATTGCGATCGCAAGGATTTATGAAGATAAAGGGTCATGGAGAATGAAGGAAAGAAGGCAAAAGAATGAGGAACATAAATACAAAGCTCACAAGGGGAGACAACAGCAAACGATGACTTGGAGGAGTTAAGAAAACTTCATTCTCTTTCCGGCCAGAGTTAATATTCTTGACTGAAATTTTTCACTCAATCAACAATTTTTGACCATGTCAAGATGTTAAATCTATTTTTTCCCCACTTTCTGTGCGCAGCTCCTGGAGGGTTTTCGATTTCACCTCTCACCATTCAGTTCTTGACAAAAAGCACTATACATGGTGGAATTCATATCTGTTCTGTGTGGCTTATGAACTTGTATCTGAACCCTCTGAACACTTGATATTCACCCCATCCTCACTCCCCACAGTGCATATGTACATGTCTGTGATTTATTTTAATGTCTGTCTCACCTGTTAGACTAACGCCAGGTGGGCTAAAGAATGAATCTACCAACTCTGTTGTATTGTACCCTCCCAAGAGCTCAGTAGAGTGTTCTACACAAAGTAAATGCTCAATAAATACCACGGCTAGTTCTAACAGCATCAGACCAATATGAACTATTAAATTAACCCATCTTCTAAATAATCTTAAAATTCTAAAACAAAAATCTAATTAGAACACTAAAGCAAAAATAAATCTATTATTCCCATTGGCTGAAAAGGACATTTTTAAGAGTACCATGCTTTTGGATGAAAGAATCATACCTTGTCTGATAAAGGCAATTTATTGAATTGTGCAAAAGGAAGAATGAGGCTAATTCCTAGCAAAAGATATATATTTGGAATATGTATTAACGTATTTGAAATGTCATTAATGATGAATTCACATAATCACCTACTCATGTGAGACCAAGAGTTAGAGTGACACAGACTTATACAATAAAGGGATCTCCATAAGTCATCTAGTTCATCCTCTTGCTCCAGGCAAACTGTTCATTTATTTCAGAAAAAGACTAATTATATAGGAACAAAATATGTATGCTGAATATTCATTCTGACCCATGAATATAGGGGTGAAATAGCAGTGAACTATACATCATAGTAATCTGTTTAAGCTTTTGGAAGGTAGTCTTTACTGTAATTATTTTACTCTCTGGGGTAATTATGTTATTGTAGCATGACATTCTAGGTGAGGTTGTTCTTGCTTGTCGTTTTTATTGGGCACTAAGACTTTTAGGACAATTGAGATTTTCAATATTTGAAATATATGAATAATGTATGGCAATCGGCTTTTATGTTACCCTATACATCACTTTCAGGGCTAGTAATTTTATTGCCACGCTTGAACATGAAATATATAACACCAAGAACCTGGTTTCTGAAATCATTCGGCTTGTCATGGATTAACCCAAAATTTGTTCTCTAACAGAAAATAATTTCTGGTTTTATTAAGCTTACTGAAGGTTGATCATATGGCAATAACAAGGATAAGTGACTGAGACACATCAATGAGTTGACAGAAATTGACATGAGCTCCACTTTAAAACTTATATTTCTACCTATTATTTATGGCTCTTACAACCTTTCATTTTTTTTTTATACCCATGAGCTACTAAGCTTTGGTGTTGCAAAGCCTGCACTGGAAATCATTTTAATGACATATTTATTGTAAATTTAGAGATTGAACTTTTCACTTTTCCCTGATGTATATTCAGGTCCACATCATCCCTCAGGCCTCACTGTTATCTACACAGAACAAAGAAAACAAACGAAGGAAAAAAAACAAACAAAAAACTGAGCAGTTGATTTTCCTTTTGGGTGCCCAGAACACTTTAAAGGTTGGAAAAGGGGAAGAAGGCTCTCTGACCAGTTTCAGTTGGAGATTACAGTGACTTCATCATTCATCATTCATCAGCAATAGCAGCCACTGTTATTTATTGATTCTCTACAGAGTGCAAGACACCAAAGCAAGCTTAAAACCAGTAAAGGTTAAGAGAAATCCTTAAAGGATGCCTCAGTAAAACCTTTGAAGAGAGGTTGGTATGACAGTCTGAAGGAGACGCAACTACTCCCAGTTCCACTGAGAATGGGACAAATGGAAATTGTTCTTAAGTTGCAGTGAAAAAGGCTAAGGTTAGGTGTAAAGAAGTCCTTGACAGTGAGGAACAGTAGCAATAAACACAGGAACAGGTCATCAAGGGAATAATGGCATCCGTTTGTTCATCTAAAAGAGGAGATTTTGACATTGCCTTGAATGTCAGAGGCTCAGTGGCAGAGCAGATTGGCCTTTTTGGTCTTTTTCATCACTACACTTCTTCAGTGATGAAATAATCGAAGATTCAATTATTGGATCTTTCAACATGAAAGTACACTATTGGTTTATTGCTCTGTTTAAAGCCAAATTTGTAAAGATCAGCGGAAACTTGTCCAGTTGAACTATAGAGAGACACTTCTGACTACACAACAGCAGCAGAAGTAGCATCGTCTAATAGGAAGAACTTGGGCGAGGGAAGCAACACTTTTGATTCTAAACCCGGCTCTTCCACTTGCTTGCTCTGTTGGACAAGTAACTTAATTTTTCTGTGTCCCAGTTTACTAATCCATAAAATGTGGATTAAATACCTGCTCTCTCTCTCCCATGGCCGTGCACCCCAAGTGCGACACGGACTGTGCCCATCCGGATTATTTTCTAAGAACGCTAGCTTTTGGTAATGTGTCTGGAATATGTAAGCACTTAAACACCATAATCATTGTCACAAAAAATAGAGAGAAGGACATATTGACTAAACACCTCGGATAGTATGATAATGACTGAAAATTGTCATCTTTTTCAATTAGTCACAGACATGTTTAAAGTGCTTAATATAGGCGGAGCACTGATCTACGCACTGGGGAGAATCCAGGGAAACTCATTCATTCATTCAACAGTATTTATTGTGTTCACAGCACTGTACTCAGCACTTGGAAAGTACAATTCGGCAACAAATATGACACAGAGGAAGAAAGTCTGCAAGAAATTTAAGATGACAGATTGTCACAACAATTCAAAAATAACAATAGTGAAAAATGTGATAGGCCTGGAAGGCCATAACATTTTCAACCTCCCTGCTCCATCTCCTTTCCAGATAGCTCCGACTTTGGCGGGTCCAAAATGGATGACATTTTTGATGATAGACTGGAAAGTAAGAGCCATCCAGATCCTTGTAAACAGATTCCTGAGGACCAGTTAACTAATCCTTCACACCCTTCATGTCTTCAATACCCAATAAGGGACAAGGGAGTGGGCGGTGCTCACAGACTAGTCAATCTGTTTGGGGTTCAGACAGAAGTTTTTAAAAAATAATTTATCATGTATCATTAGCAGAAAAATAATGGTGGGTTCAAATTTACAAGGGAGACAGTAAGGAGTGCAGAGTCAAACACCGGGCCACCATACCTAGAGGGAAGATCACACTTACATCACAAGTGAAAATAAATCTGTTCATAGGGAAGCTGTACATTAGACTTCTAGGCAACTAAATAATATGCAGTACTACCCAATGGGTAGTATTCACTGAGCATCAACTGTGTACGGAGTACTGTATTAAATGCTTGAGAGCGTACATTTGAGAACAAGGACACATTCTCTGCCCTCAAGGAGCTTAAAGTCTTGAAAAAAGAATGAACATATTTTCTCCAGAAAAGAATCTGGAGAAAGAACTGGGAAGATTTAGTAACAGACTAGTCATGCAGGTTAAAAGAGAGTGAAGAGTCAAAGATGAGAACAGAGCTATGGTTTTCCAGAGAAGGAAGAATGTGATGTTGTTGACTTTGATAGCAAAGTTAGTAATAGAAATGAGTTTTAGGAGGGAAACTGAGGAATCCAGTTTTAGACGGTTTAGTTTAAAGTGCAAGTTGGGCATTCATGTGGAGAAGTCTTGGAAATTGTATAGGAAGAGAGAGGTTGAGATTAGTCAGGTAGAGGAAAATAAAAATGTTAACTGTGAAAACCCTTTATCATAACTAGGTTCTTTCTTCATATTTCTCATACTCAAGTGCATTCTCATTTCTGCATAGTTAATTTGAAATTAGCTTTCAAAGCAGCAATATGAGTATATAATTACTAAGTATAAAAAAGAACATGCACTCTGCAAGTTCATGTAAAATACATTTTCTAGAAAATCCTTCTGTAATATCTATCCTTGCTAATTATCCAGAGTACAGTCTAGGGACAAGTACACATGAACATTATTGAAAATAATTTACCATGAAAAAACAAATTGCTCTATTAAATAAGCAAACATAGTATATAATATTTTGGTTTATGATCTAGAGTAATGACAGACCCTCTAGAATTCTGATGAAAAGTAAAGACTTAAAATATGTCTTTTTGCAGGCCAGTGATCAGATTTAGTGTTTATTAGTGAGAAGGGAATGGAATTTTCTGCCACCGTACCAGCTGTCTCTTTATTTCCCCTCCCTGTCCACTTATCTAGCAAATTTTTTGCTTCTCCATCTTTTATTTCTCTTGATTTCATCTCTGCAATTACAACCAGTGTGTCCATCTATGGAAAATTATCCTTAATTATTTACCAAACAATCGCAACTTAAGAAAAAGGGCTCAGGATTGGGGGGTTCAGGATCTCTGGTCTGGACTCTCCACTCTGCTTCTGGACAAATGTGTGAATAGAAACAAGCTACTTAATCTCTGTGAAACCTCAGTTTCCTCAACTGTAAATGGGGATGAGGTAGGTCATGAGCTCCACCTGGGACAGGAACTCTGCCCAATTTCATAAAAGCATAGAGAACTAAGAAAGTCTTAGAGGGTGAGGAAATGAAACCTTTGAGGAAAGTTTAGTCTGCAGGAGATAGATGCAATTTAACTCTTTCCCAGTTCCACTGAGAAGAGAACACTGAAAATCACCTTCAATTTCAATAGACAGTGAGAAAACATACTAATAATTATTGCAACACAATAGCTACCACATTTAGTATCATGGTAATGACAGTAATTAAAATTGTGGTATTTATTGAGCACTTACTATGTGTCATGCAGTATACTAAGGGCTGGGGGTAGATACAAGATAATTAGGTCCCACATGGGGCTCATAGCCCAAGTAGGAGGGGAAAAAAAGGAATTGGATCTTATTTTTTAGGAGAGGGAACTGAGGCACAGAGAAATTAAGTAACTTGTCCGAGGTCACACTGCAGACAAGGGAGGATCCGGATTTGAACCCAGGTCCTCTGACTCCTAGGCTCCTGTTCCCTCCCCTACCGTGTTGCTTCTCTATTTAACAGGCAAATAATGAATGCCATAGCTATTATGAAATGAAAAATATTCACTACACAAGTACACATTCAATAAAGAATCCAGTGTTCCTAACTGAATGAAGCCGAGGAAAGCTCACATAACCAGAAGTTAAGCAAATCACATCAAATTGAATATAAGGGTCGTGGTTGTGTGTATGCTTTACATTTTTCAGGTAGCCAAGGTTTTCTTCTTCAATGTTCCATGCTAGTCTTGGTTCAGATTACCAGCCCATTGATAATTACTTCTTCAGTTTCCTTCTGTGGGGCATTTTTGCCTCTTATCTTGATGTAACTTTTATCGACTCTTCTTTACTTGTATTTAGGTTCATTGAAAAAAAGAATCAACAGTTGCACACCCGCTTTAGATTAGCTGGGGGTCAGGTAACTCTTGGTAATGTTCATACTAAGCATGCCGAAAGAACTTCAAATGCTTAAAATATTTCGGTAAAAAGTTCTTGAAAAATACTTTCCCCTATGAAGTGTGCATATTTAATAAGAACAACATTCCAAAATCAAGCGGAGTTACAACAGAGTGTTGCTCTTTCATTATTCCTAATATAACTGGGCTTCATGGCTCGTAGTAAACCTCTGATGTGAAAATACCATAGTCGTTATATTCTCTTGCATTACTGAAGTTACATTTTTAAAAGTACAAAATATTACTGAGGTATTCAATTCTTGCAGTCTATGATCATAAAACCTCTCCTATTCATCAGCATTATTTTTGATAGCTGCTTGTCCTTCTCTGCTCTTTTAAAATAATAGTGTAAACACAGCATTTACTCTCTACGGAAAAGAAGTACACTCCTACTTAAACTGTGACACCCAAGTGGGAGAGGAACTGTGTCCATCTGATTAACTTGTATCTACTACCTCAGGATTTAGTACAGTCCTTAGCACATAGGAAGATCTTAATAAGGACTATTATTAATTTTTATAGAGAAAAATCCTTCACTTTCAGAATCCTTTTCCTCTATCCCATGGGTCTGGGTTGGTAACTCTCCTTGCCGTGACTATGAATAGATAAGCCTCAGCACAACGTAGTGACCTGAAGTAAAAGATGATGAGAAAAACAGATGAAAACAAATGTGAAAAATAGGGAAGATAGATCATAACCTGCTTAACTTTGGGCTAGAATTGTGAAATTACTCCTGCTGATAATCAATTCTACATTTTTGTGCTAAGAGTCAAAGGCTTGGGTTGACGTAAGCTAATTGTGGAAGAAATGTATAATGTACACCCCCACTTAAAACAAAATAAAACACTTTTTCCTAAAGGACTGAGCCAAGATTTAAGTGGGGGTATACACTTACATCTTGGGTCAGTCCTTTAGGAAAGAGTGTTTTACTATATTTCTTCATTCTTTGATGAGAATTCCATCAGGACTTTACTATCCATGAAAGCAATATTTTTGAGTAATAAAACATGACCACCTAAAGATGAAAATAAGGAAGAAAAAAAATAAATGAATCAAGGGCACCTCATTACTCAAAGACAGATGGAAATGAAATGGAAAAAAAATAAAATTTGTTTATGAGCTACTTGCCCTTCGTTAGGACTGGCAAAAGAGAAGCTGTACTATATAAAGAGAGACTGTCCTAATAAAATGTTTTAAAAACATGTCTAGATTTTTTGTACTAATCAATGTGGGATACTGCAAAACTCTACGGAACATTAAGAAGGAGGTTGACTTGCTGAGTAAAAGAAGTTAATAGGGGTAGGTTTATAATTCAGTGGATCCTGTAGTTATAAAGAACGGCAACTTGTATTCAACTCCAATAGGGAAGAAATTCTAAAATAGTCTTCATAGGGCAACCCCTTTCTGTTTCATTTAAATACCTTGGTGAAAACTGTCTAAATGATGGATATTTGTGTCTGTGACATGCATCTTTCAGTATTTAAGGAACTGGCGAATGTCCTGAAAAACAACTCCTTGCTAATTAATTAATGGTACTCATTGAACAGTAACTGTGAGTAGAGAACTGTATTAAGTACTTGGGACACTACAACAGATTTGGTAGCCAAGTTCCTTGGCCCCAGCAATTTTACGGAATAAAAATTTACGGAGAATGAAAGAAATCCCCAAGAGTTGGGAAAAAAAATGCAAAATCCATGTCCATCTTAAAGAAAAAAAAAGCAAAATGATACAAAAACCTTGCAGTTACAGACTTGGCATGTTGAAAATGAAATCTCGGGAGATATTAGAGTCAATTTACAAATGGTCAATTTGCAGCAACCTAGAGTAACAGAAAAATGCATTCAATTCCACCATGGCGTGTCTTTACTTTGTGTCTTAAATAGAATGCTGCTAAAGAATTCAGGAGTGATTTTCTGACAACACTTGACTATATGGATAGAACACGATGCAGTAAGAGAAAGAATGATTGGGTGCAAGTGTCAGGAAGGAGATTAATCAAGGTGCATGTAATATAGCGTGGGGTTTCCTTAATATGGGGTTCTTCAAAGACATAACTCCAGCATTTTAGGAGAACCGTAGGAGCAGCGTGGCTTTGTGGATAGAGCACAGGCTTGGGAGTCAGAGGTCATGAGTTCTAATCCCAGCTCTGCCACTTGCCAGCTGTGTGACTTTGGGGAAGTCACTTCACTTCTCTGGGCCTCAGTTCCCTCATCTGTAAAATGGGGATTAAGACTGGGAGCCCCAGGTGGGATTGATTTTAGAACAGTGCTTGGCACATAGTAAGTGCTAAATAAATGCCATCATTATTAGTGATATAACTGAGTGTACCTGCAAGACTTGGACATGACTTTGAGAAGTTACCAAAAGGAAAAATTTGATTGTAAGGAAAAAAAAAACCACCACGGTTTTTCAATAGTGTTATCGGCTGGGTCCAAAGGATAGTTATCAAAAGGCTCAGACCTATTTGGGCAGATGTAACAAAAGTCAGCCAGTTCGAGAACTGGTCCCTAGTCAATATTTTTTATTGCTGACTTGGTAAAAAAAAAAATTAAATAGTCTTCTCTAATGAGCAGATTATGTTAATGGATGCTGCTGGATTGCAAAGCATTGGGAGGTAGAATCCTAAAATAAACTGGAAACATAACCCCATAAAAATAGGAGGAAATGCAGAATTGACAGTTGCAAGGTAGTGCTCTGAGGGACAAAAACAACAACAACACAATCCTAAAAAAATCAAGACGTTGAAAGACTAAGCAGCAGAAAAGAGCCTTCAGGACAAAGATGACCACAAAGGGATATTAAAACTGTGCCATTACCAAAACCTTAATATGGTAGTGGGATCGCCAAACAAGAGTATGGCACGCTTCTACCCTTTTACATCACAAGTGACAATAATATCTTTCACTGAAAAATTCAGTATTCAGTGACTGAAATGGGAGGAAAATACATTTAGTAAAAGACTAAACTCATTCATCAGCAATGAGCTATTAACAAATGACTGAAGAGTAAACTTAAACTTCTAAAGATTTCCAACATCAATAATGCAAATTTCCATCAATCAAAGTGGCTAATATCCACTAATTAACAGAATGAAATATTTAATCATGATAGATTGCAATTGGCCAATGCAAACATTAATACCTCATAAGGAAAATTTAATTCTGATTTTCCACACCACTGTATGTATTAAACAACCGGTCTAATTTTAAAATTGGATTATGGATGGCGCGGGCTTGCGTGTGTGTACAATAAACATAGTTAGTAAGAGCTAAAACACATTATTTCTCTCGTGAGATGTTTCCAGATTTACTAATCCTTCTCCCACATCATTCTGGCTGAACCCAAGAACCTAACAGAAGAGAAATATCTTAGTTTGTACTGAAATACCGCAGAACATGTTTTGTCATTAAGGAGATCGATTCATTACTAATCTCCATATCTATCTACTCCCACTTAGATTATAAATCCCACGTGGGAGGAAGGACAATGATCAGATCTAATTATTCTGGATTTATCACCTGTAACACTGTATTTAGGACATAACTGACATTATAAAGCATCAGTGTGTACTACTACTAATAATATTAATAATGTTGGTATTTGTTAAGCGCTTACTATGTGCAGAGCACTGTTCTAAGTGCTGGGGTAGATACGGGGTCATCAGGTTGCCCCACGTGAGGCTCACAGTTAATCCCCATTTTACAGATGCGGTAACTGAGGCACAGAGAAGTTAAGTGACTTGCCCACAGTCACACAGCTGACAAGAGGCAGAGCCGGGAGTCGAACCCATGACCTCTGACTCCAAAGCTCAAGCTCTTTCCACCGAGCCACGCTGCTTCCCCAGCCATGCTGCACTCTACCAAACGTAAGAATGGTCTAACTATGCTGCGTTCAGTAGCAGATGGTTTTCTGGGTTGCTTGGGACTGGGCCAAGGAGCTGGGCTATCAAAGTGTTTAATGGATACAGCAAAGGGCCTATACGCATTTACCATTTGCCAGGCACTGTCCTATTCGCTGGAGTAGACACAAGCAAATCAGATTGGACATAATCCATGTCCCATGTGGGACTCACACTTTTAATCTCAATTTTAAGGATGAGCTAACTGAAGCACAGCTAAATTAAGTGACTTGCCCCTAAAGTCACAAAACAGGCAGGTGGCAGAGATGAGATTAGAACCCAGGGCTTGCTGACTCCAAGGCCCAGGACTGCTTCTCATCTTAAAGCTAAAGGTGCTGTTCCTACAGCCACCTGTGTCCCAGGTAAATCCTAGGGTGCCTTGGGGTGCTTCGGGGCCCAGCTGGATGGCTTGCAATCTCTCCCCTTTCCGTTAGCGCCCTTAAATCGTATCTTATGTCTTGTGGAAACTCAGGAGGCTGAAATAGAGGCTGGAAATAACCCTACACGATAACAATGAAAGTCTCTCACCACCCCAGAGTTATGGAGAGAAAAACAATGACCCCCACTTCTGTCTTGTATTCTCTGATAAACCCAGATCTAGGCCTGATTCATATAATTAATCCATTGCATTAATTGAGCACTTATTCATTATATTTATTAACGTGTTTAATGTGTGCACAGCATTGAACCAGGAGCTTGAAAGAATATAATACAACAACGAACAGACACATTCCCTACCCCCAACAAGCTTAGAGTCTAGGGCTAGGGGGAGACAGGCATTAATATAAATAAATTAATTACAGATTAAGTGCTGTGGGGCTGGGACCAGGGTGGGGTGGGGGATAAACAAAGGGAGCAAGTCTCAGGGTGACATAGAAGGGAGTGGGAGAAGAGGACAGAGAATTTAGTCACGCAAGGCCTCTTGAAGGAAATGTGCCTTCAGTAAGGCTTTGAAGGTGAGGGAGAGTCACTGTCTGTCAGATTTGAGGAGGGAGGGTGTTCCAGGCCAGAGACGGGACATGGGCTAGGAGGCAGTGAGACAGATGAGATCAAGGCACAGTGAGAAGGTTAGCATTAGAGCAAAACACTATAATAATAATAATAATGTTGGTATTTGTTAAGCACTTACTATGTGCAGAGCACTGTTCTAACCGCTGGGGTAGATACAGGGTAATCAGGTTGTCCCACGTGAGGCTCACAGGCTTAATCCCCATTTTACAGATGAGGTAACTGAGGCACAGAGAAGTTAAGTGATGCCCACAGTCCCACAGCTGACAAGAGGCAGAGCAGGGATTCGAACTCATGCCCTCTGACTCCCAAGCCCGGGCTCTTTCCATTGAGCTATGCTGCGTTATCTATAATAATTATGGTGTTTGTTAAACACTTACTATGTGCTGAGCACTGTTCTAAGCACTGGGGTAGATACAGGGTAATAAAATTGTCCCGGGTGGGGCTCACATTTTTTAATCCCCATTTTTACAGATGAGGTAACTGAGGCCCAGAGAAGTGAAGTGCCTTGCCCAAGGTCACATAGCAGACAAGTGGTGAAGATGGGATTAGAACCCACGACCTCTGACTCCCAAGCCCGGGCTCTTTCCTAAACTATACCCTTGGGAGACTACATCAGAAACAGGGCTTCCTGCCCTCCAGGGGCTTACAACCTAACTCACCAAGGAATCAGGATTGGCATTCTGAAGTCCTAAGGGTGTTAGAGGTTGATGCTCTCCTAATGGAACTGCTGCATAAATCTGCCATTTACTGTGCTGCAATAAGCGCACTCGGATGGAGGTTTTCAGTTCTCTAAATAGTGTTAAATTGTTTTAAAAGTATGCCTGATTACAGTGTAAGATCTAACTGAGGATTTGTCGGTATTAGCTTTGCTATCTTCCATACTGATGGCTTACAGCTGTCAGTGCGGGTCAACAATTTTCTTTCATTTCTCATGTCAGGTTGAATTCATGTGAGGTTGAAACCCGGGTCTACTAAAAAAAGACAGACACGGTTCCCCCGGGCTGATTTTAAGCTTCTGGGAGAAAATCTGCTGAGGTAGTTGGAAGGGAGGGAGTCAAATAACGATGATCAAGGAGATCAGCTTTGTCATAAAATGGTCAACAGAACAGCAAAATACAACCTTTTTTTAAGAAATATTGTGTATACAATTTTCTGTATTTATCGACGCTTAAATATGTTAATGGAGAAAGATGTGCTTTGAAAATTTCCATCTGGGAGGGTGGTTTGTGACCTTTCCTTTCTATGTCCTACAAAATTGAAGCCTCTTAGTGAAAATAAAGCTCAGGTGTTTTCTGACTGATCTAGGTACACCAGTTAAATCTTTTCCAATGCTTGTTTAGGAACTACCGTAAAGAAAATTGAGGTAGCCTCAACTGATTAAACCAAAATGTAGAGCTTATGATGGTGATGCAAGAATGAAAAATACTCCTGGAATTCCATTACTCATTCCATTTGGACACTTCCAATTAATAGTTCAGATATCAAAATTGTAGATTTATAGGTGACTATAATGTGATTGTTCGCAGTAGGCAATATGAAGGACAGAGATTTGTGCTACTATTTCTCCTTGGGCTCAGTTTAAGCTGTCAAAGTGAGATAGAGCGTTGGCAATTATCCATTTAATTCAGTTAGATGGTTTTGCTAATTAAGCTAATATAAACCTCTGCCTTACTCTCCATAATGTGAAATTGTAGGAAGCTATAGTTCCCTTCCAGTGGAATGTGTCGGATGGATCAGAAAGCTGGTGGTTATTGCAGGGATACCAATCAACAGTATTTATTGAGCGTTTAATGTTCAAAGAGCACTGTTGTAAATGCTTGGGACCACTCTTCACTAAAACTGCCAAGGGAAGGCCAAATGAGAGTTGCTAGTGTTGAAACTTGGAGTAGAGAAAAAATTAGGGAGAAACATTATCTCTACTGGCTCCTGCTGCCATGGGTTAATACTTTTGATTCCTGAGGAAACATGAGCAACAATTATCATTGTTTTTAATCTCTGGGTGTCAATGGCATATTTGATATTAACAAATCTCCATGTCACAAAATAATGTCATTAGTTTCCCACTAGGAACAACTTATTATATCCCTTTAGATAATAAGGGTGGTATTTTTTCAGCGCTTACTATGTGCAGAGCACTGTTCTAAGTGCTGGGAGAGATACAGGGTAATCAAGTTGTTCCAAGTGAGGCTCACAGTCTTCATCCCCATTTTCCAGATGAGGTCACTGAGGCACAGAGTAGTTAAGTGACTTGCCCACAGACACACACAGCTGACAGCTTTGGAGCATAGGCAATATTAGAAACTGCGTTTTGTTCCAAAAGTACATTTCACCAGCCCCTCATTTCTCTGAGGAAAAATATCTAATGTGGAAAAGGTCATCTTTAGTGTTGGGTCACGCTATACGTTTCTCTTGACTTGGGTGAGAGATTGTCTTTGTTACAATGTCCATCAGCTGAAATGAAAATCTCTGGGGCAGACGAAATTGTAGGAGATAAAGACTGTTTCATTTGTTTGGAAGTGGCATTCCCAATTTCTGAATACTGACAGAATCCAATCAAATCGTGTGGATGCACAAATTTACTTTAGAAATTAAAGGTCTTGGTGTTTGTGTTCAAGGATTCTGGATTCCGGTCAAAGAAGGCCAAGTAGGACTTTAGATAATTCTTGATTATGGAGACCAAAGTAGGAAGAGAAGGCATGGGTGAAATTCTGTTGTTTCTTACTGACCAATGTATCTGATTTGATTCAATTGATTTTGGAGGTGGGGCGGTGCAGGGAGAGGAAGGTGGGGAGGAGGAGATGGAGGTTATGAAGCCCTTGAGGGCAGGGACACCTACCTTAAAAAAAAATTATCCCTTGATCCCAAAGCTCCCTCCAGATATTGCCCCAGCAACCTTCTATATTCCTCTCCAAACTCCTTGAGTTGTCTACATCTGTTGCCTCAACCTCTTCTCCTCCAATTATTTCCTTGACTCTGATCCCATCTGGCTTTTGCCCCCTTCACTCCATAGAAACTGTCTTTTCTAAGGTCAACTCTCTCCTTCGTATATGACGGACCCCAACTCTCCTCACCTTCAAAGTCAAATTAAAATCACATCTACTTTAAGAGGCCTTCCCTGACTAAGCCCACATTTTCCTTACTCCCTCTGCAGAAGGAGCTCGCGTCTATGCATTTGGATCTGTATCCTCCTATCCTCAGCCCCACAGCACTTATGTACAGCTCTGAACTTCATTTTAGTTCCTGCCTACCCATCTAACACTATAAGCTCTTTGTGGTCAGAGAACATGACTACCTACTCTGTTGTAATGTACTCTTCCAGGAGCTCAGAACTGTGATCTGCTGAAAGTAAAAAACTCTCAATAAATACCATTAACTAATAGATATGCTACTCTTAGGAGGATTAGATGCCTCATTAATTTGAAATATCCAGATGTGAGGACAAAAAGCTCTTTGCCTTTACATTTTTGGTTGCTAAACAAAAATGTTTGATGGGAATCATTCCACACAATTTCAAAAATTCAAAGATATGACATATTACCATTAATTTTTGGAAATAGACTTTTGGTAGGGTGCCTTTGGGAGAAGCAAACAACAATCAGATATTGTGTATGAGGACATTTGAGAAATTGTCAAATAAATCTCGATTTGACTAACCAGTCTTATCATTATCATTAATACCCACAAAAAACATTGATGTACACCCAATGTTCCTATACCAATCAGTTGGTTCTAAAGCAAGATTCCATTTGGATGTTTCCTCTTAAAGAGATGTTGACCAGAAAAAACCTAGAAAAATGATCAAATGTTTGTTCAGTTAAATCTCAGTTGTCTACCAAATAAGGCTTCAGGCACTCTGATCTGTGGCCCTTGGTTTCTTCTCCCGATCGCTTATATGATGTGACGGTTTCTGTGACAAGTGTAATCAGTACTTGTACAAATTATGGCAATAGCAATAATTATGACTACACAGGACACTTTCAAATACCTGGCCTGGGATTTGAATTTATAGTAGAACTTCAAATTAATATCCATCAATTCATCATCTCCACTGCCCAAGACAGTAACCGTTAAAAGCCAGAAGTACATAAAAATACTGCAGTTTCAGAACAGTGTATCCAAAATAGCCCATATATTAATAGCTTCTTTCACAAAACATGAAAAAATTACCTAAGGAAACATCATTCATTTCCCTTTTACTCAGAAGCTGTTAAAAAGACTAATTGTTAATTGCCTGCTATTAGGAAAAGTTCTCTTCTTTAGGACTTATTTTTAGAGATAAATTACAAAAAGCATGACGAAACAGTGGTCATCACTTCCAGTTAGGCTGCTTCAATTTGAAAGGCAATTTTAAGAATTTAACCTTAGTACTCCCAGAAATATATCATGAATAATAAGGTAACTTAAAGGATTTAAGTAGCAATATATGAATCTGCAATACCAAGAATATTAGCGACAGGGTATGGTTATATGATGTTTCAAAATACTCCAATAGGCAACACTTTCATTTGTCTAATTTCTCCTTGACTAGCTAGATTTCCTTTGGTAGTTAAGACATTACTGCTATGGGGACAGACTTTTGTGTTTGGGAGAAGAATCGCTGAATGATTTTGTTCATGTATTTAGTTTTATTTATTCTAGAATAGTATTTTAAAATATTGGTTCTAGAAAGGGTTATCTGGGATAAGGTCCTAATTCAGGCAGATATGTTCCTTCACCAATCAGTAATGATAATAATAATGATGGCACTTGATAAGCGCTTACTATGTGCAAAGCACTGTTCTAAGCGCTGGGTGGATACAGGGTGATCAGGTTGTCCCACATAGGGCTCATAGTCCTCATCCCCATTTCACAGATGTGGTAACTGAGGCCCAGAGAAGTTTAGTGACTTGCTCAAGGTCGCACAGCTCACAAGTGGCGGAGTCGGCATTTGAACCCAGGACCTCTGATTCCAAGCCTGGGCTCTTTCCACTGAGCCACACTGCTTAATATTTATTGAACAACTACTCTGCATAGAATACTGTACTAAGCGCTTGTGGGAGTACAATAGGCCACACCTCAAGGAGCTCTGAACCATAAAGACCGATGAACACCAATTCAAAAATGATATTCAGGAAGCAAGATCCACAAATTCTCATAAAAGCCTTTTTATGCTGTTTAATTATTCTTGACTTATAACTAGTTAAGCACTATTGAGTTTTCACTTGGAATTTGGAACAGTTCCTCTTGTTTTAGCAGATGGGTTGATAGGAAACATCTTCATATTGATGCTTCATGAATATAATTGGCCTCATTTCTTTATTCTTTTTCATGGGATGTCTGTTGTTAATTGGTCTGAATTTGAGGGAATCTATTTCATAACATAAAGAACAGACTGGAGAGAACTGCTAGCAAAATAATAATTAAAAAAAAACCTAGTACAGCACAGCAGTTTAAAACTTGGTGACCTTTTCAAGTTGTCATAATCCTTATTAGTGCTGGCTTTTGACAGAGGAGCACCACTTCACACCTTTATTTAGCTGTTAACCACTATGACCCCTAGATCTTCTCCTACTTTGGCCTAACCTAGTTCCATTATCTGGATTTTTGTTTTTCATTCCTAAGAAATTATGTTCCAGTATATTCCTCTAATCCTCTATATTTTTCTCGACTGTAAGCTCCTTGCAGGCAAAGATTGGGTTGTATATTACTTTATCAAGTGCTTAGTATAGTACATTTCTGTCAATCAGTGCTGGATAATTACTACTGATTGATGAATTGCAATATCTGGCTCCTGGCCCTATTGTTTTCCTCTTGATCTTGATGGGCTAATTGTCAAATTTATAACAGTCTTTTAATTTGTCTTTCAAATGTAATGATCATATCTTCTACTTCATCATCTGGTTCAATAGCAAATTTTCAACTCATGAATCAACTCCCCAACTCTCCAAGAATGTCTTTGACCATCTCTGCCCTGCTGAATTATTTTTTCAAACAGATGTCTGGGTTGTTCTCCTGTGACAACCAGATTTCAGAGGGAAGATACCTGAAAAAAATGGGGAAAACATGGGGAAAAATTAAGCATTTTAGAGACTGTCTATATTATATCATCAAGAACCCATCTTTATAAAAGAAGCAGCAAATACTCACTTGTTGCTTCTTTTGTAAAGATGGATTCATGATGATATAATATAGACAGTCTCTAAAATGCTTAATTATGAGACAAACACAATGGCATTTACTGAAGTTCATAACCTAGTATGCTTCTGTCCCTTATAAACATCTTGTCTTGGAATTCTTTGCTACAACACCACTGTAAATACTAAATTATTAAGTGAAATTCAAATTAATTACAGCATAAAGCATACCAAGCATGCTTAGTCTCTGCTTTACTGCTCCTTTAGTTTATCACTGGAAACGACATGGGCTAGTAGATGATGCATGGGCTGGGGAGCCAGAGGACCTGGGTCCTAATTCCAACTCTACCATTTTCATATTTCGTGTCTTTGGCCAAGTCACTTAATTTCTCTGTCCTTCAGATTCCTGCAAAGTGGAGATTCGATACCTGTTGTCCATGCTATTTAGACTGTGAGTCCCATATGGGACAGGATATGTATTAGGCCCGATTAATCTGTATCTATCCCAGAACTTAGGACAGTGCTTGGCGCATAGTAAATGCTTACCATTTATCACACACACACACACAAAAATGGGATCTAGAGAGGACCCAGAAATAGAATGTGATATTTCTTTGAAATACCATTTTTCTTTGCCAACCGGGACACTAATTTTATTTCAAATCTATACAGAATTTCATGTTACATGAAAGAGCAAAAGATAAATGCACTCATAATAATACTTCACATTTTTAGCAGTTTTATTTTCCAAATAGCTTTCTTATCAGTTATATCATTTAATTCTCACAATATTTCTATGAGGTAGGGGGTGTTATTGTTCCCACTTAACAGATGAGGCAACTGAGGCTCAGACAAGTAAAATGACTTGCCCAAAGTCACAAAGAAGGCCAGTGGAAGTGTTGGGGTAAGAACAAAGGCCTCTTGACTCCAAATTCCATGGCCTTGTCCACTCACTATACCATGTTACCTCCCACATACTCATCCTTCATTTCTGAAGGCGATAGTACAGAAATTGAGATTTTATCCCTCAGTTTGGCTGAAAAGACATATCTCTTTTTGCATTAAGAGCATAGAAAGATGCAATAATTCATTTATCACATCTGATGCTCGTGTCCATAATGACTTACAATGCATATTTACTGCAGAAACCTGTCCACAGTATTACCATTTTACATCTCTGGTGCAAATAAGCATCTCTGATATAGTAAGTCTAGGAGGGACAGTCTCTATGTCAGTCAGTGGAATGATCAGTATTCCAGCCATAAGCAGCACATAAATATCATCTATTTTACAAAACCTACCTCAGCTATTGGTGGGATGACAAGAGGCAGGAGAGGTTCCCGAGACTTTACAATCCCTTATCCCCACCACCTACTTCTCCTACTCCCAAATCCCCTCCAAGATCAGCTAACCTTCACCTGGTGCCAGGTGATGACTTTAAGGAGTATTAGCAGTGTATTCTCAAAGGTTAGAGTTTCCCTGGAATCCATTCAAGGATTGGATCACTTTCTTATGAGCAACATTTAACATCGTGATATTCTCTGTATGCCCAAGCAAAGCAGTTGTATTTGTTAGACAATGAAGTGTGGCAATCACTGGGGTAAAAGATAAACATAACAAAGTCAAACAGACCTTACTGCAGACCACCTTATGTAAAGCAGCCAAGTTGCCTCAGAGCCATTGTATTCTCACCTCAGATCACACAGGCACCGCTTTTGGTCTGGTGGAGGGAGGTGATTTCCAAATTCTAACCACATGATTCCATGCTGAGATAATTGCACCATTCACCGATTACCTGAAATCAACACTGATCGTTTCCTGGGGTTTGGGGCAGGTGTCCCTTGCTTCTGTCTCCAATCCACTTGTTCTAAGACGCTTAATACTTTCTCCTTTACATTTTTCATTCAATAGTATTTATTGACTGCTTACTATGGGCAGAGCACTGTATTAAACGCTTGGAATGTACAATTCGGCAACAGATAGAGACAATCCCTGCCCAATAAGGGGCTCACAGTCTAAGCTGGGGAGAGAAATGCCATACTGGTTTGGAAGGAGTAGGAAGAGACTGAGAAGAAATAGGAGGAGAGGGAAAGAGAGGAAGGGGAAAAAGAGAGAAGTATTTTAGCTACTAACAGAGTATCATGTTAGTGTAGAAAACTATTTTCTAGGCCCTCGCACCTGTCATTTGACAAAGTTGTCTCAGCTCTCACAGTTTAACTGAAAAAACAATTTATTTATTCCTAACCTGGATCTTCTTGGAGCAAAGAATCCTAAAAAAGTCAGGGATTGGGTCTGTTACTTCTATTGGGTGCTCCTAAGTGTTTAGTTCATTGTTCTATACTCAGTAGGTGCTCAATAAATACTATTCATTGATTGAGATCATGGTAAATGATCTTAGAATGATCTTAGATGAAATAGATTCCTAAGGGTCTCTGTTTTCAAAAATGCTATTTGTTATGTAAAATGTTTCAGGTACTGTACTAAGCACTGAGGTAGATAGAAGGTAATCAGATCGGACACATGTAATGTCCCAAATGGGATTTAGAGTCTTGATCCCCATGTTAAAGATGAGGTAGCTGAGGCACAGAGAACTAAAATGACCTGTCCAAGGTCACACAGCTGCCAAATGTTAAAGCCTGGAATAAAATCCAGGTCCTTCTTTTACATCACCATGTAATACACGATACTTTTCACTCTCCGGGGATAATTTGTTTCCTACAATGGAAAGCCAACTTTAATGATCATCTGGCCTAAACTAAAAGTGGAAAGCTATTTTGGCCTGAGAGTTTCTTATAATAGGATGAGTCTGACTCGGGCCACCACCATCCAAGAAGGAATGGGGGAAATGTTTTGATGTGGACAGGGAACAGATCTACCAACTTTGTTTTCTTGTACTCTCCCAAGTGCTTAGCACAGTACTCTACACAAAGTAAGTGCTCAATAAATAAGATGGGCATCTCCAGATATGGAAACCACCAAGATTTTACAATGAAGCACAGTTCCAACCCCAGAATCCATTGCCCAAGCCAGAGTAAATGGAGATTACTGGCTGCACCTTCAGCAGGTCTGAGGCAACCAAGCGTCTCCAAGGTCACAGATATAGCCACTTTGGCCAATAGATCGATTCTATGCGGGGGAGGGAGTCACATGACTTACCAGATCTGACCCACAGGCTGCATTTTTGCCTGCCCCTGGTCGCACCCCTTTCTCCTGCCTGTTTCCTGACTGGCTGTTGACACAGTTGCTGGAGAGCTGAAGTCAGTCAGTCAGTTGTATTTATTGAGCACTTACTGTGGGCAGAGCACTGTATTAAACACTTGGGAGAATACAACATAATCTAACAGAAACATTCCCCGCTCATGATGAGCTTACAGTCTAGAGAAGACAAGATGGGAGGAGCAGAACTGACATCCTCAGCAAACTGTCCAATATTAATGGAGATGTAACAGAAAACTGGACAAATCAAGTGGAGGGCCTAAAGTACCCAATGAGGTTGAGGAGGGTCTGTGATTGGGGTTCAACTCAGGGGTCCCATGTCTAATTCCTCTTGTATGCATGGGAAATGCTCTTGGTGTCTGGAAAAATTTTCTACGTTCAGTATTTCCAAGGTCGTATACTTTGGGATAAACAAGTCAAGATTTCTCTCAGACTGTTTGGAATAAACAGTTTCTCCACAGTTGATCTTCTGTACATTTGGGCTTCTCGAGAATTTACATACTTTGAATCTTGGGCTCTCAGTCAATCAATCAATTGGGACTATTGATTGCCAACTCAGTGCCAACCGAACACAATATCATCACTCAAATTGTACCTCACTTTTGCACGAAGAGCTTGGTAGAATACGATAGAAGCAAGAAGCCTACACTTTTATAAAAGAATACGTTAAGTGAGAGAAAGACTAAGACTATTTACAAATAGTGGGAGCAGGATGGAGAACAAAGTATGTGAGAATGGATAGCTGAAAGATTTAAAATCAAACAAATATAAACATTTACCTCAAGGAATCAATCAATGGTATTTACTGAGCACTTATTATGTGCAGAACGCTATACAAAGCACCGGGGAGGGTACGGTACAACAGAGTTGGTAGACATGTTCCCCATCCACAACAAGCTTACAATCTAGACGATCTTGGATTGAGAACTCTTTTGCAAACCACAAAAGGGATGTTTCCCTTTAAATATCATCTGCTGGCTGAATCACTTGGGGCAAACAAAAGATTTTCAAAATTATCTGGAAACTTGGAAGGATTTGTAAAGTTTTTTACTGTGTGGAAAAAAATAATATAAAATTGATTCACCTTAGTTTGGGGTTGGGTTTTTGTTGTTGTTTGCATTTAACTTTTGTAGTTAACACGACACTGGGTACCATTTACCATCTGCCAATGTTTCAAAGGAATTATTACTTTAATCTTTAATAAACATTTTAACATAGTGCTTGGCATTGAAATAGTGTTCTTTGAAGATTGTCACTGATAGTGGGAAATATGTTTTGTGAAGCTCAGATGGAAGAGTCCTAAAAGATGGCTTTGTAAAACAGGATGGACTATTTTATGAATAAACATTAGAAATTAAGCTGGAATCTTGACTGAAATATATTAATTCATTCAATCAAATTTATTAAGTGCTTACTGTGTGCAGAGCACTGTAATAAGCGCTGGATATATATATATATATATATATATATATATATATATACATATACACACATATATATATAAACATATATGAAATATATATATGAAATATATGAAATTGCTTTTGATACCTTAATTAATTTGCTCCCACATCTTGTAAATTATTCCATGCCACAAATAATTGGTCAGGGACTGAAGATGAAATGAACAATCTAAGTCTGTGGCTTAAAGGGAATTAATTCTTAATTAAGTTGGTTTACTTTGGATTTTCATCTTGAGGGAAAGATCAGCTGTTAAATATTTGAGATATCTTCACTTAGTGAATATTAGACGAAGCTTTCAGGAGAGATTTCAGGCACTTTCCACATTAAGTAGATCAGTATGGTATATCAAAATTTGATTCTTAAACCTAAATTATTCTTTTAAACTGGAAGATACTCTGTTTTAATTTTACCTCAGAGCAGAGTAAAATCAAAACACTTACGGAATTTGTTACAGAAAATGAAGTAAAGGTGGTTCCTGAAATGATTCCTACAGTCAGTAGCTTCTAGGCTTTCTTAATTCTACAATTTCATGCTTCAGTTAAACACAGATTCTTATTCTTATCAAAAGACCTGTTTTGTACTTGCAATTTAAAACTTTATAGATTGACTTTTATAATTGATTTATTTTGAATAGAAGACAGGAAAAACGGCTCTGCCACTTTTCTGCTCTGTGACCTTGGGCAAGTCACCCATCTGCTCTGCCACTTTTCTGCTCTGTGACCTTGCCTCAGTCACCTCATCCGTAAAATGGGGATGAAGATTGTGAGCTCCATGTGGGACAATCTATATTACCTTGTATCTACCCCAGCACTTAGAACAGTCCTTCACACATAGTGATCGCTTAACAAATACCACTATCATCATTATTATTACTAAAAACCAAGAGCAGAGCCACGGATAGAATTTGGGTCTTCAGGGTCCTAGTTTTATACTCCGTTCATTCGATAGTATTTACTGAGCACTTACTATGTGCAGAGCACTGTACTAAGTGCTTGGAATGTACAAATCGGCAACAGATAGAGACAGTCCCTGCCCATTGATGGGCTTAAAGTCTAATCTACTTTCTCCCTCTAGACTGTAAACTCATAATGGGTGAGGAAAATGTCTAATTCTGCTTTATTGTACTCTCCCAATAAACAAATTTAATTGATTTATTGATAGATCACGCTGCCTTCCATTTATTGATTTATTGATTGCTTGTACTAGAACAGTACATGTCATGTCCTGTGTTTAGGGCAAAGATAAATGCAGTTTATGCTACAGTGGAAGTGCACAGTGCCATTTGGGAAAATGATCCGTGATGAAATGGGAGTATGGCAACAGGTGTACACTCAGAGAAATTCCATCATCAGCCCCTCTATCAGTTTTCCAATTCCTTCCAAGTCACCAACGTGATCATCTACAATAGTTCTAGGCACTTGGTGAACAAAAATAAATAAATCATAATCGTATTTACTGAGCGCTATATAAAGCACTCAGGGGAGGGCAATAGAGTTAGGAGACGTGATTCCTGCCCTCAGGAAATTTACAATCTGGTGAGAAGGCAGACACCAAACCAGTATAACCCATAGAGTTTAATGATATCCACATATCTATCAGGGGAGGAGGTGGGTGGGGTGAATATAAGTGCTGATCGTCACTCTCAGGCAGCTTATGATCAGCAGCGTGGCTCAGTGGAAAGAGGCCGGGGTTGGGAGTCCGAGGGTTTGAATCCCGCCTCTGCCACTCGTCAGCTGGGTGACTGCGGGCAAATCACTTCACTTCTCCGTGCCTCAGTTACCTCATCTGTAAAATGGGGATTAAGATTGTGAGCCTCACGTGGGACAACCTGATTACCCTGTATCCACTCCAACGCTTAGAACAGTGCTCTGCATATAGTAAGCATTTAACAAATACCAGCATTATTATCATTTTATAAGGAAGACAGTGGTCATAAAATTCACATATGTTATAGAGCTTAGAGTGCTTGGCCTGTAGTAAGTGTTTAAGAAGATCCTTTATTATTATTATTATTATTATTATCAATAATATGGTATGAAGGTAGGACCTGCAGGATTCGTGACATTGAATGTTGGGGTTGAATGGGAGAGAAAAGTTGAAGATAAAGCCAAGGTTATGGGGTTGTGAGACAGGGAGGATGGCGGGGAGGGAGACCAGGGAGGAGTGTTCTGCACTCGGTAAACTCTCAGTAAACACCACTACTGAGTGATTGATTACAAAGGGGTCACATCACTAGGAGAGGAGAGTGACAAAGAAGTGATATTTAAGAAAAATAAAAGAGCTGTAGAAAATGGAATCAATAGATTCTGTTTTTTTAAAAGTAGTAAATGTAAAGAGTTCACACCACTCAGCATTACTTAAGAATCTATTCATATTCTCTTAAAAAATACATGGTGGATTATGTTTTGACAATGATTGTGCTTCAAATTGCTTTATTTTCTCATGAAGAATTTATTCATGGAAATATGGCCTTCTATAATTCCTGACCCCAAAACATCCCTTACTTTATTTTTCCATCTAGTTACTTTCCTGAGAGTACCTGCCTAACCCTGTCATTGAGATATATTTTCTGAAAATCTTTGTACACTATCCATTACAGATGCTAATCAGAAAGCGCAACATAAATGCATGAAAAAACCAGATAATTGAAAGTGCATTTTATCAATCTTTTTCGACCATCTGCCTCCTGCTCTCTTTGTAAACAGCTTTTACTCTAGTTCCGTGTCTCCCTTTTTCCTGGCTCTTTTCCCTGTAGGGAGGATTGAATTCTATTGCAGTTCCAGATGTTGGGGAAAGATTCCAAAGTGATAGAGGGTGAAATTTGGACTCTCTAACCCCATCAGACCCAGAGGTAATTATTATCAAAATGACAGCATGACTATATTTGTCTTTTCCTCTTGGTCCTTCTTGAAAATCATTAGTCAGTTATAAAGATTCAAGAATCGACATCCCATTTGTCATTCCCAAGACTTTTAAACAAAAGTCAGATTTGCTTAAAATACCTGGCAGAAGTTCCAATTTCTTTGTGTTAATTTACTCCCAGTCATTTTGTCAAAGCGGCTGTAACTTTTTAATAAGGGATCGGTCTTCTCGTGTTTAATATAATTGACTGTGCTCAAGAACAGAAGTTTGACCTATCAGAAAGGCTTGGGGGTCAGAGGACCTGGGTTCTAATTCTAACTCTGCCATTTGTCTGTTGTGTAACCCCGGACAAGTCACTTAAATTATCTGGGGAAGCAGCACAATTTAGTGGAAAGAGCCCGGGCTTGGGAGTCAGAGGTCGTGGGTTCTAATCCCGGCTCCACCACTCGTCAGCTGTGTGACCTTGGGCAAGGCACTTCACTTCTCTGTGCCTCAGTTACCTCATCTGTAAAATGTAAAAGATTATCAGCCCCATGTGGGATGACCTGTCTACCTTGTATCTAACCTAGAGCTTAGAACAGTGCTTGGCACACAGTTAATTCTTAACAAATACCGTAGCAATTTTGATTATTGCCTCAGATCCCTCCGCTTTAAAATTGGAATTAAAACCATGAGACTGAAGAGGGACATAGAATCTGTCCCACCTAATTAGCTAGCGTCTACCCCAGTGCTTAGTACAGTGCTTGGCACGTAGTAAGTGTTCCACAAATACCATTTAAACAAAACAAAAAAAGTGGCAGAGAGGCTGCTAGGAATGATTTAAGATGGGGAACAATTTTTTCATGGGCTAGTTTGTCTACTCACAACTTCCACTGAAAACAATAAATGGATATTGAAGACGTTCTTCCTGCTACCTGTCGCCACCGACAGAGAGAAAATACCGGACGGATACACCATTAGTTTGACACAGTAATGGCTTTTCTGCGGTTATAGGTTTTCTGGGGCTATTATCTATGAAAAGAATACCCTTTAGGACTCATGAGGATGTGAAAATTGTATAATTTACTCTATGAAGATTTAGCTTACATTGGTCAGATTCCTTCCCAATCAGCATAAGTAGGAAGAGTGAAGTGTTTGTGATGCTAGTCTATCATTTTATTTTCCAGGAAAAAGTAAAGTAGAATGGACCAAGGTTTATACTCACCTCTATTCGATCCCAACCCCCCAAAATGAAAAGACAACTGTCTCTGGCTTGCTCTTGTCAGAAGACTTTAGATTTGATTTGAATTTGGGTCAACTTACCACTTTTTGCAATTGTTCAATTCAATTATGAATATCTTGTAATTTTAACTGTTATTTTAAATCTGTCGAAGAGGGTTTGACATATCCTGGGGATGCAGTATAATTTACGGGTGAAAGCATAGAACTGGGAGTTTCTGGGTTCTAATCCCGCCTCTGTTCTTTTTTTAAAAAATGGTATTTATTAAGCATTTACTACGTGCCAGCCACTGTACTAAACCCAGGGGTGGAAACAAGCTATTCAGGTTGGACACAGTTCATGTCCCACATGGGGCTTTCAGTCTTTATCCCATTTTACAGATGAAGTAACTGAGGCACAGAAGTGAAAGTGACTTTTCCAAGGTCACATGGCAGACAAGTGATGGATCTGGGATTAGAACCCGGGTCCTTCTGATTCCCAAGCCCATGCTCTCGGGGCATGCTGCTTCTCTGCCGCTTGTCTGCTGTGTGAACTAGGGCTACTCACTTAAATTCTCTGAGCATCGGCTCCCTCATCTGTAAATTGGGGATGAAAACTTGGAGACCCATGTGGGATATGAACTGTCTCCAACCTGATTATCTTGTATCGACTTCAGCGCTTAGTACAGTGTCTCACAAAGAGTAAGCACTGAAAAAACCCCCATAAAAACATCAGGACTCTCTCTTTGGGCTTTGATTTCCACCTTGTTTTTGACAGCCCAAAAGATTCTCCAGGTCCTTCTAACCAGCTCTGCTATTGGATGTGGGGAAAGAGCATGGTTCTAGGGATCAAGAGAACTTGATTCTAGTTGTAGTGGCTCAGGGAAGCACCGTGGCTCAGCGGCTAGAGCCCGGCTTGGGAGTCAGAGGTCATGGGTTCAAATCCCGGCTCTGCCACTTGTCAGCTGTGGGACTGTGGGCAAGTCACTTCACTTCTCTGTGCCTCAGTTACCTCATCTGTAAAATGGGGATTAACTGTGAGCCTCACGTGAGACGACCTGATTATCCCGTATCTCCGCCAGCGCTTAGAACAGTGCTTCGCCCATAGTAAGTGCTTAACAAATACCAACATTATTATTATTACAATCAGAGGCTGTGGCTGTCATCAAACATTTGCCTGAGGAGTCTAGAGCCTTCAACAAGGTAGACAGGCCTATAAGTAGTCAGGAAAACAGCTGGTCTGACTGGGAGTGAAGACCATAGTGGTGACCAAAACATCTGCCCCGCCCCGGGTGAAGGACTGCAAGCACTTGGGCGGGTCATGGATCCTACACATAAAACCCCCTTGCGTGTACTCCACAACGCCACTGCTCCTGCCTGTCTTCTCACTCACTGCTCTCTCTGCCCCACAGGGCACCCAAGTGTGAAGACAAGGAGAACGCGAGGAGAGGTTCACGCATCCAAACAGTCATTTCTACCGAGCGCATACTATTCTACAATTACCAAGGAGTTGGCAGACACGATCCCTGTCCACAATGATCTTGCTGTCTACGGTCGACATCCCCCTAACCCTAATCTGTTTCTTTGACATGCTCTCAATCCTGTAGCTTGAGGATTGAGGCTTGTCCAGCACTGGCTCGGAACCAGCTTTCTCCAGATTTGGGGAGGAGGACAGCTACCCAGGGAGGTGTTAGAAACTTCTACCTCTCCTCCCATCCCCTCACTTAAATCAGCCCTTGGCTATCGTTACTTATTTCATGGCATTTGTTAAGTGCTTACTAGGTGCCAAGCAAACTTCTAAATGTCCGGGGAGAGACAAGGCAATCAGGTTGGACACAGTCCACGTCCCACTTGGCGCTCACAGTCTTAATCGCCATTTTACCGATGAGGTAACAGAAGAACTGAAAAGTAAAGTGACTTGTCTAAGGTCACGTAGCAGGCAAGTGGTGGAGTGATGATTAGAACCCAGGTCCTCTGACTCTCAGTCTTGTGATCTTTTCATCAGGATACACTGTTTCTCATCATATACTTCCTCCAACTCAGTCGAGTTGATCATCAAACCAAAATCATGAACTTGGAATGTGTTCACAGTTAAACCAGGCGTCTTTATTGGTCGTTTCGGTTGACAAGTTTCACTTTATTCAAAAGAAGGTAATTTGAACTAACCTGCTTAATGTTTAGAACATTTCCCAGTTTAAATAATCATTTCTTTGAATGCATTTTTCTCATTTGCATACAATTATCTCCATGAGAGGCTATGAACATAGTAGTGCTTGTTTTTCCATTCTAATTTTTCCTTTTATTTCTACTCCCAACTGTTATTGGATTTTGCTATTCTCAACCCCTGTATTTAATGTTCCGGTCCATTTTCCTTGTCTCCGTGAACGTACGCAGCATGAAGTTCCATGATCCTTTTTGGTTTACACGACTTGTTAGCTCAACAGTAAACAAAAAAGCCTACTGTTATCTTGAGATCTTAGCCTCATGAACCATTCTTTCAAATTGTAATTCTTAATGTGGATTACCTAATAATTTTGGGTTAGTGAGCTTTATTTTTATGTGTTTATTTGATTTTTCAAATAGTAATTAAATTATGCTTGGGATCGATAAGTACAGCAGTAAAGGATATACAAAGGAATTAAGCTAGTAATGCCAACTGTTCATCTACAGTGGAAGACACCTCCTGCGTGAATTATTGCATCAGTATTCTGCTGGCTTCCCTTCCTTGACTTTATCTCCACCGCAGACCAACATACACAGCAGTATCAAGAAACAATTTCCTCAAGGGTCGGTTTTACTGTGCCAGCTTACTTCTCAGAAGTCCATGAAAGTTGCCAGTGACTGTTGAACCTTATCTTCAAGAGTCTCCAGAACCAATCAATTGTATGCAGAGCATTATGCGAAGTGCTTGGGAGAATACAATGTAAGAGTTGGTAGACCCATTTCCTGCCCACAAGGACATCATAGTCCAGAGGGGAAGACAGACATTAAAATAAATTATGGATATGTACATAAGTACATAGGACACAGAAGGGAGAGGGAATAGGGGAAATGTGGGCATCGTCGGTGAAGGAGATGTGATTTTAATGAGCCTTTTAATAATAATAATGATAATAATGTTGGTATTTGTTAAGCGCTTACTATGTGCAGAGCACTGTTCTAAGCGCTGGGGGAGATACAGGATCATCAGGTTGTCTCGCGTGAGGTTCACGGTTAATCCCTATTTTACAGATGAGGGAACTGAGGCCCAGAGAAGTGAAGTGAGTTGCCCACAGTCACACAGCTGCCAAGTGGCAGAGCTGGGATTCGGACCCATGAGCTCTGACTCCCAAGCCCGGGCTCCTTCCACTGAGCCACGCTGCTTCTCTAAGATTTGCAGAGTGATTGTCTGTTGAATATGGAGGGATTGGGTCAGCGGCAGAGAAACCCAGAGAAACCCAAAGAAAGGGGTCAGCGGCAAGATAGACAAGATCAAGTCACATTGAACAGGTTGGCGGTTAGACGAGCGAGGAAAATGGACTGTGTTGTAGTAGGAAATCAGCAAAGTTTGATAGGAGGGGCCAGGGCGAGTGACTGCTTGAGAGTCAATGGTAAGGAGTTTCTGTTTTATGCTTAGGTGGATGGGCAACCCCTGGAAATTTTTGACGAGTGGGAAGACATGGACTGAACCGTAATCCAGGCAGCAGAGTGAAGTATGGACTTCACGTTGAGGTGAGGACAGACAAGAGGCAGGGACCTGGGAGTCAGCTAAGATGTTGATGAAGTAGTCAACATCTGTTGCCGAACTGTACATTCCAAGCACTTAGTACAGTGCTCTGCACATAGTAAGTGCTCAATAAATTTGTTCTTGTCTGTCCGTCTCCCCCGATTAGACCGTAAGCCCGTCAAACGGCAGGGACCGTCTCTATCTGTTGCCGACTTGTTCATTCCAAGCGCTTAGTACAGTGCTCTGCACATAGTAAGTGCTCAATAAATATGACTGAATGAATGTGTCAAAGCAAGATAGGATGAGTACTTGGATCAACATGAAAGCAGTTTGGATGGGATGCTAACAATGGCCAGGAAAACAGTGGCCAGTCCTCATATGCCACTGTGAAGTTCCAACTCTTCACGAACCAGAAAATCCTGCCCAATTCTCCCTTGCTTTTGTCTCTTTCCTCCACAACATTGTATAGTCATTTGATTAGACTGTGAGCCCGTCAATGGGCGGGATTGTCTCTATCTGTTGCCGAATTGTACATTCCAAGCGCTTAGTACAGTGCTCTGCACATTGTAAGCGCTCAATAAATACTATTGAATGAATGAATTTTTCCTTTTGGGAGTGTCTACACACTGCTCATTAAGCCCCAGTGTTCTTTCTCTCCCTACAAACTCTACTAGAAATGTATTTTTCTCAGTGGAGTCTTTCCAGAGTAATCTCACTGTGCTCGTAACTTCAGTCTTCCAATTTCTAACCCTACCCTAGTTTAATATTTTCATTTTATGTGTCTGTGCTTCTGTGTTTGTGCACGTGTACTTGGCCTCTCTTTCCTTTAGATGACAAGCTCTCTGAAATCGGGATATGTCTTGTTCACCCCTTGTAAATCCTCATAAGAACTAGTTCAGTGTCCTGCACAAGGCAAGTGGTCAATAAATATTGTACCGCTTTGTTCTTGCAATGATCTATCCATGGATACGTTTTTTTAGTACTTTCAACAATTTTTTTTAAACATCCATATTTTTTTCCTCACT
This sequence comes from Ornithorhynchus anatinus, assembly GCF_004115215.2. Lineage (NCBI taxonomy): Eukaryota > Metazoa > Chordata > Mammalia > Monotremata > Ornithorhynchidae > Ornithorhynchus > Ornithorhynchus anatinus. The sequence continues at coordinate 32,145,369 of NC_041739.1, forward strand.
GGTTACTTTCTATTGTCATAATCCCGGCCAAACTATTCCCGAAAATCCTCACCTCTCTAAAGCAATCCTGATTCTAACTGTGGCTATTTAATAGACTATTAATAATCCAGGATGACATTTACATTCCCTAATACCGACTGTAAACATTTTATGCAGTTAATACATTGAGGGTTTTCATGCTATATCGGCTTTATTTATAAAGTGGATTCTGTATAATTAGCTGCTAATGAGACTATCTTACGCTGCTGTAAGCTCTAGATATCTATTTCTATTTCAATGCATTCATTTTTGCTGTCTCATTAAAATAATAATACCTGAAAATTGTCTTTTAATTAAAGGTTAAACTGCTTCTGGCTGAAAACATTAATAGTCTGATACGTTTGTAAGGCAAACATAAGAATTTTGTCAATTTTGGAAACACTGTAAAAGCATAATTATAACTTGAATAGCCCTCTTTGACAGAGAAGCTTGACTTTTTTTTTCAGCTTTATTTCCCCCCCTCCTCGACATTGACCATCATGTATTTTCATAGAAAAATTACCAAACTCTATGGAAATAACCATGAGAATCTTATTAAATATTAATTAGTATGAGCGCTGACAAAAAAACACTGAAGGCACCCAACAAACGACGATGATGGTATGAAAAAGGAGCTTCATCCCTGCCACTTCTGGTTTTTGTGAGTTGCACAAAAGAGGTCAAGACACAGGATAAATGGCTGGAAACATTAATAGTCTGACAAGTTGTAAAGCAAATAGAATGATTTTGTCAATTACGGGAACAGAGTACGTGCATAATTTTAGTTTAACTAGCCTATGACAGAGTAGATTGAAGATTCTTTCAACTCTATTTCCCCCATTCTCCCACACTAACCATCATTTATTTTGATAGGAAACTTAAACCAACAAACTCTACGGAAAGAACAATTAGAGCCTTAATAAATATTAATTAGTATAAGCAGTGGCAAAAATGAATGAAAGGCATCCAATAAATGATGATGATGGGTATCTCCTATCAGAAATGACAAAGGAGGCTCAGCCCTGTCAGCGCTGATCAAATCTGTCACAAGACTCTCAACATTCCTGCTGTGGATGGACACAGAGGTCAAGACATGAATCATATCTCTGGCTACAGGTCATCCATGTGTAGGTTAGCATTAGTTGGCCGTGCGGTGCTTAAAGCCATTTTTTAATCTACTGCATTTTTCTTTCTTTGTGGCCTTTCGTTTGTCCTCATAAGATTGAGTACCCAAATGGCAAATCTGATGCCTGGAGGACTAGTCTCATTCCACAAATTTCCACGTGGTAGTGTCATTCAGACACATTTTCAGGTTGGCTTTCAGTGCATCCTTATGCCTTTTGGTGTCAATCTGAATCTGAGCGCCTCTGAGACACTAAAGGTACTGGACCACACCACAGACTATTCTAGGGGCTGACCCCTGTCATTCATCCATCACATTTATTGAGCACTTACTGTATGTAGAGCACTGTACTAAGCACTGGGGAAAGTGCGACACAACCATAAACAGGGACATTCCCTGCCCACAATGAGCTTAAAGTCCAGAGATCTTCAAAACACGAGGCCCAGCTTGCCGGTTTCCCATGCTTGAGACTTACAGGTCTTAGCTTGACTCAACCAAGAGGCAATCATGTCTCCATGCTTCACCTCCCAAGTCAGGTCTCTGTTATCTCTGTTATCAGGTCTTTGGGACTACCCTCCCTGTAAATGAAGCTTGGAGGCGCACACAGAATATACAAATATAAGGGATAGAATGAAAAGTGGGCATATACACTGGTGTGTTCAGTCA